>NC_051232.1:13536851-13881018 GCF_015220715.1 Pygocentrus nattereri
TGAGCCTACAGTATGGGACTTTGAGCAAGGCACCTAACCCCCAATTGCTCCCTGGGTGCTGTGGATAAGGCTGCCCTCTGCTCTGGGCAACCCACATCTGTGATAATGCAAATTCCACAGTGTTTTATTTGAAGGTTGCAATTTACATATGTTTGAGCCTGCATATATCCGTTTTACCAAGTCTTGGCATAGCGCTGCTGCTGCTGTTTTCCATTTCTAACAACTGACTTAAACCTGGTATTCAGAAGACCTAGCAGAGGTCACTAATAGACGGACCACGGTCAGAGTACAGACCCAGACGCTGTGTTATGTGGACCTAGACCTATAACTAATAAACTATTGAAAATTATTTAATTTTGATGGTGTGGTGCTATTTTAATCAGCATAACTTTTCTAGCCTTTACATTACTGCTGTAGCGGCCTGGGAGACTCACAGACCAATGACATGCTTTGTAAATATCACACATGACCCTACTCAGCCGGTCAGATCTGTGCATTACGATGAGCGCTGAGACTGGAGTGAGTGACGTGCACACAGAGGAGGGATGATGCGAGACATGGCAGTCGGAGAAGAAAATGAGCCAGAGGGAAGTTATCTCACATGGCGTGATCTAAAAAGAGAAAACTAACACTAAATGTTGATGAAATCTGACTCAATTGTACTTCATTTGATTTGACATTCATTTGTTGCCTATATAAGATGTTGATATAACTACTGGGCTACTTCAGTAAACAGTATATGGCACTGAATCATGATGCAAGTTAGACATTATGATGTTCCATGAACTTTACTTGGGGAACTTTTCTCTAACTGGACCTTACTGAATTTCAATTAAATACTCCTGACCTAGAGTTATGTGTAGCTTGCAGACAGAATCGCAGACGCTCGCGGGTAAGATGCGAAGGTTTTAATAATCCACACAGTCAAAGGGAAAAACACAGTTCGTAGTTAAAGTCCAATCCAGATATCCAAAACACAAAGCAATCCAAGAAGGCAACAGTACCAAAGGGGCTAAACCAACGGTCGAAACACAGAATACACTGACCAATCGGTAGAAGTGGACCGCTGAGCGATCACCAAAACAATACCTCGCAAAGTTCTGACCCTGAGTCCCCTCTTACATATCCCAGTAGTAGATGAGCCTCAGGTGCAAGGCTTCAATAATCAGGCGACGGAGCTCGCTGATAGGTGCGAGGGGAAACCACGTGATCATCAATCCTGGGAGTTGAAGTCTTCTCCTATGATGCAGCCAGAGAGCACGTGATCTGTCACGTGGTCTTCCCTCGTACTCTGGGAGATGAAGTCCGTCTCCTTTGCTGGATGCGTGACATTGTTTTCAGGAAATTGTTTCCACCCACTGTAATTGCAGGCCTAATTATAATGGTGATTGTGTTGGTAGTTGAACTGACAAATAAGGCCTTCAGTTCAGTTTCTGTACTACTAATCAATAGGAGAGCTTGCTTGGTTGTATGAACCTAGATATCACAGAGAAAGCAATCCTGATTGTACAATTTTCCTGTTCCAGTAAACCCTTTTGTTTCCAACCAAAATATAACAATGAAATTAGAGTACAATGCAGAGCTTAAATACAACAAGTATGACATCTATTTGGGATGGTTCCAAAGCAGGATAATTGTACTAAATAAAGCCTGGCATGTTTGTTAATATTATTATTATTATTATTATTATTATTATTATTATTATTACACAGAAATCATTAGGTCTTCAGTGACGACCTTAAGGGTTCCCCACTGACCCCCAATTTGGCTATTACATAGTGCACCATACTAACAGTACCAAGAAAAATGTGCTCTTTACGCATTCTAAGTTATTCAAATGACCTGTTATATTAAAAATATGTATTATATTTAAATGTAAGCAAAACAAAGTGTAAATGAGTCATTTTACTGTTGTGTCATCATGACCATGCTCGATGTGTTCACATGCACAGTGTACTATCACGTTGAAGATGATATTCCCGGACAGCTGACTGTCCGTATGATCAACAGTTTGAAGCTTTTGCCCTTCACTCCCAGATGATATCTGCTGCTAATGTACCCTTTAGCAAGACACTCAAGTCTGAATGGCTCCTCAGGGACTGCCCTGTAAAAGGCTAATGCACGTTTCCATGGACAATTACATTAATTGAATGACCAAATGTAAATATCTTGCTGCAGTCTCTAGAAGTGACACAATACCTCCTTTTGAACCCACTCAGATGGATGTCATGAAGCATGCAAAGGGATTACTATTAAAATTTACCTATTCCTGTCAGGCTGTATTGTTCCAAGATGGTCACATGAGGTCATGTTGGTCAAACATCGAAACCAAGACCATGCAGCAATGTCCTCCCATACATTCAATGATACTTCCAATATCCAATTACATTTAAATGGTGGGAGGCTGGAAGGTGAATTCATGCTAAATATTTCTGTTCTAGAGAAAACAGTCAGATATGTTCACAGCGGTGGTGATTGGGACCAGACATCTGCCTATAAAAGCTCCCTCATAGATAGTTATCTTATTTTACAAGAGTTTTGAGAAGCTTTTAGCCAAAGAAAACTTTAACACTATTTTATCACGAACAACACTGCATGTACAAACTCAGAAGACACAAGTAGGTTCACTGGTGGTTTGGGATAGTAAATACAGTACACATCACAACCACTGGTTCCTATCACCACCGCTGTAAAGATATCTGAGTCTCTACAATGAAGCATTTCACACTAAACCACTCTGAATGATTTTGTTTACATCTGAACCACAGATAAAGCTTTTATATGGCTATATGTTGTCCTTTGTATTCAGACTTGATTGAGTGATTGTCTTGATAGTTTAATTGCTGCAAAGAACAGTAGACATTCAGTGGGAAATGCTAAATTACCCTAGCCAAAGACCATAACTTTTTTAAAATATGTACCCAGATAAATATGTACCTTGCCTTTAATTTATGAATTTCATTTCATTCCTACTTACTTCTATTCAACTTGGCCTGTAGAATGCATCACACCAAACAACTTTGACAGCCTCTATTTACTTTTAAGTCATTAAACTGCAGATTTAGAAATGCTGAATTCCCCTATAAAACACAAGGTCATTAGGTCTTCATCGTTATTATTATTATTATTGTTGTTGTTGTTGTTGTTGTTGTTTGAATATTAGTACAAGGCTTGAAGGAAGCTCCACCAATGCTTCAAAACTTCTACATAATTAAATAGTTCAGATGTAAACAAAGTCATTCATAGTGGGTTGGTGTGAAATGTTCTATTCTAGAGGAACTTGCCCTGCAGTACATCCAGTAGTGGTGATAGGAACCAGACATCCACCTCTAAAAGCTGCCTCATAGAAAGTTACTACATGAAATGATTATGAATACACTGCCTGGTTTTTTATGATAGTGTTTTATGATAGTTTCGAGATAAAGCGTTGGCCTAAAACATCTTTCATTCGTCACTCATTTATTTGAATCCATCAGTGGTGAAGGAACGCACGCAGGACATTGCAAAGCAAAATAGTCCCCAAAGAATCAACAAGATACGTGTAGGCTCACTGGAGCTTTTCTATAGTAAATAAAATAACTAAATTTATGTTGTAGACATTGTGACCGCTGGTTCCCATCACAACCGCTGAGTCTCTACAACGAACGTTTTCACTTCAAACAGCTCCGAATGACTGTTTACAAGTCCTTAACGAGCGCGTTTAATGATGCAGAAACTTTGAAAATTTGCGGAATTCCCCTTTAAACCAGACTAAACATCAGGATCAAGCCCGCGGGATCTGGGTCTGCTCTGATGACGTACAGTGAAGCCATTGAATTGGCCACGCCCCCACAGACGGAGCCTGCTGTCTGTGATCAACAAGAGCGCTGAGCGCCCGCTCACTCCTGGAATGAAACGCGGCGGCGCGGCAGTCCAGCGCGGCACACGGTAGTACGAAATCGTCTCGGTCGGCGCTTCTTCGTGAGCACAGTCTCTACATATCGACTCTTCAGACCCGTTTCTATAAATCCAGCCCCAGCGCGTATGGAGGGACAGCCTGGCTCAGACGCGCCTGCCCCGGGCCGCTCAGCTACCAGTCGCGCGGTCGCTCTGGCTGATTTACTGCACCAGGAGTGCAAACAGTTACTGCAGTTATATGTAAGTATGTCGTGTTTATTTTTCCAACCACAAAAAAACCCGCGTTTTAGAGGCTTCGGGACGGTTTCCCCGCGTGTACCGTTATCGTGGTATGTCAGCTCGCCACATTCCTGTGATAAATCACGTGCCGGCCATGTTCCTGCACCTGTTAATAACAGTAATAATTGTGAAAATGACGCTAGTAACAGCAGCGCGAGCTGTGGACTCGTTTTTTAGCAGTAGCTTCTATGCTAGGCATTACTTAGGCGGTAATACTGATGCTCTTTGCTTGCCATAGCGCACTGTGTCCTTATTGAATTAACAGAGAGCAGCATTCATCTTCCTGCCTTCCAGGGGGCACTCAAGCTGAAGTGGATTGAGTGTTGGGTGTCTAATGTTTCCAGTATTAGTCACAAGTGAAGAGAAAAAGGCACTAAAGTGTATATTTCAGGGTACAGAACTCTAAAAAATACACCTTGAAGGGGAATTCCACCCATTTTTTACAATTTCTGCATAACTCAGTGGGTCAGATGTAAACAGTCATCGATCTGAAATGGTTCATTGTAGAGACTCGGATGTCTTTACGGTGGTGGTGATGGGAATCAGGAGTCACAATGCCTACGACACAAAAGTAGCTGTTTTAGTTACTATCCAAAACCACCAGTGAGTCTACTAAGTGTATGTGTTTTACATGTAATGGTGATTATGGTAAAATTGTGACAAATACGGAAAAATGTGTTTTCTTTGGGGACTGTTGTGCCTCACAATGTCCTGCATGTGTGCCTCCACCTTCAATGGATTAAAATAATACATGTTGTTGGACAAAATCTTCTGATGTCAGGCAGCACATTCACCATTTCGTGTACTACCTTTTCTGCAAGGCAGCTTTCAGAGGTAAATGTCTCTTTATCACCACCACTGTGAACAGTTCTGACTAGACCGGGGCATTTCACACCAAACCACTCTGAGTGACTTGGTTGACAACTTAATCTTTTAATTGTACATTTAAATATACAATTGTATATTTTAAGACGTTTTAATTTAACTACCTATAGACGCTGTACACCCTGTCTTGACTCTTGGCTATTTTCTATTTTATTTTTCTATTTAAAAAGTTGGCAGAAGGTACAAATCTAGTACTCTCCTCTGGAGGAAAAAGAATGGTGTGTACCCTTCATTTCTAAGGTACATTAATGGACCTTAAGCACCCTGTTGTGCAGTACTAAGCCTCTGAGTGTGGCTTATTCATTTTTCAGGCGATATTTCGGAGGAGATTATGTTTGTAAGATAATCCACTTGCATAAGGAAGGAGAAAGTCAAAGATAAAACACAGGTGTTTCTGTCCATTCTTCCACTGTGAGAAGACAACAACACAAAAGTCTGAAATGAGTGTGAGACGCAGAAAATATCAAACAAAGACTGAAGCAGTTGGTGTGGAAAAATATCCCTGCAGATTTCTTTAAGAAACTAAAAGAGAGTCTTGTTATTATTGAGGCTTGTGTGTACGTTTCTGTTGACAAGTAAGTCAAAGTCAAAGTAAGTGACTTGTAATTAATGGCTGTTTTGATAGGAAATTGAGCAAATGAAGGGTGTTCATTTATGAAAACTTGCACTGAAGTTATATTATCATTAAGCTTATACTGAAGTTAGCATGAGGGCGGCACAGTAGCGTGGCGGGTAGTGCTGTCACCTCACGGCAAGGAGGGCCTGGGTTCGATTCCCCAGCCGGGCGACCAGGGTCCTGTCTGTGTGTTTGCATGTTCTCCCCGTGTCTGTGTGGGTTTCCTCCGGTTTCCTCCCACAGTCCAAAGACATGCAGTCAGGCCAATTGGACATGCTAAATTGCCCCTAGGTGTGAGTGTGTGAGTGACTGTCTGTGTCTGTCTGTCTGCCCTGCGATGGACTGGCAACCTGTCCAGGGTGTATCCTGCCTTCCGCCCGAAGACTGCTGGGATAGGCTCCAGCACCCCCAGCGACCCTGACGGAGAAGCGGCTTAGAAAATGGATGGATGGATGGATGAAGTTAGTATATATTAAAAGAATATGTGCTACCTTTATGTATTATTTTAATAAATGCTATCTTCAGTAGGGGTGAAAAAAGGAAGAAGGCAATAAAATTTGTATCACCTTAATCTTAAACTGAAAATATTACATAATTAGAACCTTTCACTAAATAACTCATACTGAAACAATGCACACTAACATAGTGTAATGCAAAAATAGCAGTGAAAAATGTTTTTGTTGGCCTTTTAATTGTAATAGAAATAATCATTAATGTAATATTAAAGTCTCTTGTATGTGTAACATTTCAGACCAGATTTCACCTAATTCACTCTGTTGGACTGTATACAATACCTAGATTTTCATGCTTTCATTCTTAAGGTACATTGCACTTATTTACACCAAAAACTACTTTATTCTTAGTAGGTTTCTCAGTACTTGGTAAGTACTAAAAATATGTACCTATACCTGTATTGCTATTATGTATGTGAGTGTGTTTTATTCATTAATTAATTCATTAATCATTTACAAACCTCTTCACACACACCTTCTAAGCCGCTTCTCCTTCTGGGTTGCGAGGGGTGCTGGAGCCTATCCCACCAGTCATTGGGCGCAAGGTAGGATACACCCTGGACAGGTCACCAGTCCATCGCAGGGCAGTTTGTCAAATCAGTACTTCATTAAATTGAATCACGTTCTGCTGTTGGAATTTAATATATCCGTGCGATTGCTGGACGCATCCAAAAGAAAACCGGAACCAAACGTCTAACCAGTTCACAAAATTTTTTTTAAAATAAGAAATGGATGTTTTTTGTTTTTTTTTACTGTATTTGTGTTTATTTGCATGTATTCTAATGTACTGTTTCTGAAGGAAAATACACTTATTGCAAAAATAAGTGGTTTTAAAATGTGTTTACAAGGCTTGAATTGTGTGTGTGTGTGTGTGTGTGTGTGTGTGTGTGTGTGTGTGTGTGTGTGTGTGTGTGTGTGTACACACATACAGGATAAGGGAACAATGGTTCTTAACATTGACCGGGCGTTAATGGAACAATATTTTTTCCCAAAAAATGACAAAAGTACAACATAAAAGGATATCCAAGCAAACTTCAGCATCTACTCTATTGTCCTCTATTGCAGCAAGAGCGAGAGAGTTTTCTCTCTCAGCACGTCCCCGAAGGAGGCCGCTTGGTAACGCCTGACTTGTGTACAGACACCCCCACCACGGTGGATCAGGTGGGCCATGTGCGCTCAGCCCTGCAACGCTGCCTGGAGCTGCTGGAGTGCCTGATTGTGCGAGAGGTGGAGGAAATGGGTGGGGAGCTGGAGGGAGAGTATGAGACGGTAAGGAAGACGGTGAAGGATCGCCTGGGACACCTGCTGCACAGCACGGGGGCACTGCTGGAGAACGGGGAGGGCGTCTGCCCACCTTCACCGGAATTTCAGTGTGTTCAGGTACATAAAATTTTATATATATATATATATATATATATATATATATATATATATATATATATATATATATATATATATATATAATAAAATGAAAGTTTCAGCAAGATTATTATGCAGTCTTTACAAAATTAATAAGATCAATAGGAACTAAAATGAAGATTTGAAAAAAGCAGGTGTGTTAATATCAAATGTTGGCAGAATAAAGCTAAATTATATTTTGTTTACATGGCATTTATAGTTTGTTTTTGATTAACCCGTACATAAAAACATCTTTTAATAAACTCTGTGTATGGGGAATATAGAGTTCTCTGATTGTTTACTTCAGGGTCTTAGTTGTAACCGTGTGTTAAACTAACCCACTTGGAGGCTGTACTTTAGCCTGGCTAGCTCTTACTGTGGGTTGTTTTATCTGCTTCTAAACGTTGCAGTTATACAGCCACTAGGAAGGAGATTAAAATAATACAGGAGTGAATTCCGTAACTCAGTAATCAAAAGTACTTATGATGAAGATTTTACTTTTGTGGTGTAAAAAGTCTTTAGGGTGAAGCTTCAGAAACATCTGTCAGATTGCTGTAAACATTAACAGATGAAATTTCTATGGGAACACGAAAACCTGACTAAACACACATTCTACTTGAAAATGTTTAACTGCTTAAAATGTCCATGTTACATTTTACCCTGAGTTAGTTTGTGACCCTTTCTCTCCTAAGGCAGTCAGAAAAAGAAAGTAGAATTGAACTCCTCACATTCCAAACTTCATTTACTTTTTGCGCGGATCCGATTTTCACATTCCTCGGTGCAAGTGACCGGTTATTGGTGTGAACACACCTGCAGCCTGAAACACGAGCCCATTTTATCAAGTCACTGCCGCTGCTGACCTGCTGACCACACTGGATGATGACCAGAGTGATTTGAAATGTGCAGTGAAGCTCAAAAGCTAGAGATGTTCTCATATGAAGCATTCTCACTGTGGTCACCATGGCCATGTTTGGGCTATGTAGTCCATATAGGTGAATCTAATTACAAAGGAAAAGTGTTCAGTCACATCTGTCCACATTTTAGGCAAAGAAAAAAACAATTTAGGCCAATTAGGCAACTAATGTGAACATCTTCTACAAGGGCTGGGCAGCATGACAATATTTCATTATTGTGATAAATTACTTCACAATATGTGTTTCTGAGCAGAGTAAGGATGTTGTCCATACTTGAAAAGCAATGTCTTACTAATTAGATTTAATGCCGCTCAAAATGTGACATTTTGAATACAAAGCGCTGTAGTTTTTGATCGTGCAAGTGATTCAAAAAGATTAATTCGATTTCCAAATGATTTATTTCTCTTGTAAATCCTTACAGGACAGTGCAGTAAATGGTAAATGGTTTGAGTAAGCAGAAAGTTTATTATGTAATTTTACAAGTGCTCAATATGACAACAATGCAGTAGTCCAATTTATCCCACACTCAACTGAGCATGTCAGGTGTGTCTGTACTCACAGCTCTTTCAAAGTGATTTTTGGAGATCATCCAGTGTTGTTGGGAGTGGTGGCACTTCCTTAATCCTTAACGCACCCCCACAAAAATGTCACAGGCGTGAGATCTGGTGGTGCTGGTGACCTTTATCTTGGAACTCCTTGTCCCGATGCCGAATGCTTTGAGCTGTTGGATGTTCATTCCCATGCTGACAGTCAGAAATTCGGTGACCTTCTCTTTCAGTTGGTATGTGATTGGCTCCTTGGCACCTCATACATGAATTGTTTTGATTCACGCTGTATTGTTAAACTTGGCACTGCTCAGGGAAAAAAAACATGACATCTTGCACCTCATAAAACTTAATTGAATTATTGTGATTTTACATTTTTGATATATTACCCACCTGTAGCCTCTAGTACCAGTTAAGAGCAGGAAAACCACCTTCTGATGATGTATCTTGAAGGTGTCAGAAACCTTAAGGGCAGGCTGGTTTGAAATGTAGCTGGCTCTACTAGGCAGGCAAATATCACATGTATTGTTTTAGGCCTCTACTTGAGTGGACCAATACCGTGTCACACCCACAAATACGTCACACTACAGAAGAAGAATGAGTTATGATCTAGTGTAGGTGTGTAAACAGGATCCAATATCGCATCCAGATCCAGTCTGGCTTTTCCCTAAAGCACTGTGGCAACAGCAGATCGGAAGTACCCTTGTGAGCAGCATTGTTTTGCTTCCGAAATCCATCTTAACTAGTCTAACCCCCTCAAATTGAATCAGGAGCTTGAGCCAGCAGGGCATTGTACTGAGGGAAATGTTTTCAGCCCTATTTATTGTTCCTGAAGAGAAGGCACTTACATTTACTCAGTTGCATGTGGTTAAGCAAAAATGTAATATTAAGACTTGAAATGAGTAATATTTCTGCTTTTGTTGAAGTATAGGAGTGATTAAAACAAATCAGCTTTTTATTTGGTTCCATTTTAGCGACGTTAATTTAATAATTTCTTACACCCACACCGCTCACTTTGGAGCATTTTATTTTACACCAGAAAGAAAAGAATAGAGCTGTACAAATTTTTGGTACCATGCTGATAGATACTGGATGGAATAAGGCTGGCTGTATATGGTGAAATTTTCGTGCAGCTACTTGCATATGTTGAGCTGCCTGCACAACAGTTACTGTTATATGAAGCAATTCAAAAATAAAGATGCAATACAGTTTATTCCTACTCCTGTATCAGCAGCTTGTGTTTATTCTGGCTATGTAGTCATTTGCAACGTGTTATTTACATTTAAATATTTTGAAGCTTCTGGTATTAATTAAATATTTGAGTTTTAATCTGTTTCTGTATATGTTAAGCCATTGAAATTAAATGTATATATGTATATGTAATGATTTAAATAGCAATTGTTCATTGATCCAGCAAAAATAATTTGAAATTATGTTCAACGTGATTGTTTCATGAAGCTTGTTTCATTTCAAGGGAGTTGCAGCAAAATATGCATTATTCTTTTCTAGTGAAATATAGTTTAAGGTATTTTTCAAGCAAGTTTCATGTAGGTTTCATTGTGTAAAGCCAGCCTATGAGGTTTTGCTGCTATTCCACGAGGGAGGATACTGGTTTTGAGGCTGTCACTATCAGTTATATTAATAATCTACCAATTATTTTGTTGATTGATTAGTTTTTGAAAAAGGCAGAATGATGAATGATCTTAATTTTCGAATACTTCACTAAAAAAAAAGATCAATTAGAGAGCCTGTAGCTTCTTTCTGCCCATTTTGCCAGGGGAAGTTGCTGTGCATATGTTTTAACTAATATGATCTGTTATCTGTTGTCTTTATGTGTGAAATGTTGACTCTGTCCAAAGTTTCAATTTTTTGTTTTTGCTTTTCTACTTTTCTGCTGTGTGCACCAGAAAACCCTTTTTTTCAGCAGCTGTGAAGTATTGTTTGAGTTATGGGTGTCTGTGTGTTGCACAGGAGTGACTTCACTGAGCATTTGAACGCTGGGTTGGCACTTTGCCAAGCCCTGTCAGTAATTCCCTCTTTACGGTAAAGCAGCTCCCCCGTCACGCACTCCCCCAAATCCCATACATCCGCTGCCAACACATCTCCCCCACCACGTGGCGGCCAGACGCTGTTAAAATGGTGACACAGTGGCAAGTGATGTGGAGGTAAACACAGGGGAGGCCGTGAAGGTGAGCGTGATGCTGCTGTCTAAGAGCAAGTCTGACTCATGATAAGAATGCCATTTCCTCCTGTGTTGGTGTTGGATGTGTTGTTTACTCTATTTTCATGCTCCTCAACGCCTATGTGTTGACCACAAAGTAGATGTGTGGAACTCTGCATTTTATCTGCCGGACATCCTTCCTCTCCTACGCATTCTGTATACTCCTACATTCCCTGGCCTTATTTAACCTAACTGTCCACTCACATGCTCACAAACAATCCCTAAAAAAGTGATGTGTGCTCTTGGCAAACAACTGAGACCCACTGTTCAATTCTTACTGTGTAGTCAATCAGCCAGGGCATTTTTGGTGTCTGAAATATGCTTCTTTAAAAAATGATTTTAAAAAATACTGGCAAAATGTACGCTTCAAATGTTCGAGACAAAACAGCTATTCAGTACAGGGATGTATAAGAAAAGTCAAATGAAAATAATGTGGACTTAAAAAAAAAAGTTTAAAAGCTACAGAGAAAATGCGACTCACTAACAACTACCTGCAAGACCTGTTAGTCCATCAAAGCTGCCCCCGTCAGATAAATAGTAGCTTTCATCTTTGAGCGAGAGCAGAAAATCAAGTCAGATCTAAAAAAATCCACAGGTGTTTCTGTCCATCTTTCCTCTGTGAGAAGACAAATCAACACTGAGTCTGAAAGGATGTGTAGCTGGCAAGGAGTTCTTACTGAGAAAAGGAAACGGACAAAAAAAGAAAATGCTGGTGTCCTCAGAACGATGGACTGACCAAACCAGAGTCCAGCTGACTTTCTTCCCTATTGGCCACAGAATTAAATGTTGATGTGTAATAATAACTTGTGTTCGTTCTTTGTTGTGCATCATCAGTGTGCTGGATAAACGGTGATTGTCTTTTTAAGAAAGTGTCATATTACATAATATTTTGAGCAACCAAACATAATGTCGGCATTAATGGGTGCTGTAGCTTGCCAGGCCAAGTTTCTGTTATTGTAATATGAGTAATTTAAGCCGGGCTCTGTGGAGCTCTAAATCCGAGGTATAACTCACTAGCTCATAGTAATTAGATTCCATAGAGGATAAGGCTGGAGAGGGTTCAAATCCTTGCTGATGCAGTAATGCTGAAATTTTTGGCTGTCTTGGGGAAAAAAATCAACACCATTTACTTTAACATGTATTTTAATAAGGCCGCAATATGCTGTAAAGTAAAGAAACCACATAATCAAGTTTGTCATAGGTTAACAACTCCATACATTTTTAGGCTCTAAGCAGATACTAAATGGTGGGTATAAACTTACATTATTTGTTATTTACATTAGCCTTGTGGTTTAAAAGCAAATTTAGGACACCAGATAAGTCTTGGCTGATTGACTATATTTGAGGTAAAGCATAAATCTTTTTTTTTTTTTCTTTTTTTCACCAAACTATTGCTTAAAACGCTTCTTTTTTGTCTCTGTCTTTCCTTCCAGGGTCTGGATGAGGTGGAAGGTTCAGGCAGCTTTGCCAACAAGCAGTGGACCTACAGGGTTCTGCTGGAGCTGATCCACTGGACAGATTCGGCTACTCAGGCCCTTCACTTGCTGCACTCGGAGAGAGAAGGCTGAGCAACGGGAACAGGAACTATAAACGCCCTGTATATACAAACACTGAGTGCTGAGATAGATCACTACATACAGACACATGCAGAAAGTCCCTGGAATTACAGAGCTCTGTCTGACTAAAACATCTAATCTGCAGTTCTTAAAACATAAAACAGCAGTAAATTCAAATTTCTTGTATTGAATTAATTGAATATGATATGGCATTTCAGCTAGTCCCTGTCTGGTCATGTCATGGATTTCCTTGAAAAAAAAATCAAGCAAAACTTGCATAGATTCATGCTGAATTTCAAAGCTGTGCTTCAAGTAGATTTTTAGCTATGAATGTTAAAATATTGAAATATTACCTGTGTATAAATGCACCACTAAGACTAATATTTTACTTTAAATCAGCTAACAGCTGCAGCCCCAGCTTCACAGCTTCCCCCAGCTAACAGCTGATTTATGGGTCAAATTGTGCAATATTTCATCAAAGCGTACGTTTTACATTCTTACATTTATAGTAAATCTATGAATTACTAAGTTCTGAATGCACCATGAGTTCAACATAACATAAAAAAAAGAAAAAAAATGTTTTCCACAAGGCACTGATCTTATGTCCTAAGGACAGTTATGTCTGATTGCAATGGGGCAAAGTTGAAAAAAATTATAGCTGAAACAACTACTTGGAGCATAGCTTTAAAATCTTGCAAATATTGAAGATTTTGCCTAGTTTATTTTTTATGGAAATCCATGACTTAGACAGGGCCTAGACCAGTTTGTGTGAAATGAGCCATATATATATATGTGTGTGTGTATATATGTTTATATGTATGTGTGTGTGTGTGTGTATATATATATATATATATATATATATATATATATATATATATATATATATATACACACACATACACACACACACACACACACACAGCTAGGTTTGGGCCAGGACCTGGATAAGTAAAGAGATTTTCATCATTTTTGAAAACAAGATCTATGATTTGCTGATATCAACAACCCTCTCAAAATGTATCAAATATCTGTATCTTATAATGTTTTGGGCCTATTCATGTTTGTCCTAGGTTTTCAAAAGCTGGATCTTTTCTGGAGCAATTAGCATTGTTTTTATTTATTGAGGGCTGTGCAAAATTTTTTGTTCTTTAATCAGTGACACAATTTTGACATGAAATCTTTACTTGCTATCCTGAAGAGTATTAGCTGCTGGATCAGGTAGATCATTATGTGCAGTGCCCTTTTTTTGACCAAAGGCAGATCTCAGCAATTCCAAGGTCTCATGTGTCAAGTTGAAACAAAACTCTTAACAATGCAACCTCTAACAACAATGTTCCTATTACAGAGGGTTCATTGGTAGCGCTTCACTGGACTGTAATGGCTAGGTTTCTTTTGTGAAATGTATCATCATAGTAATTCTGGCCAGGCTCCAGGGTCAGAGATGAGCCCTGAACCTCATCGCATTCGCAAATCTCTCTCCAGTGTAATTCGACCAGCAGTGTCAATAGGTTTGCACAGGCGCTTCAGTTACACATTTGAATCTCAAACACTTGAAGGAGAGAAACTCATTAGAGTTTTATTGTGCTGTTTGAAGTTAAACTGCCTCCTGCTTCATGAGAAATTTGCCATGTCTTATAGCCTCGACCACAAACTTGTTAGTCAAGCTCAAACTTTATGTACTTCAGTGAGGTTTGGGCTGTCAATGTCTATCTCAAGTTGAAGCTTCACACCAGCTAATGTTGTTATCATACCCTACCATTCAAAAGTTTGGACTGAACTAAAAAAAAAATGTGAGATAGTAATTGCAGATCAATGTATAAAATAAGTCTAATCTACTCCTGTACAATTTCACAGGTTACAGGTTTCATATAAGGACACTATGAAGGTGTAAATGAAAATAAAATGTTAATGTAACCACATACCAACACCCCAGCAACCACCTGGAATACCTGGAACTCCATAGCAACACCCTAGCAACCATCTAGAATAACATCATTATTTTAGGCTACACCCTGATAACCATCATGCGTACCTTTTGAACAAGATTAAAATAGCCAGTAGTTGTGAATTATTAAATTCACATTGTCCAAGTTACTGTTTATAAAGTAAGGAAAATGAAGATGCTGAGTGATTCCAAACTTTTGAATGGTACGGTGTTCAAAATCTATTTAAAGAAATGAACATACAAATCTTAAACAATATACAAGGCCCTCTGTGCAGAAGAGCCTAGCCATTAAACACTAAAGCTTTAGAAAATATAGCTGCTAACACTCGGCACTGCACTAACAGCTTGTGTGTAGTGTTTCTCTGTTACTCCATTACTGTGACTGTAATACGTATTTTAGTGAATAGTGTTGACATTAGCATTAATGCCATGGAAGAGAAGCTAGTGACAGTTAAAAAAAATGTATCTTTCTTTTTTCCTATTTATTTATTTCTTAAATACTTGGTTTATACTAAAATCTTTTAAAAGAATATGTGACTTATTAGTACCTCATAGGTACTAACAGCTAAATATGAAAATAGATGCTGTGAAAAATCTAATCGTAACTGTTGCACGGTTTCCTGCAATGCATCATGGCAAACTGTTGCATGTCTGTCGCCAAAAACTATTTTGCTCGTGACCGTGAATCACACGCAATCGTTTTTCTACTAACTACGCTTTGTTGGAGAAATGTGAGGACTTGAGAATGTAGGCAAGACTGTTATTTTTGGAATGTTTGCTTGTTTTTTTTAATTTTTTTTTTTTTTGTATGTTTATTTATGAGAGTATGATATGTTGATGACCGCCGATGAATAAATGATGAAGAAGAAAACAAGTGAATCATTTATTTCAGTTTATTCAAAACATGCAGATTGCCTTCACGCTGCCTGCCTTTGGATCTCGAATGGCTCCAGATTACCTATTTAGTGCTGTACACAGGAGCCTAGCCATTAAACACTGAAGCTTTGGAGCTTATAGGTGCTAACAGGCTGCATTGCACTAACTCTGCATAGCATCCGTTCATTACTGTGACTATGAAACATACAATGTTATTGAATAGTGAAGCCGTTTGAATATTAAAGGGGGATTCCGCTGATTTTTAAATGTGGTTGAGATGTAAATAAAATCATTTGGAGGGGGTTGGAGTGAAATGGTTCATTGTAGAGACTTTTTACAGTGATGATATCCAGGATTCAAAACCAAAGTTTTAGCCCCAAATCTCAAAACTAAGTGTGTCCAACATCAGGCAGTGTATTCATAATCCATTTCTTGTACTAACGTCCTGTGAGGGAGCTTTTAGAGATGGCTGTCTGGTTCCTCTCACCAGCACTGTGAACAATTCTGACTCAGTACGTTTCTCTAGAACGGAGCATTTCACACCAAACCAATGCCTTAATGTTACAGAAATTTTGAAAATTCTGTGGAATTTCCCTTTAATGCCATGGGAGGGGAGGGAAATATTATACTGTTTTCTTTCTTATGTATTTCTTAATTACATATTATTTAATCATAATTGTTGCAGTGTATTATAGCAAAATGTTGCCTTTGGTTTTTTCTCTGTTGCAATTTTTACATTCTTTAAATAAATATATGTGTATTGGTACCAAATAGGTACGAACACCTAAGTATGAAAAAGAGATGCTGTGAAAACCTGCAGTATCATAACAAACTGTTACATGCAACTGGTTGTATTTATTTCTTAACAGCTCTGTTTTTACTAAAAATGAAATGAATATGAATAAATAAATATTTCAATAATATGAAATAATGACTTCTACACCCAAGCACTGCACTGAGTGTTCAGGTCTGGGGGTCTTCAGTACAGCAGCGTTTGTCTATGTTTCTTTTATTGTTCTCAGTTTTATTTATTCATGTTTTACACCCCATCTTACCGACATCAAACGCTGCGCGTGCGCAGTGGTACACGCATCATGCGCACGCGCCCCGGATTCCCCCTGAAGCAGCGGTGTGAAGTTCGAATCACTTGATCGAACCACTTCGTTTGGACTGTATCTCGACATCCGACTCACCGAGTCACTTTCATTCAGGCGGTCAGACGCCTTACAGTAGCAGACAAGACCGCACAACGGCTATGAATAATAAATTAATAAATAAATGTTTCCTGTCATAAAGCGCCTTTCTCACCAGCCTGAAGCTCAAACACAGACACTTTATTTACTTTCTGTAACACACAGAAATGCAGCTGAAAGAGCTCCACAAAACGTTTATATAGAGCAGACATACAGGAGAGTAATACAGTTCAATTAGCATAAAAAAGGCAAAAAAAACTTCTTTTTTTAACCCAGATGTTATCCACCTGAAAATCCGCGCTCGTCTGGTGGAGCCCTCGTCATGGGTAATGCAAAGTGCAAAGTGGATTCAAGTTTTATTATTGTAATATGTAGCCGTTAAATACATTTTATGAGAAGTCTTTAACGGGCATATTTTGCACTGATCCTATACAATTTATACTCATTTATTGATTTTTAAACTGCTGTGACCAACCAGTAACAAAAGAAAATCACTAACTAACTGTAATTTATCACCTGTTTGTAAATAGCTGTAAAATAAAATGTATTATTGTTGTATGTTGATAATATTGGCTATATTACAGACGATCTACGCTGTTGCACCTTGTTAAGTTCGCTTGGTAAAAATTTCACTTCGACTCAATTTGAACTTGCGAATCGGTTCGAGCAGCTTGTAGAGAGCAAGTGATTCAAATGAGTCGACACAAACAAACAATTCATTAATGAGTCGGGCATCGCTAGTTCTTAGCAGAGCCGTAATGGCGGAGAACGTGCGGTCGCCATTCGACTACCGAGAGCCCCCGACCCTCGACAGCGATGGAGACGGCAGCAAGCCTGCGACATCCCGCGGGTCAGTACCGAGCCGTCCCAGCCAGAACCGAGCCGGAACGTGAACCTGGAGGCCTGCAGGCTCGTCCAGCTGCTCTGTTTACGAGTCTGAGCTGGGCAGCACAGCGGCGGCGGCGGCGAGCTGCAGCAGGAGGGTCTCCCTGCCTTAGTTTCTCTCTTGTTGTCCCTGCTTGCCTGCAGCATGATGAGGGCAGGAGCTAGCCGTGCTCCTAGTTACTTGTATAAGCAGTAACAACATGTGCTTCAGGGTCACGCCGAGATTTGGGCCCTCCAGGTGTCATTAGCAGAAAAGGTGGAGGGAAATGTAGAGAGAGGAAAGCTTTGAATGGGCTGTTAGGGAGTTAACTAGCTAAGCTAAAGCTGGCCTGGGGAAATTATGCAGGCTTCTAGGTGTGGAGAGAGACATGTCACAGTATTGAAAGGCTCACTTTTTTGTATTCCATCTTAAACGTTAGGTGAAAGATCAGGTTCATTCAGTCAGATGATGATGATGATGATGATGATGGTGGTAGTGGTGATGTTGCTGGGGTTAAATTCATAGGACTGCTTTATTTAGCCATCTTTGGATGATGTTAATGATAATGATGTGTTTATTTATCTGCATGGCGTTTTCCATGATATAGTTTATTGTTTTGATGTGCAATGCTGTTGGTTAAGCGAGAACCTTCACCATAGATGCTCTGTTTTGGTGGTCCATGCATGATGCAAAATTTAAAGGGGAATTCAGACCTAAAACTAGCATTTGGTATGTTTTTTGCCATGTTATGTAATATTCTGTAGAGCCGTATTGCAGCCCTCAGCCTCACTGTCTGGATAGGATTCACGATTTTGTGTCCTTTCTGTGTTTTTCTCCATCAGTGTTGTACAGTACCCATCATGCACTATGCAAAAATGTTAGGGAATCCCCCCTGGCAGCAGTAAAGAAAGCAGCCCATGTGGAGGCTAGCATATAGAGATGTGATATTTGGATTCCTAGCAGTAACGTTAGCTACCTGGTTTCTTTCGCCATTAGTCAGCTAGCCAGTATTTGCCCCAAAGCTCCGCCCACCTTCAAGATGCATCATCAGAAGTGGTCTTTCAACTGGAAAACCTCATTCTGCATCAGGCCTACCCAAAGCGTTCCACATTTTAATGCTATGTGTTACCTGCGACCTTCTAATTCCCGTTTAAATTGTATTTCTAAGTATTTTCCAAAGAAATGCTCATACAAACTTGATTTTAAAGCCTTCTACCTTTTTCATTTGTACTCTTTTGTCTTTGTGGCTCTCAGCCCACATTGTACTTTGGCCCTCCAAGACAAAATGTTTGCACATCGCTGTTCTAGTTACATTTTTCATTCTGTCCCCTGTAAATGCATTTATACAGCGACATTATTAGATGTGATGTATACATTGATTCATTTGTCTTGCAGGCGTGTATGTGGGAGAAAAAGGAAGGGTACTCCGGTGAAAGTATGTGACCGAGCATATGTGACTGAAGATGAAGAGGAAAGTCTGTCTGAGCACAGCTACAGCCCAGGTACACACACTCGCTGAGCACAGGATATACTGCTCTGTTTGAACTAGAGGGAATCTGTTTTAATGTTTGACTCAGACGCAAATAGCAACAACAGGCTGTTGCAATCTGTTTCTATTTGCATCTCTTTTTATTCAGCTGTGTGTTCATTTAATCCGAGTGACAGTTTTGCACAACCTTATGTTTTTGATGCTGCTTTGAAATCAACAAAAAAGATTCAAAACCTTGACTAAAAAGTATTTAGTACCTGCTTGCGTTGAGAAGATGGGCTATGAAACCACATCCTGACATAATTTCCTCTATTTATCAGTGATGAAAACTGCAACAGTCTCTTTTTTTTTACTGCAGTTTATATTCACCAGGTCTACATAGCAAACATGCATGCACACATAATAATCAGACAGGAACGTAAAAATATAACATTTTGCATGTTAATTCCTTGAACCGCAGACCAGTTTTTTAGGTATTAATTTTATGATTAACATGACCAGCTTATTACATTAAGCACAGTCAATACTGTATGTATGTCTACTGTACATTGTTCAGTAACTACAATAAATTAATCAGTATCAACTTTGAATTATTCTGTATTACCCTATAAATTATCCCGTTACTCCTATGCACAATTCAGTATCTGTTATGAATTTCTGTCACTTTTTCAATACCTGTTACTCAGTAATTATTATGAAGTTTTTAATATTAAAAAATATACAGCATATACAGGGGCAGTCGTGGGCGTGGAGGTTTGGGATCTGGCCCTGTGACCGGAAGGTTGCCGGTTCGATCCCCAGGGCCGACAGTCCATGACCTGAGGTGTCCTTGAGCAAGACACCTAACCCCCAACTGCTCCCTGGGCGCCGTGGATAGGGCTGCCCACCGCTCCGGGCAAGTGTGCTCACTGCCCCCTAGTGTGTGTTCACTAGTGTGTATGTGGTGTTTCACTTCACGGATGGGTTAAATGTGGAGGTGGAATTTCCCTGGTTGTGGGATCAAAAAAAGTATCACTTAATTTGCTTTGCTTTATTTGCTAACTATTATAAACTATGCAGTAGCTGTTGCGAATTGTTAAGTATGTGCTATGAATTGTTCAGTCTCCTGAATATTTGGATATCT
Source organism: Pygocentrus nattereri (assembly GCF_015220715.1). Classification (NCBI taxonomy): domain Eukaryota; kingdom Metazoa; phylum Chordata; class Actinopteri; order Characiformes; family Serrasalmidae; genus Pygocentrus; species Pygocentrus nattereri. Next base: position 13,557,166 of record NC_051232.1, read on the forward strand.
ACTCTGAATTATTTGTTAAGCCAAAGAATTGATCTTTAACTACTTTGAAGTTACTCCAATACCTTATTCTGTAACTTTTAAGAACTTTTCAGAATTTTACCCCTGTAAATGATTTAGTATCTCTTAAATGTTTAAATATCTACTATAAATGATTTGGTCACTACTTTAAATTGTTCAACACCTACTATGAATTAGTCAATAACTGCTCTAAATTATTCGCTAAATACTATAAGTTATTAAGTGTCTACTATAAATAGTGCAGTATCTGCTATGAAATTATGTAAGGTCTGTAGTTATGAGAGTGAGGAACTCAAGTGGACCCTGATACAGACCATTAGAGTTTAAGGGGTCACACTTTGTCCTAACAGCAAGCTGTGAGAGCAACAAGGGCAAAATCAGAACTGTTCCATTATAATCAATGAAGCTGTCTACACAAGCTCCAAGCAGCAGAGCGTAATGCAGTGTGATGCGACATGCCGTTTTTGATAGAAGCCCCATCTCTGTTTTTGTGTTGCACTGCTGTTCCGTCTCAAAATGGATGCGAAGAAACCTGTTTTGAACTATGAAGTTGTTTTCTGATGGCTTTGTTTAGATTTTGACTTGTTTCCTGTGTGGACATCCTGAAGGCTTTGCGATGTGATGTAATACTACATTTGAGCGCTCGCTTGCTGTTAGGACACAGCATGACGATACAGGGATCATTTGGACATAGACATTATACATGTTCATCAGTATATGCAGGGCACAAAAACCAACAACTATTTTAAACAATAACCTTCTAGAGGCTCTACAAGTGTGATGTTCATAATTTTTGCATCATAGGCTTCATTCACATTACAAATCTCATTGCTCAAATCCGACCTCTCGTACACGATGGTTCACACTAATTTAGGTAAGCAATTTATATCTGTTATTAATGTGAAGGAACCGGCGTCCTGAAATGACCCAAGTGCACACATCCTACTCAATAATGTCACATGAATGAATCACATGTGTGCATCATCAGCAAACAAACTGACAAGCCTTTGCTGAGAGGATAATTAACTCTGATCAGCTCTCAGCTGTTCATTATTAGAGCAAGACGAAGGCGAACCGTCTAAACCGTTTAAAGTCTTTGACTTCTATTTGGCGCTTCTGCCATGGTAACGCTGAATGTGCATTGGAAAAAAAGCATGAATTCCAATCTGAGCGTTCACGTTAAGGTCGCATGGCCATGAATCGGATATGTATTCTATCTAGGACCACATATGAAACTGACTCAGGTCGGATTTGAAAAGATCAGATTTGCATGTCAACATCAGATCTGAGTCACATTAGGGCAAAAAATTGGATTTGTGCTACTTCAACCTGATAATGTGAACATAGCCAAAACGGCATGGCAGATTTCTTGTTTCGTTTGGTTAAATTTTATTAATGTAGCATTTTCTGTAAAAGTCAATGTCCTGATGTAGCTGAAGACCCCATTTACCATAAATGTAGTTTTTCAGATAGCTGATTGTTAAGTCTTTATAATGTATTGCTACATTTCAGGTGATGGGCAGTATCCAGACGTGGTGGAGGACCGCCTCCCTCCACCTGGCAGCCCCTACTACCTCACTGACCCCACTCAGCTTTGGTGAGCATTGGTTTTGCACTATACAAAACAATAGGAGAGTACCATGTGAGCCAAATACTACTTTTGCAATTATATTACCACGTATTGCGATTGCAATATTCCTTGCAGTTACACATCAGTGAATGAATACGTTCAAGACTGGTCTGCTTTATTTTGATCAAAATAATTACCTTTTTTTGGAGTACATAAAACCTTGATTCATCAGATCACCCACAGAAACTCATATGGAACTGTGATTGGTCAGGATGATCACACCCCCAGTAAATGACACTGATTGATTTGAGAGCTCATTTGCATTTTGTATATTCCTGTGATATTGTCATTGCAAAAGCCAACATGTTGATGACAACTCGTTTTCCTCCTTCAGGCCAAATCTCATATATAATATAGAAATTATATATATATAAGTTCGTACACCATTCAAGGCGGTCAAATCTGCACTCTTTTCTGTGAAACTTTGATGATGAAGGCCAATTGTTTTTCTGAAAAAGGGCTGTTTAGACCAGCTTTGCCCCTGATTGGCTTAAACTCTTTAACGGACATGCGTTTCACTAATTAACTTTTTTAACGGCACTAGTAATAAGAATGATACAGTGGCTGCATCCAAAACTGTAAATTAAAGAACAAAGTAGTGTGTTAAAGATAATCGGAGAGAGCAGGGCACAATCTAACATGAGTGAAAATGTTTATGAAATCGATATTTTATGTAGTTACACAGGTTGCAGTAGAATGCCCTTTTATTCATTGTCTCATGTTCCCATAGCTACATTATCCGTGAATTTTGACAGCCATCAAACAGATATTTATCCAGATTCAACCTTAAAACTATTTTTGTACCATAAAAGTATTTGTTGTTTTTTTTTTTCCATGATAAGTGATTTGATTATCACATTTCACTCCTGTATTATTTTAATCTCGTTCGTAGTGGCTGTAATACAGCAATGTTTAGAAGCAGATGCTTTAGCCATGCTCCACATGGTGAGCACACTGTTACTACTAACACTCCCAAATGTAAACAGAGAATTATACCCCCATATACACTCAAAACATTTCAATTTGTATTCACAAATTCATCAGAAACATGCCATAGGTGCCCTGTAAGTAAAGTCCATATTGTGCTAATTGCTCCTCTTTCTAGACAAAATTAGATTTGTAACTTTTCACTCACCTTACTTATATTGAGACAGAAATCTTTACATAGCCAGGCTGTAAATGTCATTGGGCTCAATCAACGTATAAATGCAATGAATTAATTACTATATTTAAAACAGTTTATTTGGGCCATAAGTTGTCTAAGACTTTGCACAGCACTGTATATGTTTATGACAGATACAGATGTTTCTGGGATTAATGTGTTTGAAAATGCTGCAGTGTATCAGAGCTCGGTGAGGAGGGCGCCAGCGGGGTCCGTGGCCCTGTGCTCTTCCATCCCCCTCCCAACTGCAGGATCAGAGAGGTGCACTGTGGGAGCCAGGTGCGGCTGGTCGTAATAGCAATTAGAGACATTGCCAAAGGAGAGGAAATAACAGTCGACTACAGCCTGACCGACTGGGGAGAAAACGCTATGGTAATCAAAGCCGTCACATGTAATATAAAAATAATACAAATAAATTATTGTTTATTATTAGAATATTGCAAACAAAATTACAGAAAAATTGGGATAGTAGGTAAAATGTAAATAAAAACACAGCAATTTTTTTTACCTGTATAATATTGAAAACAGTATATTTCATGTTTCATCTATTTATATATTTTTAATCATGTTCCAAAAAAGGTGGCACAGGGACATGTCAACCACTTTGTGTGGTAGAGTCTTAATTGCATTTGAGGATACAGCGACAAACTGTTGGGTTACTGACCAGAGTTGTCCAAAGTATTCCCAAACCCATATGGTTACATTCATCGCAGAAGCACATTTTAATGCAGTGCCATCTGAGTGATTGAAAGTGACAGGCATTCAGTATTGGGTTTTGGCCTTGCTGTTTTTTTTTCCTGGATTCTCTGAATCTTTTAATGGTGCTGTGGACTGTAAGGGTGAAATTCCCTAAATTACTAGCTGTCGCATTGAGAAATGTTCTCAAACTGTTGGACTGTTCACCCAGTTTTTGCAAAGTGATGAGTGAGGCTTGTGTGAATACTTCTTTTATATCGTCGTTATAGCATCACCTGTTAGGTAGTTCACCTGCTTACATGTGAAAAAGTTCCAAAACCCATATTTATCATTCCACAGATTTCCCAGTCTTACATTGTTCCTGTGTCAACATTTTGTAATGTGTTGCAGGCATCAAATTTAGATTTAGCATATATTTACAAAAATCAATAAAATGAATAGGAAATGTTTCTAGCAACATACCTGTAAAAGACAAATCTCTGCAGTATTTATTTGAATTGTACCAACTTGTAGACACAGTTTCATTGTCTTTGTTGTTGTTAATCCAGAGTTTCCATCAATCCGTATCGCCACGTGGCTTTGAATGCGGCTTCAATCCTGACAACAATATCAAGAAGGTAAACTAAACTTTTTTAGATTTTCCGTGACAGAAATGCACACACATTTAAACTCATTAACATATACATTATACATCATTTGAATTGAATTGAGAAACATATGTCACTGTGTTTGCACACTGTGAAATTAGAACTCTGCACACTAGGGGGCAGTGAGCACACTTCAAATCAAATCAAATCAAATTTATTTATATAGCGCTTTTTACAACTGATGTTGTCACAAAGCAGCTTTACAAAAATGGGAATCACAGCACAGAGAATCAGACAAAACACTGAACATAATATACAGAATATACAGAATATACAGAACCCCCGTGAGCGCTGAGGCAAGGAAAAACTCCTTCAGAGCTGGAGGAGGAAGAAACCTCGGGAGGACCAAGACTCACATCTAAAGGGGGGACCATCCTACCACTGGTCAGACAACTTATAAGTTAAACATTGAAAAGTCAATTTTACATCCACGCAGTTCTAATATATTCAGGTGATATACTGCCCGAAGCAGTGGGCAGCCCTATCCACGGCGCCCAGGGAGCAATTGGGGGTTAGGTGCCTTGCTCAAGGGCACTTCAGTCATGGACTGTCAGCCGAGGGGATCGAACCGGCAACCTTCCGGTCACAGGGCTGGTTCCCTAACCTCCAGCCCACAACTGCCCTTTAATCATAACTGAATTTAATTATAATTCTGTTTACGTTCTTAATTCAGTTTTTTTTAGATGGCTCCAGTATGAATTTGTTTACCTCCTTTTGTGAAACAACATATCATTACTGCCAAAAGAAAACCTTGTATGTCCATTTTTGTCTTTTTTTTGACTTAATGTAAAACTATGTGAAGGTTTCTTGTTGAACAAACCAAACAAAAAATTGGTTACAAATTCCAAAAAATAAAACCTTATTACATTACATTTGAAGTTAAACATGACATTTCCTTCTCCTGTGAAGTTTTTACATGCAAATTTATGATGCAAGGATATGAGGTTGTAATATAACAATTGAAATGAAGGTTTTTCATATTCAGAACTGTACAGTAGGGCTGCATGGGCAAAATAACACATTGTTTCTTATTGTGACTGTGATTGTACCCTTTGCTATATTAAAACACAATAATTAGTCTTTGTCGTGATTTAAAGACTGGCCTGCATTATTTTTCACCCAAGTTATTTACTTTTATTGGATAATTTGAATACGCTGATTCATCCAGACAGAAACTCAGCGTTGATTGGTCAGGATGTGTACAGCTCACAATGAAACATTTAATTTATTAATTAGATTCCTGTTCCTAAACAAAACATCTTGGCCAGCTGATTTTAATCTTAGTTTGATGCATTCCTGGATTTTCTCTCTCACAACTGTCATTTGGGTGCTACAGAGTATCAACAGCTAGAAGAAAGATAGCTGAACTTCTCTGACTCTTTACAGTAGGGGTGCAAGGAGTAATAAAAAGTCGACTAAAATCCATGTCCAAATTAGTTGCCAACAAATTTTACTGTCGATGAGTTGGTGACATCACGTGTTTATCATGCTGACTCAGAATGCACTGACATGTTAGCATTGCTGTTTATGCGCGAAGTGAACATCACCTTCACGACCAAAATCTTCCAAAGTCAGGTGAAGCACTTCGCTCTAATTTAGCCAAAAAAATGTTTTGTTTGTTTTTGTTTTTTTGGGTTTTTTTTTGCATGACAGATAAAGTAGTGCTAAAGTAGTAGTTGCAGTATCGACAACAAAAATATAGCCATTTTATTTACTGCTGTGGTGAAATAGTGAACATTTTTTTTTGTATTAATTTGTCTCACCTGTATCTCTCCACCACAGGTTTTTAAAGTATGTTTTAAACCAAAATCTTCTCAAAACTATTGTACAACAATGTCTTACAACATCAGGCATTGTATTCATAACCATTTCATGTAATAACTTTCTGTAAGGGGCTTTTAGAGGTGGACGCCTGATTCCCATCACCATCACTGTGTCCACAAAGAAGCGTTTTACATCAGACTCTGAATTATTTGGTTTACATCTTAAAGATTTAATTATCCAGAACATTTTGAAAAAATGTGAATTTCCCCATTTATATTGTTAACCATGGTTATTGATATGGTAATAAATTGTTAGCTAAAACATCATGAACGTAACAGGTCTATTTTTGTAGTAAATTTGTTCTGTATTTATGGGTTCTTGTCTCCATTTTTGGATATTTTTCCATTTGTTTGCCTTATTTGTGGTGTGAAACCATAAAATGCAACACCTTTTAAATGTAATTGTCCTTATTTCTCCTTCCATCTCTGTAGGAGGAGGAGGCAGGGCCCCTCCCTCTCTCTCTCACCGTTTCAGACTACCTCACTCCCTCATGGTCCCTCTCCCCCTCCTCCTCTCCGCTCTCACACTCCGAGCCCAGCGACTCAGACCGTGAGGAAGACGAAGAGGAGGAAGATGATGATGATGACGAGGATGAAGAAGACCTGGAGGACCTGAGGGGCCGAATGATGCGACGACGAAAGAAGCGAAAAACGGCGCCCAACTCCAAGAAAAAGGCCCAGAGGGCTCAGCCCCGCCCACTTTCCTTTGCTCACCCTGCCCCTTCCTCATCATCCCCCTTCCAGGCGCCTCTGGCTCCTCCCACCACAAACATAAACAACAACATAAACATAAACATCGGCCGTGGTGCCAGCAGCACGGTCAGCAGGCGGCAGCACTGTCCGTACTGCGGACGGAATTTCCGCTCTTTGGCCAGACATTTGGAAAAGCATCACGACCAGCAGCCGGAAATCCGGGCTGCTATGGAACTTGCGCACCTCCACACTCACTCCTCACACACAGCCTCCAACACACACACCACAAGCTCCAGTGCACACTCATTCTCCTCACCCTTGCAGCCCTCTTCCTCCTCTTCCTCCTCTGCCGCCGCCAGTCAGTCGCTATTTTCTCGCAGCGAACGTGACTCGCAGTCCACATCCAATTCCGGAGCCATGTCCTTTTCTCTTTCACTTTCTCCACCTCCAACATCTGCAGCCTCAAATGCCTCCAAAAAAACCCCCGCCTCCCAGTCCACCCCTCCTAAGAAGACAGCAGCGCCCGTCGCAGCAGCAGTAGTCAAAACCTCCCCTGTAACGCCCAGCGTCACCCCTCCGTCCAGGAGGGGGCGACGGCCCAAGAAAGAGAAGGAAGAGCAGCAAAGGAAACAGGAGGAGATGGAAAGAGCTAAGGAGGAGGCTCCGCCCACTCCAGGACGAGACGAGGAGGAGGACATGGAAGAAGAGGAGGAGGTAGACGATGATGAGGAGCTGGAGATGAATGAATTGAGAGAAAATGACAGTGGAGAAGAGAAGAATGGCGATTTGGAAAGGTATGTGTTTATACATTTAGTTGGTTACTAGGGATCCAGTATTTTTACTGATTAAACTATTATCTTTGCTTTAGACAACACAGCGACAATTTAGGTAAGATATGCTAGCCTACCAATTAATACCTCAGTCAAAATTCATTATTATATTTTTAGGATGTACTTGAAGCAGACCAGGCACGCTATCAAATAGCTTTGATCAGTTTTTCAAATATTATTACAAAAATCATCCAATTTTGTGACAATTTTGTAAAGATATTGAGCCTTTTTATTTGAGAGCTTGATTTCTACATTCCCTGGGGTTTATTTGGATTGTTGGTTGTGCAGTGCTGATACAGTCACATCCCCACCAGCTGTAACAGTACAAGTGAACTCTGGGGAATGTAGGAATCGAGGTTTAAAGGTTCTTGAGTCTGTTGCAGGTTGTTTAGTTTTGCAACTTCGTAAAGATCTACAATTTCTGTGAAATGAACAAATTTTGAGTCCGTCAATATGCAGAGTTGTGTTGATTGATGTCCATAAAAATTGTCTGAAAAAAGACTGTGAATGTGGTAACGGCTGCTTTTGTGAGAAACATTGGAGATTAAATGATTAAAGCCAGAGGATTAAGGGTTAAATGTTCAGACTTTTGATCAGCATCAAATCCAGAATGTAAAAGTATTTTAGTGGACACAAGGCAGAAACACAAACCTGAGCTGTGATAGGCTGTCTGTCACTGTTGAGCTGCTGGAAAGGGAGCTTACTTGGCACCATTACTAAGTCTGAAATACTCTGAGGTAAATTAGTTTTTCATTCAGAACCTAACCTCACAGACTCACCGACAGTGGAAGTGATATGAGAGATGATGGCACCTATAGTGCAAAAAGAAATACTGCCATGCACCATTTTCTCTCATATCACATCCAGGGTGAACTTTAATTAAAAAATGAATCATATTCTGGTCAGTTCAAAGCAAACTCTGGAAAGTGTAAATGCATAGACTCTGCAGTTTTAAACTCGTAACTACTACTGTGGCTGGTTCTGTATTGTGGCTGTTGGTAAGACTGCTGGTTCTGTGCTGGGTTTGAAGGAGGTCTGTTAGTCTAAGGTTGTGGATGCACTGTTTATATTGAATGAGCTTAAAAGGGGTTGAGCAAGTGAATGAGTGACTGAATGGGAAAGTCATGCCACTGCGGTGATTCTTGGGAGATTCCTCTCTCTGTTTAAAACATTTCCTCTCATTTATTAAACCTTTGGCATGCACCTTGTTACAGTAACACCTAGACAAACATAACTTTTGTGGTTTATGTCTGGTGGTGGTTCCTACTAGGCCTGAGTAATAATGTGATGAAAGGTGATGATCCCTGTGCTGGAAAGAGACCTGACAGAACTTTAAACAGTGTAAATAATATTAAATTATATGTGCATGTAATGTTTTTTCCCTTTTACTGTTAAAACAGTGGATTTATTATGACGCATTTGTAAACTGTAAAAGAATAAATTCTTGATTTCCACTGCTGGATGTTCAGAGCGCCGTTATACCATTTGAGGAAAATTCTCAATGTACAGCTTACATGCACCAGTGGTTTAGGTGAGCTGTAAAATTATTAAAATATAATACTTGTTGGTTTTTCACAGAAATCTTTAGCTGAATTCCAGAGCGACAGAGCTATAACGAGACCTTTTGGGGTTTTTTTTGTGTGTGTGTAAGTAGCTTTGAAATTCCATTTAATAGAGCGGGGGCACATTTAGTCTAGAGCGTCTCCAGCAGAGTGTGCAAGTCGTCATAAACCCACACTAGCATGGTTACTGATGTCTGTGTTTGCCAAAACTGCCAGAACAGGAGATTGAAAATTTTCAGGTTTTCAGAACAGAAAAAACACACAGGCTGAAAATAGAAAACATAGATTTTAAGTTTTTTAAAATTGGCCCATAATTCCCATGTCAATACATCTTTATTTCTTTAACTGCAAATACAGTCCCATTATTAACTGTCTTGTCTATTTCTTCTCTCTCTATCCCTCCTCTTTCCATACCTTCTCTCTCTTTCTCCTCCAAGTTCTCACCGCTCTCACATGCCCCCCCTCCTCTCCTCTCTCTCCACGCTGGTTCTGTACCTCCGGCGGCAGCAGCACTCCTCCTTCCTCTCCCTTTCTCGCTCCAGCAGCTCGGCTGAGGCATGGCGGCTACTGTGCCACTCCAGCCTGGCGCTGTTGATACTCTACAACCGGCACCGTGAGTGCGAAGTGGCCAAACTGACTGCGCACGACTATCGCAACCGTGTTACACCTTCATCTTCCTCGTCCTCCAGCACTGGAGTCCCTGCTAATCCCCCCCTTGCTCCTTTGGAGGCCTCCCTTTCCCCTTTTGAGCGCCACGTGCTGTGTCATCGCCCCCGTGTGGGCGTTTTAGGAAAGCGCGGGCGTATCCAACCGCTAATTCTCCCGCCACATTCCGAAGCCTGCCTTGACTTGCTCCTGAAAACTTCATCTGACGTAGGAGTGGACCCCCAAAGCCCATACGTTTTTTCCCGGCCATACCACTCCCCTGCCACCCCCCTACGCGGCACAGACCTTTTGCGGGGTCTGGCTCGCTCCAGTGGAGCTAAAAACCCAGCAGCACTGACAGCGCCGCGTGCCCGTAGACAGGTGGCCATCCTTACACAGCTTCTCCTGCTGGAGGAAGGGGAAAGGCCCCAGGGCGCCGCTGCCAAACGCCTGGAGGACTTCCTCCAGAAGGAGTACCACGTGACGCAGAGCTGTGGCCGGATCAGCCAGGACCCAGCTCTGATGGGACGAGTGGGCCGGGTGGTGCTGTATGGAGAAAGAGACGGGGTGCTGTTCAGAGGGATGAGTCTCCAGCACATCTGCCTCGAGCTGGACGGTGGGTGGAATGTGTGTGAAAAAAGCCAAAATAAAGGAGTTAAAAATGCATTAGCTGTTAAGAGAACATGTTACTGTTAAGAGAGTTATAATATTTAGGGTTTAACTATAGTAATAATACACAAAGGGCCAAAAACAGACAAGCTCTAATGTAATTATTAATGTTTTTAACATGCTAAAAGATTACCAAAATATTCTGACTTCGTCCACAAGATGGTGCTGTTGAGAGGGATGGAGTTGTTATAAACATTTAGTGTGGTGTAGGGCCACCCAAAGTTGCCCACAAGGATGTCGTCAGAAGGTTACCCTAACCCCATCCCCTTACCCAACAGACATATTATTGCTTTGTATAACTTTTTACATTATTATTTTTGTTTTTAAGTTTTATTTTAGTAGTAAAAATTAGGTACAACAGTAAGACTATCAAAGTGTTGAAAATCAGTTTTGTTTATGGTTATTGTTGTAAACCCCTCAAAGACATTTAATAAGCAGTTTTAAATAAAAGAGAAGCCTGTTGCTTGCCAAATAGTGAGCCTACATTAATTTATACTATTAAAGCTCAGACTTTGCTGGCTACTGATTTTATTTTGGGTGTCTCAAACAGCTCCCTAGTTCAGTAGTTATGGATACTGCCAAAGGAATCATCCATTTTCTGTGGTTTGTCTTTGTCAGAATTGTTCTCTGAAAGTTCCTCTATGCACCATTTAAAACCAGTAGGCATCACTTGTTCACTTATTCCCTGACTGGAAATTGCATCATATATCCAGGTTGAGGACAAAAGCTCCATGTGATCTCACTTGCCTCTTCACCTGAAAAAATGTTTGTTTTATTTTTAAAAATGTTTATTTTTTCATACATGTGACTTAAAAAAAAAAAAAAAGAGAGACATGAACAAAAAGGGCTGGTCTAGCTAGAATGTTTGCTACTGTAACCACCTGTATTACATACAAAATAATATAACATGATAAAATAGTAGTATAGGCACTATTTATTTTATGAACAAAATTGGACAATATAGTAGGCCGACCTGCTAACAAGTCAATAGCTAAGAGGCTAACTAGGACCCTACAGAAAAATTCAGTCACAGAGTTTTAATTTTTACCGGAAGGATCAGAGTTAACATTACTGAAATGTTCACTGGATGTCTTTGGAGCCATCTGTTGACTGTGTTTTAGCTACAGCTGCCATAAATTGTTTGGATGAACCCCAGTTAGCTTGGTGCTAGAGATTCTAATGGAAATAGCATTTAATTCATTTATTTATTTTGCCCTTTCTGTCTCTCTCAGTAATGTCAGGAAACTCTGCGGACTCTTTCTCAGAAGAGTCGGATGGAGATGGAGAGAAGGGTAAGGAGAGGTTAGATGGGGGGAAGAAGACGGGAGTGAACGGCCGAGGGCCTCGATCTAAGAAGAGCTTCAGCCCTCAGCCCTCACCCACTACGCCCTCCCCATCAGTTGGCCATAAGAGGAGGAGCTCACAGATCAAGTCAGGTAACGCTGGACTTCACTCTCAGTTGCTGAGTTTACACCAGTGCAGTGAACTTATCTGGCTGAAATGTACATATTTTTACATGCACAAAGTCCGAAGTTTGTTTCTTAAGTTTACCAACTTATCAGCTGTGATGCAAATTACACCCCGGCGATTAGCATGGTGCTGACCGCATGTCTAAATCATCACTTCAGATTAAATCACTTTGTCACTTGCCTCAAACCGTGTGAGTTGATTAAGCAGTCCCTTTCAGACTTTCTTGTGTGGTTTTTGAAATGCTGTTACCCATACACTAGTGTACTAAAGTATGCCATAAAATTCAGGATTGCAGACAGCTGTAGCTTTTCAGCAACATTACCAGATTCAGTTCTGTAAATAAAGAAGCATGCACTAAACATATCTTGGGTGTTCACCTATATTTTGGGTAAGAAGGAAAACTTTTATTAACTCAGTTTAAAGAGAAATTTTACTGATGTTTCTAAATTTCAGCATAATTCAGTGGTTGAGATGTAAACAAAGTGACTGAGAATATTTTGGTCATTGAAGAGACTCAGATTTCTTTACAATGGAGGTGATAAGAACCAGGCCTCACAATGTGCAAACAAACCTCTCAAGCATCTGGCTGTGTATTTATAACTGTTGCATGTAATAGTAAGGGACCCTTTAGAGGTAGCCTTTAGAGGTAGATATCTGATTAGTTAAGTGTCTCTACAATGAAGCATTTCACATCTAACCAGCAGTATTATTTTGTTTGCATCGGAAGAGTTTCATTAGGCAGATATTTTGCACAATATTCCCCTTTAACTAACACCTGACATCTTTCAGGCAAACGTGGGGTGTTGAAGCGGCCGTGGTCTGAAGCCGAACGTGTCGCTGTGGAGACGCACCTGAAACGCAACATTGTGGAGCTGCGTGTGCCAGCAAAGGCAGACTGTGAGCGATGCCTGCAGCACTGCCCCCTGCTGGTTACCAACCAGCGCGACTGGAGGGCCATTAAGTTTTACTGCCACAACCGCATTCAGCTACTCAAGAAACAGGGACGGAGGGAGAGCAATGGAGCAGCCGTCTGTTAACTACAGCGGAGGGGACTCTTTACACATACATACACAGAGACTCTCACTATTAGAATGTTGGATTGAATAAGTGAGAGACTGCACACTTACTTATGCATCCATGTACATTGAGGGTAGCCGTTTATCAGTGTATCCGTTAACTACACCCACACAAATACAGACACCGTGCGTCAGGATCATCAGATATCTACAGACACATGCTTCTATACAGAATGTTCATGCTAAAGGGGAATTGCACCAGTGTTTACAAAATTTCTATCTAATTCAGTGGTTGAGATGCAATCAAAGTTATTCAGAGCGCTTTAATGTGAAATGGTCCATTATAGAGAGACCGATTTCTTTACCATGGTCTTGAAAGGAACCAGGGGTCATGAGGTCTGCAACACCAATATAGACATTTTATATACTATCCAATACCACCAGTGAACCTACACAGGTTTTTTGAGTTTATATGTAATGATGATGGTAAAATAGTGAATAATCCGATAAAATAAGTCTCTGGGGACTGTTGCCTCGCTTTGAAATACCTCTTCACCATGAGAGGATTTTACAAAAAAAAACATTTAAAGCCATCAGGCAACATTTTCATAACCATTTCATGTAATACATTTCAGTGAGATCTTTTAGAGGTATTTAAATACCTTCAGCTACAAGAGAAGAGAAATAAGGTTTTCCCCCACCTCCCTCACTGTTTCTGAATTTTGTTTTTGAGACATTTTCATGTAGTATTTCAAAATTATTTATTTTCTCAAAATGTTGACCAAGCACCTCAAAATAATTTCTTACTATATCAAAACAACTTTTCTTGAAATTGTGACTTATTATTCTGAAATAATTACTTCCTGTTTGAAATAAATTTTTCATTTTAATTTTTCACAGTAAGCCATTATTTCAAAATACTATGTCATTATTTTGCCAGCCTTAGAGAAAAATAAGTGATTATTTCAAGGTTGTAAGGGAAAATATTGACTTTTTTTTTTCCTCTTCAAGCGACTAATAGAAGATTCTCTATTAAACCTTCGGATGTCTGGTTCCTATCACCAACACTGTGAACCATTCTGACTCAAAGTTTCTCTAAAATGAAGCATTTGCACCAAACCACTCTGACTTTGTTTACATCTCAACTATTTAATTACAAAAATGGGTGGAATTGCCCTTTTACGGACAACTTCACATAGCCCTCTAAACTGAATACCTCTAATTTCTGATCACTGATATTCAAGCAGACTGGAGTGAGTTTTTGTGAGCGTGTGAGTGGAGTGTAACATGGGTGGTTGAGGGAGATATCACCCAAACCCAACAATGCAGCTCGACGAACCGAAGCAAACAATGTAGATTTGATTCAGATGACCCACCTATTTCTCTATGAACGTTTGTTTTTCTTTTTCTATGCTAATAACATTATTTGTCCAGTGGAGTCTTGCTGTTGGACTGATTGTGATAAATTTATATATAAAGACCTGAGATTTTTATGCTCATCAGTGGTGGTGGTGGTGGTGGGGGTGGGGAGGGATGGTGTATAAATTAGTGTTTTGTTTTGTAAGACCACATCATCCCGGAGTTCTGCTGGGAAGATAATTAAGCACGTTTTGCTGTGTTGGCTTGTTAAACGTTTCTACAGCCGGTGGTTTTCAGTCTTAATTCCTGGTGAACGTATGCAATTCGGTGTTGCTTTTTCTCAGTCTCAGATGTGATCTCACCTGGGGACAGATTATAAACTATTGGTGCTGGAAGGGTTTGTGCCAGGGTTTTTGAGGCGGTTTAAGCGGAGCCTGACATTGAACGCAAAAAACTAGAGGGCCCCTACAAATTAATCTGAAAAGAAAGGGAGTGAATGGAGCTAAACACAAAAAGTTTAACGTTTCTAGACATTTATGCAAGCCGTTCCGTTAATTTTGTAAATTACAAAGATGTAGTCTTGTTAAAAAAAATGAACTTACCTGTATCTTTCCATCTTTCTACAGTAACCAGGTTTTGGGGAGTAGGAAGCCAACTTTACTGCTACTGAGAGCTGATTGGTTGACATGTAAGCCTTTATAAATTAGTTTTGCACAAAAGCTCCACCTGGAAGCCATTATGAAGTTGCAGTTCCACTCACTAGATCTTCTCTGGTACGCCCCTCTAAATTCTGCCCAAAGACTCCTCTAATGTCTAGAGTTGTTCACTAGTTGGGTTGATTTTCTCATGGTTGTCCCTCAGACTTCTTCATTAGGAGATCACATCACGCAAGACTAACTTTATGCTCCGGTACAGTTCCAGTCAAATGTTTGGACACACTTTTATTTTCTTTATTTCTTCATATTTCTTTCTGAAATAACAATCCTGTTTAGTGTTCAATCCAAACCATCTTCCATTTTGGGTTCTGCACCAGAGGTTCTCAAAGTGTCAAAGCCCATTTATGTTTTCCCAGCTATACCAACCCAGCCCTCCAGGAGCTTGTTAATTAGTTAAGTGTGATCCTGTGTGCTACATCAGGAAAAAGCAGAGAAATGTGTAAACTCCCCAAAACTTGGATGGAGAACCTCTGGAGATGCACATGTGTACATACCACACTGATTCAGATACAAACTGCAGCCTTAAAAATAAGGGGCCATAAAGGGTTATTTTAGCAAAGCTATAGAAGAACCACAATTGGTTCCCTAAAGACGTTTAAGCAACCTTCATGTAGGGCCCGTTTCCCAGATTTTGATGAAGCTCCATCTTGGACTAAATTAAAAGCAGCACGGGTGGAGAATGACCATCTGAATTTTTTTAGTTAGACTTTTTAAAAGGGGTTCTTCAGTAAAGATTGTATGTAGAACTGTGAAAATTCAATGCATAAAAGGTTCTTCAGCACGATAGGTAAGCTGTTCTATAAGATTCCTTGAAGAACCTCATTAAAACAGCAAAAAGGGTTCTGCTATTGATGGCGAAAGAACCTTTTGGTACTATATGTATGTATTTTACATTCAAAAATTACACTTGGAAATAAAGAGACATTTCAAAGCATTTATGCTTAAGTCTTTAGATTTAAATGTGCGAGTGTATGAGAACTGCAAACTTTTGACTGGTACTGTACCTATTTTCACTCATTCGGTAATTATTGAGCCCTTCAGAGCCGAGTCCGTTGTTTTAAAGCATTAGAAACGAGAACAAGCCATGGTGTCCAAGGACTGAGACTGAGACCTACAGTATTAAAACCCATTAACGGAGGTAAAAGGAATTTCAAAAACTTTGTGTAATTAAATGGTTAAGATGAAAACAGTCATTCCAAGTTTGATGTAAAATGCTCTGGAACTCTGAATTGTTCATAGTGGTGGTGATAGGAACCAGACATCTGCCTTCAAAAGCAATCAGAGCCACACAGTCTACACAGTCTCGAGCCAAACTGACTCGAACTGCATTCAGACACTGACATTTATGTTTGAAATTTACTGTTGTTCGATTATTATAATTCTGCGCTCAAAATACAAAAAACTTTTCAGGAGTCAGAACTGCTCACAGTGGTGGTGATAGGAACCGGATGTCCACCTATAAAAGCTCCCATAGGAAGTTGTTGCATGAAACGGTTATGAATTTGCTGTCTAATATCCGAGACACTGTTTTATGATAGTTTGAAAAGGTTGTGATGTTTAAATCATGTTGAGGGTGTTTTAAAGCTATAGACCGCTCGTCATCAACGTTACAACCTCAGAACATGTGTAGGTTCACTGATGGTTTGAGAAATAAATAAAATGGCTGTACTTGTGTTGTAGGCATTGTGACCCCTTCCTATCACCACTACTGTAAAGACGTCCAAGTCTCCACAACGAACCATTTCACACCAATCCACTCTGAATGACTCTGTTGACACCTCAACCACTGAATTAGGCAGAAAGTTTGAACATTTTTACATCTGAAAGTTTTTATATCTGAAAATAAGCTATATGTCGTCCTTTGTATTTAGACTTGATTGACTGTCTTGATTGTTTAATTGCTGCAGAGAACAGTAAACATTTCAGTGGATAATGTTAAATTACCATAGCCAAGGACCTTTTTTTTGGGGGGGGGGTTTAAATACGTACCTAGATTAAGCCTATTCTTATCCCACTGTTGATTCATTTTATACTGAGAGAAGCCTTTAATTTATGAATTTCACTTCATTCCTACTCACTTCTGTTCAACTTGGCCTGTGATTGGCTTACCACAAGCTCCCTAACCAGTTACAAAATTTTTTTTTTTTTTTTTTTTTACACATTCACAGTATTTTAGATAAGCTAAAGCCACTGGCTTCCAGTCTGACTGTGTTTTTTTTATTTTTGTAAAGCCCTTCTCATGTTCACCTGAGTTTTGTTTCATGTTGGATGTTTGTCTGTTTTGCAGCCTTCCTGTGTGTTTACTGATATCCTATAGCAGAAACCAGTGAGCTCATGCTAGCAGAAGTGGGTATCGTGTCTTTCCATTGCGTGAAGTTGTACATTTTGTAAATACCTACTTATATAAAAAGTGCTACATTTTGTTTTGTTTTCTTAAATGGCATTGTAAAGATCTATCGAATTTTAGAAGAACGCTGTTTAGAGAAACACAGAGATTAATGTATGTCACACTGCAAGAAATAACACACTTTTATTTGCATTTTTAGTTTGTGTCACACTCTTTATTCCACACTGTTACTTAAATCACCACAATATGGTCATTTTGTATTTTACCTGGCAACTGCATTTGTGGTCTGGAATTGTGTTTTATGCCAATAGGGGGAGCCCTTACATAACTAATAGTTTCAAAGATAAAATAACAGATTTTCAAAGTTTGTGCTTAAGACATAAACGCAGTCACTCAGAGTGGTTTGATGTGTCGGAGTCAGAGCTGTTCACAGTGGTGGTCATAGGAACCTGACGACTTTAATGTGTCTAAGAGACGTTGTTTTATGTTTGTTTTTCAGACGCTTTTGGTTTGAATGTATTTTTTTAAATAAAGTGAGGCAAAATGAAAACTTGTTTTATCGGATTTTTCGCTATTTTACCATCATCGCATGTAGATTCACTGGTGGTTTTGGGTAGTAAATAAAATGGCTATATTTATGTTGTAAACATTGTGAAACCTGGTTCCCATCAACACCACTGTAAAGAAATCTGTCGGTACAATGAACCGTTTCCCACCAAACCACTCTGACTGACATCTCAACATCTGTCTCAATCTCTTTTGCTCTACAGTCAAATCAAAGAGGTTTTACACATTTGTTTTATAATTTGTCTAGTGTTGGAAGAAATACTATTACATGACACAGTGAATGACCATTTAGCATTTCAACATTTTATTCCACAATTATTATTGGTATAGTCGATTTATTAAAAGGCAACATTTCATGCTATATTCAACAAATGTGAGTTTATTCTGTAAGAGACTAGTGTAGGCAAAAGTTTACAAAAGTAGTGCATACACAAAAACATTACAACTGCAGCAAAATGTTTACAAAATTCAGTACAAGCTTTTAACATATATCATACAGTGCTTTTAAACTTGTTGAGCTGACTTCAGTGAAATAAAAGGAAGCCAAAAAAACAAAATCTAAAATAATGCATTATAGCTTATCATAGATGTAATTACAGATTACTAACCACACTATAGAAACGTGATACAAAAACTAAATTAGAATTGAATACATATCAGCAAGAGAGAAAAGAACGAATTGAGGTTTCAACAAAAATCACATTTAAATGATGAGATAAACAGTCGAGTGCATGAAAATTTCAGTTTAATTCAAGCAAACTTTAATGCAAAATCTCTGCTCCAAAGAGTTTTTTTTTTTTTGGGTACGATTTTTTTATTTTGCCAAATCAGGGTCTAAATTGCATCCTAAATATTAAGTTTAGCTGCCTGCAGAATTACCGTACTGAGCCGAAATATTAACCAGGTATAAATACAATCATAAGAATAATATAATATTTCATTTTTTTAGCTGGTTGTGTGGCTTCAACAGGATAATTTATTCGATACACTTTTTTGGCCCAATATTTTAGCTTTAAAAGTAAAAAAAAATACATAAATGAATTTATAATGTTTATAATAATGTTAATAACCTGTTGAGGGCAATTACAGCATGAAAATATTTGATTTAAAGTATATGGTTAAAGTATATGTTGTACTTATACCAAGTTTGGGGGCAGTTGTGGGCTGGAGGTTATTGAACCAGCCTTGTGACCGGAAGGTCGCTGGTTCGATCCCCAGAGCCGACAGCACATGACTGAGGTGTCCTTGAGCAAGACACCTAACAACCAACTGCTCCCCGGGCACTGCAGATTGGGCTGCCCACCGCTCCAGGCAAGTGTGCTCACTGTCCCCTAGTGTGTGTATGCTCCTTAGAGTGCATGTGGTGTTTCACTTCACGGAGGGGTTAAATGCGGAGGTGAAATTTCCTTGTTGTGGAACTAATAAGGGTCTCTTAATCTTAACTAAGCTCTTTTCTGGTAAATTCTAACAAAAATGCAATTTAGAGTCTCATAGGGTAAACTTTCAAATTTCATAACTTTAAAATTACTTGAATCAGAGCTTTTAAATTCTGCATTGTTGCTTGAACTAAATTGAAGTTTTTGCTCAAATATTTCTGTGAAAATCAATGACATGATCAGGGCCTAGGTAAGTTCTCTTTAACTGGCCACCATGTGATCGTGATCTTGACAGAATCTTCATAGCTGAACTCAAATGAGCTTTGGATAATGTGGTAAAATTAGTTGATGAAATATAGAAATAAAAAACATAAAACACCTTTTAAGTTATTCACGTAAACTGAATCAAGGTTAACACACAAATGGCAGCATTATACAGCTTTGTAACAATGAACACTAGCAGATGTCTTAAAAATGGTGTTTTAAAAAAAGTTATATAATAATAATACATATTAAACCCAGACCTTAAGGCTTGAATGCAGTCTGTTTACATTTTGGAACCAACAACAAATGTCTGTGTAGTTTATACTTGCTGACAGATATGCTCTTGCACAACCAAATGTTTCTTAGTAGACGTATTGGTCAGTATTGACCAAGCTATTGTTTCTACAAACTGTACAGTTGTCTGTTGTCCAAGCCTGCTGTCATTGGCTGCATTTTCCCAGTCTGCAAGAGCAAAACAGCAAGTGCAGGGGGGCCTGGAATATCCCACCAGACATGCAGTCAAGCATATATTTCCTATTAATTTTAAAAATACAGGTATACAGATGTCCAAAACTGCCTCTGCTACACTGTTAAAAAGATGGTTCTTTTTAGAAAATTGTTCTATAGAGCGATTAACATTCAAAGAACCCTTTGCATGATTAAAGGGTTCTTTGCATCCTGAAAGCTTTCTTCAGACTGATGGAAAATGTGCTGGTTCTACATAGCACCCAAAGCATGGGTTCTTCTTTTGTTACGGTGTCAAGCTTGTAACAACAGATAAACCTTTGCTGTAGGAATACTTTAGCTAGTGAATATTTGTTTATGTAAGCCTGGCTGTTGCATTTCTTGAGTACACATGGTAGGGAAAGCAATTAAGCCACAAGGCAAAAAATAGTAGCTTTAAGCTGAACCAGCAGGGCGCACCAGTTTGTCAGTTTGTGTAATACCTTCAGTCTTCAATTAGATACCTGTTAGGCTCCTTTGTTTGACTGTCCACCTAGCCACCTATGCCTCTTGTACACAACTTTCAATCCACATTAACTGCTAGTGATGGCAAAACCAGAGCTTTCAAAAGCAGTGAAGCTTTCTTCACAGCACAAAGTACCAGCAGTTTTACTCATTTTTACAATGAACTGGCAGAGAAAGAATGCTGTTGGTTTTCTCTGTTGATAGCAATATGTATAGGTCAGCTACTCAAGTCCCAATCGAAACTCAGGTTATTTAAGCTTTTCTAAACTTGTTAACAGCACTTCATTTACAAGCGCTTGATAGCTAGCAGTCCACTTAAACTATAGGAATAAAATTATATGTTAGCTTAATGTCACATTCCCTACAGTCCAGCAGTTTGCTATAATGTTAGTGCTGAATATTCAAATATCAGACAAAATATGTCCATGCTCTACTCTCCACAAGGTCCTCAACATTAACTTAGCTGCCAAATGTAATTAGAGCTCTAAAATGGCATTAAGACCGTTTGTTCTCCATTTGGCACTTTTTACTCACCATTCAGAAACAGGCTAAAAAGAGCAAAGTGGTCTATTTTCTGCAGGGGAGTCTTTTTTTTTTGCAGGGGAGTCTTAAACGTGTGAATCTACTGTCCTGGAGGATGTTTTAGAACAAAAGTACAAATCTTGTTCTTGATTTAGCATGTCATTCATTTCTAAAGCAGGGAAATTTAAGTTTTTGCTCAAATATTTGGTGACAATCTATGACCAGACAGAGCCAAGGTAAGATGGCTTAAAGTGGCCAGAATGTGAACGTGATCACGGCTGAAACTTTATAGTTAATCTCAGTTGAGCTATGGATAATATGGTCAAATTAGCTGATGAAATACAGAGATATATAAACACAAAAACTATTGGTTATTATTCTGCTACAAAGCCAACAACGAATATCAAGCATGTCATTAGCTGGAGCTGGTGTGACAGATTAGAGTTGGAACCAGGCTCCAAGACCAAGGTTGGTGACCACAGGTTTATACCAGTGTGCTTGTTAAATAAGTACTTCCAATTTTGTACTGGACTGGCATGTGCTGAAATTAATAGCATAGTTTTTATTTTCTATCTTTAATCTTATTATTGTTATTATAGATGATATTCATAATAGTTTTGCTTAGTTAACCGCAAATCAAGCATTTTTATCAGGGTGATAAAACACCGAAGTTTACATCCACTTCTAACAGGTTACTTGACATGCCAAAATCTATTCTCAAGTGCATTGCTTCATTGCTAGAACGTTTTGAGAGACTGTGTAGAGTTGAACTGTTAAGAGTTGAATACCGAATGTTAACAGATTTACAGTATATGTTTCTTTGCTCAGTTGTCTTATGTGTACTCAGTTAGGTTGTCTTCACTTAGCAAAAATGCCTGTGGTAAGCAGACACGTACCTTCCAGGAAGGGCACTGCAGTTTTGGTTGGGCTTATATGAATGTAGTCTTGTTGGTGTGTACACAGTTGTTTGTGGCACCATATGGATTGGGCCAGATGGTTATTACAGTGCTGTTAGTAATAGTCTATAGAAAGATGTGATGTGGTGGGAATATGTGTTTAAAATCTACCTTGGTGGCCTACCCTCTTTTTCACAGGGATACCCAAAATTTAATTTCGGCCTACACGTCACTAGCTTATGCGCTAGCGTTCTCTGCAGACTCACCTCTGGATTCAGTGATGGATTCAATGAGGTTAATTGTAAGTGGAGCCTTATCACCTATTCCTGGGTTAAAGAAAGGCACAATCTCTCCTTGGAATTTGGTTTTCATAGTGAAGAGATGTACATCCTTTTTAGCGTTGTAAAATGAAAGCTCACCTTTCTCATAGTCTAAAAAAACTCCAACAACCTCAAGACTTGGATTTACTGGGAGTGAAATTTCAGGTTCTGTATTGATATGGATACCAGTCTCTTCATCTGAGCAAAGAAACCAAAAACCTTTTGAAGGGGTAAGATCATTCTTATCATTGTTTAAGTAATGTGAAGCTTTAGTAACTCCAATAAGCCATGACTTTTTGGGCTTTGTGGAAGGTGCTGTCAGTTTCACTTCCCAGTATGCACAACCTGAGGTGAAACTGTTGATTCCACATACAGATAAATAGTATGGAAAACCAGGTCCTTTGTTGTTCTCTGCAGCACTGGCACGATCTCTTACCACATTGCGATTAGAATTAATAAATACATCTGGGTAGACGTTCGAAGAATTTAAAGTGATGTTCACTGTAGGGCCAAAATAATGAAAATATTAAAACCAATTTAATAATTAAAGGGAAACTCCACCCATTTCTCAACATTTGTGCATAATTAAATGGTTAAGATGTAAAGCCATATTGTGATGCTCCATTCTAAAGAAACCTAGTAAGTCAGAATTGTTTAAAGTGGTGGTGACAGGAACCAGACGTCCACCTCTAAAAATAATTACGGATACACTGATGTCTGATACCTTGGTTCATGATAGTTTTGAGAAGGTTTTGGCATTAAACATTTTTCTACAATATATTCCGGGTGAAGAGGTACATGAAGAACATCCGCAAAGCGCTTATTATTTTCAGGTTTATCACTATTTTACCACAGTCAACATTCCATATAAAAACTCAGCAGACATGAGTAGGTTCACTGGGGGTTTTGGACAGCAAAGAAGTTGTAAATAAGAAGCTGTATTTGTGTTGTAAACATTGTGACCCCTTGTTCCTATCACCACCATATCCGAGTTTCTACAAAGACTGTTTACATTCACTACCATACCACTGAATTATGAAAACATGTTGAAAAATAGGTGGAATTCCCTGTAAAAGATTTATAACAACATTTACTAAAAACATTAGGAAACACAAAATCATACCTGCATGTTTTCTCAAGTCTGTTATGCTGGGCTTACTGCAAACTAAAAATGAATTAAATGGTGTAAATTACTAAATTAGAGTGGCCATCATACACATATTTGACATATTTTCTGAATAACTTCAGTTAAGTTTTATTTCTAGGTTTAAATATCTTGAACTGTACCAAATACCAGTAAAAAAATAAAGGACATCAAACCTGTAAGTTGATCTTCTTCATCTGAAAGTATAAAGCAAATGAAAAATAATAGCAAAAAATTACATCATGTGGTGTAAATATCTTGAACTGTACCAAAGACCAGTAAAAAAATAAAGGACATCAAACCTTTACGTTGATCTTCTTCATCTGAAAGTATAAAGCAAATGAAAAATAATAGCAAAAAATTACATCATGTGGTGTAAATATCTTGAACTGTACCAAAGACCAGTAAAAAAAAATAAAGGACATCAAACCTTTACGCTGATCTTCTTCATCTGAAAGTATAAAGCAAATGAAAAATAATAGCAAAAAATTACATCATGTGGTGTAAATATCTTGAACTGTACCAAAGACCAGTAAAAAAATAAAGGACATCAAACCTTTACGTTGATCTTCTTCATCTGAAAGTATAAAGCAAATGAAAATTACAGTTAATAATTCCACAGGTGTTGAAAATATGAGCACAAACCAAGAAGTCCAGGTGCTGTCGCCCCCTACCTGCTTTAGCCTGCATGTATCCTGCAACACAGAAACATAAATAATAGCAAAAACAGAACAAAATTACATCATGTGGTGTAAATGTAAATGTTCAAACATTTTGAAACAACCTTTGAAAGGACATCTTACCTGTTTTATATTTTCCGTAGAGGAAGACACCGACACCAATCATGGCCAAAGCCGCTAACAGTGCCACAGCAAACAGGGCCTTCCAGAATCCAGAACCATCTTCCGCAGGAACTGGCAGATAGAATAGATTTTAAAAACACTTTTATAAAATTACTGTGATTTATTTAGTACACCAACTAGTGCTTTAAACACACTAATTGTTTCAATTTTTACTGGAAAAAGGTTTTACTGGGGAATTATGGTACATAGGAATATAGACATGAATGTTACTGTCCCCAGATTTGGTTTGCACCAGAACATGCAACTGCAAAAATGGGCTCTTTCACCACTTCATCAGTCTTAAAATATCAGATGAAGGGAAGCCGTCGTCTGGCTCTTAACAGAAATCGTGTTCATTCAAGATGTGACCCCCATAACTTGAGTGTGAGTACACTTACACCATCAGTACATTTTAATACGTCATACTCTGTGAGTGAGTCATTATTTAAAATGAACATTTATAGCACCAAATGCCTAAAATTAGAACAATGTGCACCGAAACAGGTGCAGAAAATTAGAGTAACCAGAAGGATGTCATTGCTGTATGTTAGCATTAGAAAGCTGTAGTATAGCTCGATTTTAGCAACTAAACTCTGTGGCCACATTATTCCAAGATCACAAGAGCTCCCTAAAGTCCACTGATGTCTGTATGTCTTAAAAGGGTTTTAAAGAAAATTTGCCATATATATCACAGTCTCGAAAGAGAATACAGCTACATGACTGAGGTTAACCAGGCAATTAATAAGTGAAGATGTGTATCATCAAATCTGAGTATAAAATGAGTGCATCAGGGTTTCCCCAACAGTTTGTTCTTTGTCAGGTACATCTTTTGCACATCTAATAAGCAAAACTCAAGTCTGGTAGGAGTACATTTCAATTTGAGCAACCTCCAAGTTTTGTTTAAAGACATATTACACTGGGCTTTTGCTATATACTACTGACACCCAAAGAGTGAACACTACAAAACACAGATAGTGCAGAAACACCTCATAAACTACAATACATAATGCAGCATTTAAAAATGTTAATAACCACACTACACAAACATCCTACTGTCTTCAAAAAACCAAGACATGTTGTTTATTTCATGTTCGGAAGCAAAAAGCTACGGCTTTCCTTCAGCAGTCTGACTCATGGACACCCACGTAAGAAGTCCCACAATACAAAAGACTTAACTGACATTAGACTCTCCAAGTGTAGAAGTGAGGACGGGGAGGGTGCAGGGTGCAGTTGACTACAGTGTCATGACTACCTGTTGATACAAGTAGTAGTCTTAAGGGTCAGTGCTTGATACGGTAAAGCATAAGGCCAGTAAGGACTGACAGAGGACAAGGTACAAGCAAGCACTTACTGCTTCAGTTTCTGTGAAACAATCTTATTCCAAATATATAATAAAGGAATTAATGCTTTGTTGGTGCGAGTAGCAGCCACACCATTTGAACAAGTGGGAATTCCAAGGACTACATTATTTATTACATTTTTTATTACATATACATTATTTATTACTGACCTTTTCCTTTTTTCAGTCTGGAGAATTGCTACGCTCGTTTTTCAGCATAAATAAATAGACAAAATGTCTTTAGTTTGAAAAGGATATCCTCACAAATAGAGCCAGACTGATAAATCAGCGTACCAACTGTGATGAAGCAGAAGACATACTAATCATTTTGACATTTATTGAAAGCTCTAGTTGCTGATCAGTCATCTTCATGCCAGTGAAAGAGACAGCAGAGTGAGCTCACGCTGGCATGTTGAAACAAAGGTCGGTCTTCTCTTAGTCTTCAACTACTTCATTAAGCACTAAAAATACAGAACATGTTGAATTAATGACATTTTTATAGCTTACCCATTAAGCGAGAAATGGTCTGAATGTCCACAGTGCTTTCCCTCTCATCTCCTTTAGTAATAAAGAGAGAGCAAGAGACCTCGTGAAAGGAAGGGGAGAGGAGGGCCCAGCTCTGGACACAGGTCAGTTTATTTTCTGCTTGACTGTAGACGAGACCTCCAGGACGAAAGGGAGTATTCCTGTTAGACTTCCACTCAATACGGGGTTGTGGCTGCCACCCACAGGAGCTACAGCTAACATTCAGGAAGTCATCCTTGAACTGCACCGACAGGACAGGTGAAGAGCCTTGAACTGAGAGAAAGTAATATTATGTGAACAAGCAAATCATAAAATAGCATTTCAAGTTTTACCATTTAATAACCATTTTCAGTCACTATGCAGGACAGAGACAGTAAGGGTCACTTCTACTCACCAAGTATATTGAGAGTTGTAGCAGCAGAGCCATATCCACTGACCCCACTCACGAAGCAGTGAAAAATACCTCCATCATCTGTGTTCAGGTTATCCAGCCTCAGGGACAAGTCTCCTACTTTCAGCCCAGCTGACTGCGGTTCACGCAGGGCCAGAGCGCTCCGGTTAATATAGCTCTCCTCCTGGAGGTCCGTTGTGACCTTGTGGTCACGGTAGAACAAGACAGGTTTGCCGAACTTGTGTGGACGGTACCAACGGATCTCCATGTTACTAATGTCCAGTGAAGGATCGAGCCAACAGGGGAGAACCACAGAGGAACCAAGCTTCCCTATGACTGCAGCGTTAGCAACTTTTACAGGGAGAGAATCTGAGAAACAGATGAAGAGAGAAAAGGGTGTAGAAGGAGAAGGAACCAGTTCATTATAGGGGGAAAAGGCCTGTACTGGTGTAAAGCTAAGTGATGATGTATAAACCTGTACACAGTCCTACACTGAAACAGCAGACCGCTCTGATCCCCCCCCCCCCCCCCCCCCCCCACGTGTGTACTCTTACTGGCCACTTTATTAAATACACCTCCTTGTGCATTTACACTCTTTATCTATTTCATCAGCTTCACTTACCACACAGGTAACAGTTACTGTGAAGGACACTTTACTCATGTTTACCTTTACTTGACACAAATGTAATTTCAGAGGGGCACTAAAATGGAACCCCATTCGCGGGAAAGTATAAATTCTCTCTTACCTGAGCCCTGAGTGAGCTGAGGCCAGAGCAACACGATGACCGCCAACGTTAGCATTTCTGCAAACCAAAAGGAGCCACACAGTGAGCCTGTAGGAACTCAGCTGTCTGCTGAGGCTTTCCACAGCTCTGATTTAACCATAAAACACTGGAAAGCGCGTGCTTACCGTCCTGTAATCCTATTTATCTGTGATCTGTGTTCAGTGGCCACAGCCCCTCGAGTCTTGAGCCAAAATTTCTTATGTACTTTCACTTTCAGTCGTGACGCAGTGTAGGGTAGGTGGGCGTGCCTGCGTTCAAAAAAGGGTCTCAAGGTTTCGTGAGCTGGCGTTTTAGGGCCTGTTAATAAAAACAAGAAATAGACTTCAAGAATAAAGTCGTAATATTTCGAGAAAAAAGTAGCAGAATAACGACATTAAAGCGGCGTTAATGCCATGAAAGGCGGCAATACTGTGGCCAAAGGCTTTGCGAAGGGAAGGCAGCACCTCCTCGTGTTAAATGAGGGGCGATGAGTTGGTGGACTTACACTTTCATATCGATTCACCCTTAAACACTCAGACTCCCTGCCTCTCCTGCACATCAGCACCAGCCTATTATTAGTATAAGAAACGGCTGAGCAGGAAACTGTTTATCTGGAATAAAGAGCCAGACGGACTCGGGGAAACTGTCCGTCTGTGTTGTTGAAGGAGAATCGCAGGCAGGGTGGTCTACACGGCTGTCGGGGGCTACGTCTCTGTGTCATTCAAAGAAGGCATGAAGTTTCACAGACAGGGAGAATGATAATCAAAATGAGTTCAGCAACCGAGACCCCGCCCCTACAGTTAGCCCACTCTGTCCTCGAAATACGACTTCTCCTTGAAGTACCGCGACTTCTTTCTCGAAACTTTACGACTTTATTCTCGAAGTCTCCTGTTTTTATTCTTATTAACCGTGGCGCTAAAATGCCGTCGTAGGGCCTGGAAACTGTGAGGAATAACAGGCTAATAAAGTGAGACTGGAGCCGTTGTTGTGGAAGCGGGGCTTATTTTAGCGAGCTGCAAGAATAGGGCATACGGGGCGGTCTGGTGCAGCGCTGGAGGGAAAAGAGCGGCTGGTGTTTTTTATTCCTGCTCAGATTTTCGTCCAGTCACGAATCCCGTTTCTTAATGTAAATCAGCGTTTCTGCTGCCACTGATGTGACTCCATAATGTAATGCTTGCGGGTCAACCCGACAGCGAGCATATTCCCAGAATTCCCAGAAGTACCACCAGAGAAGCTGTATATATGCTCTGGCCATAGACACACATGCCTAGGTGCCGCGTTGGGTCCAGCCAGGTACGTCAACGTTGTCGCCATGTTGGGGCGGTAAACGTGGCTGCTGGGCAGCGTTCAGTACCGTTACAGAGCGGCAGTTTACTGTCCAAAACTGTACTGATTCAAGAGGATTGCACCCAGAAAGTGGGATTATAATTAGGATAAGATAGATATTATTATATGACGGAGGGAACGCAGCGATCCACATGTTTGTGTGTGTAGTTGTGCCGCGTGGTTGGCGAGGCGCAGAATCTGTAGATGTGATTGTTTTCCTCCGGTTTTATGTTTAGCTAATGTCATTCAGGGGATCTTAACTTGATGTAGTTGTTATTTATTTACCATGTTGGTTGTTGTTCCTTAATCTGTGAAGATATTTGTTAATCTATTCATAGATAAACGTTGGCATCATCTTATTTGCCAGCATTATGTTCACGTTTTAAGTGGAACAGGAGAATTTGAACAAGAGGCTGGCGAATAGGAGGAGTGGTTTAGTTTCGTCCTTCTTTCTGTGTTTTGGGGTTATTTCATTGGTTTTGTTGACTAAGATTAGACGGGATTCGCACATTGATGGATTTGCTGATGTGTTGGAGACCGTGTTTCTATTCGGAGCACGCGCTTCACTCTTTAACATCAGGTGCAGACTGAATACTCCTCTGCTGGTCAATCTCACACACACACACACACACACACACACACACACACACACACACACACACACAGAGAAACTAAACCGCTTATCCTCCTGGGTGGGCGGCCAATCACGATCGGTTATTAAAGAAATAAAAGCTACTGAGAGCAGTCCGTGCCTGCCTGAGAATATTATTATTATTATTATAACAAAACAAATAAGAAAGCTGTGCCAGATTTAGTCTCTAAATACAAGTGAATTTGATGTGCTATTAGGGTTTGTACTACTTTTTCATGCTGCGATACTGGGAACAGGTTTGGTAGGTTTACAGGAACAAGTGTCTTGTTTCTTAGTGAATACCTGGTGTTTCATGTCAGCACAGCTTATAGTGTCTGTATCAGTTCAAGATCCAAATATCTGCAATGTCTTCGAGTTTAAACATGTAATATATGTGTGTACAGTGTTTTTATCTAAATAAAGTGATCCAGAGTCTCAATGGCCACCCATTGGCCATTTGGGGTGTGGGTGTTGGGGGTTGTTGTGGGGGGTGGCAGGTGACTAACCTTGCCAGCTTTCTTCATTCACACATGCAGTGTATTTGGGTACTACAGGTCACCTTCAGATATCAAGCTCATCATTTTGCATAAGCTATTTTTCATGAAGTTTGCATTCCAGGACAAGACACACTTAAAACCTTAAAAAAGTTGGCATAATCGCACTCCTACCCAAGGATTCTGCTTTTCATATCAGTAAAAATAAGAACACCTGATTCTGCAGGTAAGGGCACTAATTCATGATGTCTTTCTGATTTTCATTTTATTAATAGTCTTATGATTGTATTATAGATGGAAATGATACTAGTTTTGGTGAAATTCATGATGTCTTTCACATTGTTTTAACAAAATTCATTGTGTATAGAGAAAGTGATGAGCTACTCTGATGATTTAAAATAATTCTGTGTAGTTTCGACTAAATCTGTGCAATTTTGTTCAAGTTTTGGGATAAAAATTGGACACTGCAGCAAATTTCTTTGTCTTTAGGAGAAATCAGATTAAAAGTCAGCAGTGTTGCGTTAGAGTAAAGCTATGGACCACAGCATTCTTCTTATCATGGTTCTGATTGGTAAGTACTTTATGCGTGTTCTTTTTCTTCTTATTATTATTAAATCAAATTCAAATGACCAAAAAGACTTTCCTTCAGCAGGTTCATGTGACTCAACATGTGGCACTAATCAGTACCACTTCATACACAAGGCTAAGTCTTTTGCTGACGCTCAGCTTTACTGCAGAAACACTTACAGTGATTTGGCTACAATTAATAACATGGAAGACATGAAGAACCTCCTAGCTACTGTTACAGATGGTTACCTTGGTGCAGCCTGGATTGGTCTATATCAACAAAGCACTCCGGGCTGGCACTGGTCCCTGTCCATGCCAGACTTCTATGATAAGGGGGAGATAGAATACAGAAACTGGTGGCCTGGAGAGCCAAATAACGCTGGAGGGATTGAAGACTGTGGTGTGATGGATGCTAATAGCCAATTTATGGATATTCCCTGCACATTGTTAAGGCCTTTCATCTGCTATGATGGTAAGTTGAAAATGAATACAATGAAGAAATATCATTCAGAGACCTATGAAGCATTCCCCTGTTCCAGCCCTTTTGTATACTGCCATTTAAACAATATCATCTTTGAATTTGAAGCAAATCACTGCTAAGTTTTTTCTGAATTATTTTCTACAACATTTTACAATGTTTTTCAATTTTCCTAGTTTTATATATATATATATATATATATATATTTATATATACCTTTGCCTTGAAGATCTACTTTTAAAAAATCAGGTTCTGTATAGTCCTGAAAAGGGTTCTTTAAAGATATTTAAAGTTCTGTGAATAACCATATCGCTGTTGTCAGAAGAAAGCCTTGTATCTCCAAAATGGCAACTTTACAGGAGAAGAAAAAAAACACTTTACTTTTAATGTAAGTCAATGGAACCAGATTTTTTCCAAGTCATTCTGGGTCATTTCTTTTAGTCCATCTGTCATGAAATTTACATACGATGTAAAGTGTGACAGGCATTTTCAAATTACGTCACAAACTACAAATCAACAAAAATGGAGATATAAGGTTTTCTTCCAACAGCAGCGATATACAAATGGTTTTACATCATAGGAAAGAACCAGTTGACCATACAAAGAACCATTTGTGCTTTAAATGTTTCTTTAAGAGATCATGGTTCTACAAAGAACTAATGCTTTTACTAAAAACTCTAACAAAACACCCAGGCCCCATATTAATATATGTTAGATTTACTGTACATGCTGAAGTTTAAAAAAAAAAAAACTTTAGACTTTAGATGCCCTATTTAGTCACTATTAAAACAATCATAACATGAACTAAATGTTTCAGTAATGACAGTATTAGCTACCTTAAAAATGCTAGCATGCAGCTTTGAGCTGCACGCATAAAATGATAATATTTTTATTATAACACAAAAGTTTACTTACAACCCCAATTCCAATGAAGTTGGGACGTTGTTTAAAACATAAATAAAAACAGAATACAATGATTTGCAAATCCTTTTCAATCTATATTCAATTGAATACACTACAAAGACAAGATATTTAATGTTCAAACGGATAAACTTTATTGTTTTTTGCAAATATTCACTCATTTTGAATTTGATGCCTGCAACACGTTCCAATTCCAAAGAAGTTTGGACAGGGGCAACAAAAGACTGGGAAAGTTGAGGAATGCTCAAAAAACACCTGTTTGGAACATTCCACAGGTGAGCAGGTTAATTGGAAACAGGTGAGTGTCATGATTGGGTATAAAGGGAGCATCTCTGAAAGGCTCAGTCATTCACAAGCAAGGATTGTCCACTTTGTGAACAACTGCGTGAGCAAATTGTCCAACATTTTAAAAACAGTGTTTCTCAACGAGCAGTTGCAAGGAATTTAGGGGTTTCATCATCTACCATCCATAATATGTTCAAAAGATTCAGAGAATCTGGACAAATCTCTACAAGTAAGCGGCAAGGCAGAAAAGCAACATTGAATGCCCGTGACCTTTGATCCCTCAGGCGGCACTGCATTAAAAACCGACATCATTCTGTAACGGATATTAGCACATGGGCTCAGGAACACTTCAGAAAACCACTGTCAGTGAACACAGTTCGTCGCTCCATCTATAAGTGCAAGTTAAAACTCTGCCATGCAAGTGAAAGCCATATATCAACAACACCCAGAAACGCCGCCGGCTTCTCTGGGCCTGAGCTCATCTGAGATGGACTGATGCAATGTGGAAAAGTGTCCTGTGGTCTGACGAGTCCACATTTCAAATTGTTTTTGGAAATCATGGACATCGTGTCCTCCAGGCCAAAGAGGAAAAGGACTGTCTGGATTGTTATGAGCACAAAGTTCAAAAGCCAGCATCTCTGATGGTATGGGGGTGTGTCAGTGCTCATGGCCCATGCACATCTGTGAAGGCATCATTAATGCTGGAAGGTACATACAGGTTTTGGAGCGACATATGTTGCCATCCAAGCAACGTCTTTTTCAGGGACGTCCTGCTTATTTCAGCAAGACAAAGCCAAGCCACATTCTGCACGTGTTACAACAGCGTGGCTTCGTAGTAAAAGAGTGCGGGTACTAGACTGGCCTGCCTGCAGTCCAGACGTGTCTCCCATTGAAAATGTGTGGCGCATTATGAAGCGCAAAATATGACAACAGAGACCCCGGACTGTTGAGCAACTGAAGTTGTACATCAAGCAAGAATGGGAAAGAATTCCACCTGCAAAGCTTCAACAATTAGTGTCTTTAGTTCCCAAACGCTTATTGAGTGTTGTTAAAAGGAAAGGTGATGTGACACAGTGGTAAACATGCCCCTGTCCCAACTTCTTTGGAACGTGTTGCACGCATCAAATTCAAAATCAGAATATTTGCAAAGTGCAATAAAGTTTATGCATTTGAACATTAAATATCTTTGTAGTGTATTCAGTTGAATATAGGTTGAAAAGGATTTGCAAATCATCGTATTCTGTTTTTATTTATGTTTTACAAAACGTCCCAACTTCACTGGAATTGGGGTTGTAATTACAGAAAATTTGTGTTTCTGTAGTGAGAATTCTTGCACATGGATTTTCAGACTTTAGGAGGCATTTTCTTAAAAACTGGGGGATCTAACTGCTCACCATGTGGCTATGAGGGATAGTGTTGCTTCCTGCTCTAAAATGCAAGGGTGTGTGAAATAAGGCTCCACCTATGGACCAAAACTGTGTGTTTCAGTAGTGACATGAAAATGTTGCACAGCATTTTCTGAATGATTTTTTTAATTGAAACTTGGGATCAATTCCTTTCCCTGTCTTTTGAGTCTTTTGAGATGCTTACAAACAGATATAGCACAGGTTGCAACCAACAAAGTAACATTTTCCGTTCAACAGTCTATTAATGTAGAAGGAAAATTCATGCTTTTCTCATTCATAACTAGAATTCCTTACAATTAATTATTTTCTCTGTTTTTAGAAGAATACAGAAACCAGTGATCCTTCATTAAAACACTATTTAGATCTGCTTTATTTCTTTGAGACAATCTTCAGAAAGACATTTTTCCCACGCTGCTCTAAATTTATTTGATGTCTATTTAACACCCTTTAAACTGTGTTAAACTGTGCAAGTCAATAAATACAGGTATTCAATTAATTCTAAACATCACCAATTGTTGACCTCACACTCAAAGAGCCTCTGTTTGTACACCATTAGTTAACAAAGCATCCTGACAGATAAAATACAGCTGTTGTGTGGTTATACTGTGTATTGTAAATACTGTGTTGCGTGGTTCACAGTTGTAGTAACACCAGCAGAAGAAAAACAAAACTGTGTCAGAAACTGTGCCATATTTGCTCTATAGTGTACTATTTATAGGTATTTTTCCACAGTGCAGAACGTCCAGTGCACTCAGGTAATGCCACAGTGCACCACAATAGGTTGTGTACAACCTATGTACTCTAGCTGACAGGGTGTACCCATAATGCACTAGTTTGTCTGTAAGTATTTAGCACACCTGTTTGTACGGTATGTAATGTTAGTGACTGAAATCGTTTAGTACCAAAAAGCTGACGTGGAGAAATCTTTGGATAGCAAGAACATGAAAAACTTTCAGCCAATCTATCACAGGTAGACAGTTGGTGAAAGATGAATTCTGTAGTTTTGATTATATTCAAGTGTTGAAAATTGTTGACATTGACTGAAGATTGACATGTGCGATCTAATGATTTATGTCTAGATCTCATGAATGCAGTTAATGGCAGGCCGTTAGCAGTATTGACATCATACCAACACTGATTAACTGATTAACTTAGCTATTACTCATTTTTGCTTTGCTTTGGCATGGTTTGGGTCCCCTTGTCCAAACAAATTAGTACAAACATTTTGTGACTACCTTTTATCCTGTTAAGAATTCCTGAGGGAACTGCTCTCTTCCAGGGTGACAGTGCCCCCATCCACAGTTCCCTCTAGTAGTTTCCCAGCAACTTTCTAATTGACTTTGTTCTGGTTCTTCCTTCAATTTGTCACCCCTCTTTATGTATGACCCCATATCCAGACCTTGCATATTAAGTAAGTGTACATTATGTGTAAGTTTTCATTTCTGTTTTACAGCTCAAAGCGCTCAGAAGTACATCATGATAAGAAGTGCAAAGACCTGGCTTGGGGCTCAAAGCTACTGCAGACTCAATCACACTGACCTGGTCAGCGTCAGGAACATGGAGGAGAACTTGCAGATTCAAAAACTCTTGATGGCAAATGAAAGAGCTTTCATAGGTCTGTTTAAGGATAATTTTGCATGGTCAGACAACAGCAGTCTCTCATTCAGATACTGGGCAAGTGGTCATCCAATGAAAGTCAATGCAAGTGACTGCTGCGTTGGTTTGTACGTGACACAAGGGAAATGGGTGTGTGGGAAGTGCACTCTGGCGTTACCGTTCTTCTGCTATACAAGTAAGTGAAAACTTTTAATGGTTTATGTAAACAGTTGTTCCTTTGGTAAGGGATGGTCTTATGATTTGCTTCAAATCTGCTAACAAACAGATAAAAAACACATAGTTTTCCAATCTATTTGTATTTTTAGAGAAAAAGAAGCAGATACTGCAACTGGAGGTGCAGTCAGGTCAGAATGTCAATGACCCTGCTGTGAAGGCGGCTATCCTGGAGAAGGTGAGTCTATGCGCTATGCTCTGTATGATAGCGTTTTAATCCTCAAGTCCAGTCTTGATCTCGATACCATAAATTAATAGTTTGGTCTTGTCTCAGTCTCTGCATCATTCGGCCTTAATCTTGTTTTGAGCTCAGGGTAAAGTGGAGTTTTTCTAGACCAGCTGAGTGTGATGCCTCAGTCTGAGTTAACGAAACCTTTTCCATCATTTTGGAATATTAAAAACTTCAAACACAATAAAATCATTTTTATCTACATCAAGGGTTCACAATCCTTCACAGTCCACACAAATACCCACAAAAGCTTCCATTGCCCAAAAGAAGATTTAACCCATCATATATTTTTTTCTGATTCACTTAATGAGATACCTGAGCTTGTTTGGCAGCTTTTGGCCAATTACATGTGCTGGACATCAGGGGAGGAAAGCTGCAAACAGAGATCTGGCTAAATTAAAAGTTTAGGTATATAGCTTTGAATGATGGTGCTAATTGTTGGGTTTCAAAGCTTCATTTGTAGACGTCCCAGCCTCAGAATATTTCCTTTTGAAAGACTCTTTAAACATTTATCCATGATGGAGTTCCATACGATTGAAAAGTGAAATGTTTTAAATTGACTTGCACTGAAAATAGCTAGCTAGCATTTGGGCAGAACAATGAGATTTATATAAATATATTGTATTTTTGCAAATAATAAGCACTATTTGTCATATTAAAAACTTTGGTTAAATGTCTGTACTGTAACATTTTTTCGTGGTTAAAATGATGACAAAACTGTTGGTCTTAGCAGTACCACCACAGTCCACTGGGGGAGGCCCACAGGCTGAAAACTACTGCTCTGCATGTTTATTCAAAGAAAATTCAAACAGGGCAGATAAGAATTGGTACTAATATTATGTTTTTTGGTTTATGGTCAGCTGACTTTAGGTGGTGATAAGTGAGGTGAGATTAACTTCACCATCATGTGCAGTACAAAGTTGCTAAGACCATTTTATCTACTAAGACTAAGATAATAATTATACATAATTATTAAACATATCTTTAGGTGTTATAGTTAATGTTATACTGTACAATACATAGGATAAAAATTATTTCTTAATACACATGTAATGAATTGACAATAAACAACGAACCAATTAGTTTTCCCCCTTCTTTTTATTTTATATTCTAAAAATCTTAATTCAGTTTCAACCACTCTTGGTCTTGATTGACTACTACAAAATCTTAGTCTTGAATCAGACTCAATGTGTCTCAGTCCTGGTCTTGTTGTAGCCAACAGTACTATTTAAATAAGTCTAGTTTCAATAGTCACCAAAATGTCTGGTAAATACATCCAAACATAATTAATTCAGTGCAGCTCTATGCAGTTTGAACCACGTGTACAACTCCAAAGTTGGGGCAGTTTGCAAAATGCAATAATAAATAAATAAACAAATAAATAAAAAGAATGTATTGACTTGTAAATCATTTGAAATCTATATTTAATTGAGAACAGTACAAAGGCAATATATCAAATGTTGAAAGTAAGAAAGAAGAAAAGAAAGAAAAGAAATTTATTTTTTATCTATATATCTATCTGTACATTTTGAATTTGATGCCAGCAACACATTGGTGGAACATCTCACAACTAATTGGGTTAATTGGTAACAGATTACTAACATGATTTTAAGAGAGCATCCCAGAGAGGCTGAGGCAATAAGTTAAGTGATACCTTTTTAATCCCACAACTGGGGAAATTCCACCTCTGCTTTTAACCCGTCCATGCCCGGAGCAGTGGGCAGCCCTATCCACAGCACCCAGGGAGCAATTGGGGGTTAGGTGTCTTGCTCAAGGACGCCTCAGTCATGGACTGTCGGTGCTGGGGATCGAACCGGCAACCTTCCGGTCACAGGGCCAGCGCCCTAACCTCCAGCCCATGAATGCCCGAATGTTGAATTGCATATACAGGTTTTGGTACAAAATATGCTGCCATCCAGACAATGACTTTTTCAGGCAAGGCCTTACTTATTTCAGCAAGACAACACCAAATCACATTCTGCATGTATTACAATAGCATGGATCTGTAGTAAAAGAGTCTGGACACTAAACTGCAGTCCTGCTCTGTCACCTAATGAAAACATTTGGTCCATTATGAAATGAAAAATATGACAAATAGGAGACCCTGAACTGCTGAGCAGCTGCGATCCTTTCAACACTGATACTTTAAGTACGTTTCAGAAAAGGATTAATTCAATTAACAGAAACTTGGTTTGTTTCTTGACACATAAAAGAGCCTGCTGTACTGTATTCTCTAATAAACCACTGGCTGTTTTTTAGATCCAGCAGAAAGTGAAGGATCATTGGATGGCAGAGAGAACCACACTGACCTGGAGACTGAAGCCAGATGGAAACATCTTTCACAAGAAGAAACTCTCCATATATACCAGTAATAACTGTGGCTGAAATATAACTTATTTATACACCCAATGTCCATTTTATTAGAAACACTTTATCCTGATGTTCATGGGCCACTTTTCGAGCTCCAATCCAGGTTCCAAGAAAGTAAGAACGCTGTGCAATGTCATATAAATCATGAAAACTCTACATTTATTTGATGTGTTGTACAATAACATATGAAATGCTGACATTTTGCGTATTTATTTGTTTTGGGGTTTTTTTTTGGTAAATATATGCCCGTTTTGAATTTGATGCCAACAACACAATTCAAAAAAGTTGGGACAGGAGCATATTACCACTGTGCTGCATCACCTCCTGTTTTAACAACACTCAGTAAATATTTGAGGAGACCAATTGCTATAAGTTTGAAAGTAAAATGTTTTTCCATTCCTGCTTGATATAGGACTTCACCTGCTCAGCAGTTCTGGGTCTCCTTTGTCATGTTCTTTGTTTCATAATGTGTTGGAACTCTTTTGTGGGTGACAGGTCTGGAATGCAGGCAGGCCAGTTTTGCACCTGAACTCTTTAACCACAGAGCAATGCTGTAATATATGCATGAATGTGGTTTGGTGTTGTCTTGCTGACATAAGCAAGTTCGTTCCTGAAAAAGACGTCATCTGGATGACTTGTTATGAACTTGGGGTTCCAAGCAAAGTACAGCCTCTGAGATAATCTACTCATGGTTGATTATCTCAGGGACAGGGACTTTTAGGCCTTGTGATAGAAATAAAAAAAATACATGTCTTCAATTTTTACTTAATTTTTTAAATAGAATAACCATGCTTGTTGTATTTATTTTCAAATACTGTAGTAATTAAATATCTGGAAACAACAGGGTTCAATTCTTAAAATGCCCTAAACAAAATGATCCAATCAGGATTGTTTTTCCATGGCATTTAGGTAGATACAGGACTTCAGGAGCTGGACCGCAGGCCTCATACATTAGATTAACTACCATCAAAATTAGGAAGTGAGAGAATCAATCAACCATGTTCTGATGTACAGTAGGAGGGCCCATGACATAAAACACCAGTCTAGTCTTTCTGGAAGTTCTAGATATGTCACTGACTGTGAATAAGAGCCATAGTCTCTAACCAAGTTAGCATTAGCATTGTCATGGGGTGTGTTTTGTTTTTTTGTTTTTTTTTACCTCGTCTATGGTTGAATTTTGACATTTAAGGCCTGAGCTAATAGTCGTGGTTCATCACTACCAATTGCCTTTTTTTTATTCTTATGTTGTGTTTAAAATGGAATATTTATTTTAAAAAGGCAGTTGAGAACGTTTTGTTTCATGATTTATTTCATTATTTGCAAAATTACAAAATTACAGCATGTACATGACAGACTATACATTTAAAAATACAATTATTCCAAAGTCCTTACATAAGTACACATAGTTTACACTGGGCCATCTGTCCTCTAATCTGTACAAGTGTTTATGTATGTAACCTGGGAAAAACAAAAAATGTTGACAGTGGGTGTCTGTGAATTTTTTGAGGAGCCTTCAGTGAAGAGAGATTTCCAGTTAACAGTAGCCCCCAGATCAGAATGCAAATGTTTAAAATAACAAAGAAGGAGGAAGACAAGGTTGATTGTCACACTCAACATTCTCGCTCTGTTATCTCTCAAACCAAATAACTGATATCATCCAGACCTCAATGTACCAAACTCCAGGGTGCCTTGCACAAAATGAGAGTTATTTTATTAGTATTGTAAGAAAGGACATTTTCAACTTTGTACATTTGTGACAACCAACCAGCGGAATGTCACAATCCCTATAGCTTATTCATTTTTTTGTCAAAAAATAGAGGCTAAATTCATAAAATATCTGAAAATTCATAAAAATGCACATTTATGTAAAAAAATATGATTGGGTGACGTGAGTGTGATGTGAATGTGACATGCAACCCTGCAATGGCTGCTTTACTAGACCATCACACTTGAGTAAAGGGCACAAAGAATACACTGATACTACGCTCATTTTTTTAGTGACTAAGTTGGTTTGAAGGTGGTATGAAAAACATGAAAACTCACTAATCATTAAATCTACTGCAGTTAGAGAGAAAGTAAGGATGTGTGAGCCATATAATAGTGTTGTGAGAACTAACCCTGTGTTGCCTTTATTAAAATGTAGTGGAATCAGTGGAATCAGAAAACACAAACACAATGGGAAGAAACTCCAATGATTTAGGTGTACCAGCTGTAGTTGCTGCAGGTGTACTCATTGCAGGTGTATTCGAGTTCCTATCACAGATGTGGCTGTAGCAAGTGTGTCTGTGATGGGTGTAGTTGTACAAGGAGGTGTATCTCTGCAGGTGTAGTTGTAGCAGGTGTAGTTGTGACAGGTATAGTTGTACAAAGAGGTGTATCTCTGCAGGTGTACTTGTAGCAGGTGTGGTTGTGACAGGTATAGTTGTACAAGAAGGTGTATCTCTGGCAGGTGTAGTTGCAGCAGATGTGGCTGTGAGAAGTGTAGTTGTAGGTGGTGTGATTATCACTTGAGTAGTTGTAGCAGGAGTAGCTGTAGCAGGAGTAGCGATATCAGGTGTAGCTGTAGCTGGAGTAGTTGCAGCAGATGTAGCTGTAGCTGGAGTAGTTGTAGCAGGTTTAGCTGTAGCTGGAGTAGTTGTAGCAGTTGTGGTTGTAGCAGATGTAGCTGTAGCTGGAGTCGTTGTAGCAGGAATTTAGAAAGTCCCTAAATAACACTATAGTGATGGCTACTGCACTGACAGCATCATAACAAATTCTGCAAAGAAAAAGACATTATACATGAAACATACATGTTAAATTATCACTGCTTTCAATATTGCTGTTTTTTGGCAAGAATTGTCTTGTTGTAATACATTTATTCAGGTTTAACTGTTTAAATCAGTTTAAGATACCTTTTTTACAGTGTATTACATGTCTCTGCTTTATTTGTAAAAGATGCTTGTGAGGCGTTCTTTAAGCAATGCCACTTTTAGTTGCCTGGAGAACCTCAAACTAGCATGGAAGGCATTCAGTAAAATGACCTTTTTTCTGTGTATATGGTGATCATTTTTCATTTGGCGTTTACAAATAAGGTGTCTAGTGGGATATAATAAAATCTACTGCTGTACCAAGTACCTTCTAATGGATGATACCTAAAAGACGTGAAACCGGGGCAAGCAGTGTTTATGTTTGACTGTATTAAGACCTGGATGCAGTTTGAGTGGGTTGAGAGTTCTGGGGATGCATTTTACTGAAACAGTTTGGGTGACTATTGACTTTCAGTGTTTGCCACATCAGCCTCATAGCTTGTAAGTAAAGAAGTACAGTAATTTTTTTTTTCAGCGAACTATTCCTTTAAGATAAACAGACAAATTGTAATGGTCAATTTTTAACCTTTGATAATGCTAATGCCAGAGACCCTTAGCTTCAAGGACCACAGCTGAAAACCAGCCAGTTTTCAACACTCACGCAATGATATTTTATATAAGTTCTGTGCATTGTCCATGAAATATAAGTAAAAAATAAATGAAGCAATTGATTAGTTGATTGAAAGCTTGTTCGCTTTGTATGTAGGTGTGGTAACTACCATCAAAATCCACAGTGCCATCTCCGTTGAGGTCCATTTCCTTCAGAATCTCCTCTAGCTCTCCTTTCTTCAGTTTCTCTCCCAGTAAAGTCTTTGCTGCCTCTTTCATCTCATCCAGAGTGATCTTCCCATCACCATCCGTATCAAACTAACAGATACACAGAGAAAACGTTTTGGTGTACCAAAGACTGTAGCAGAAAAATCTGGGTCTGTTCTTGCTGCACACCCAGTCAGATGTGTTTCATTCATAATTCATTACTTGTCATTTCATTAGTATGATATGAAAAGATCTTACTGAGCATTGCATTGCCCATGTCGTGCAGCCCTAATGTGTGTGGAGTAGATTACCTGTTTAAAGGAGGACTTTAGTTCTTTCAGTCCAAGCATATGAGCTGTTTCCACCATCATCCTCGGCCCCATCAGCTCACAGAAATCATCAAAATCCATCAGACCACCCACTGCATACACACACATACAAACAGACAGTCAATAAAATAAGGAACAAGGCTGGTTACAACAGAATAAGTATTGTAGCAACAGAATATGGTTTGTTATGACATAATGCTTGCTATGACAGAATAAGCCATAAAGCTTGTTAAGATAGAATAAGGCTTGTTACGACAGAGGGAAGTTTTAATGCAACAGCGTAAGTTTTGTTAAGACGGAATGAAGTTGGTTAAGAGAGAATTAAGCTCGAATGAGGCTTGTTACAGCAGAATAAACTTTGCTAAGATAGAATAATGTCTGTTATGACAGAATGAAGTTTGTTGCAACAGAATTAAGGTTTGTAATGACAGTATGAGACCTGTTACAATAGAATGGGGTTTGTTAAGCTAGGAAAAGCCTTGTTACGACAGAATAAAGATTGTTACAAAACAAAAGGTTTTGCCACGATAGAATGAGATTTGTTAGTTTGTTGCGACAGAGTAAGTTTTGTTATGACAGATTGAAGGTTTTTTATGACAGAATGTTACTTGTTACCACAGACTATGCCTTGTTACAACAGAATAAAGTTTGTTATGACAACATGATGCTTGTTACCACGGAATAAGGCTGGTTACAGCAGAATTGAGTTTTGCTATGACAGACTGAAGCTTGTTAAGACAGAATAATGGCGGTTATGACAGAATAAGGTTTGTCTCACACACATACTAGACACTCACACCTCATTTTAATCTGCTGAATGATCTCCAGCAGCTCCATCTCAGTGGGCATGTAGCCCATAGTCCTCATGCACTCAGCCAGGTCCTTATAGTTCAGGTAGCCATCCTGATCATAGTCAAACTCCTTAAAGGCCTCCGCCAACTCTGAAAAAGCACACAAAGATGTCTCAGCCGACAATTTCAACATTTATTCTGAGTTTCTAATAACATCATGTTACACTCCTTGACCCCAGTGTAACTACATTATTTAACCTATAAACAGGGTGAAAGAAATGAGAAACAAAGTTTGCAGATGTTTCTTGAATCTGAGAGGCAGAGCCAAAGGC
The DNA here is from genome assembly GCF_015220715.1 of Pygocentrus nattereri. Taxonomy (NCBI): domain Eukaryota; kingdom Metazoa; phylum Chordata; class Actinopteri; order Characiformes; family Serrasalmidae; genus Pygocentrus; species Pygocentrus nattereri. Next base: position 13,599,959 of record NC_051232.1, read on the forward strand.
TGCAGTAACTAACTGAAGCCCAATGCCACAGCACGCCTACTGGCTACTCCATGTAACAGCAGCTAGAAAACTTAAGGCGTTTCAGCAAAACTTTATAATATACCAATGGATAATAAAATAAAATAACAAAATATATCACAAATGTGACATACATTATACATATATACATATATATATATATATATATATATATATATATATATATATATATATATATGTCACAATCACACCGAGTGATTCATTCACTGAACCTTTCACAATATAAAAAGTAGATACCTTGCTGGATTAGCATTACAGACAAATATAATGTAGTTTAATTCTGTAGGATTACAAATGCAGTAAAATGAATAAAATGCAGATATTTTAGTGTGGTGCCTAACCTTTTAACATTAAGTATATCTTAAAATATCGTAAAAAAATATTTTAATATAATATAATAAGTAAAATCGAAACATCTGTCAGATGCCAATTTTTTTAAAGCTATTATACAATACTGGTATGATTCTATCAGCATGCATCCCTAGGTGTACTGTTGTAAAAAGTACCATTGGTGATTTGGCAAACTACAGTAAACATGAGTAGTGGAAGGTTTAAAAAAAAAAGCAGTAAAGATTTGCCTTGACTGTACTTACATGCATATCGCTGCTGTCGGAAGAAAACCTTGTATCTCCAAAATGGTAAATTTACAGGAGAAGGAAAAAACCTACTTTACTTTTAATGTAAGTCAATGGAACCAGACGTCTTTCCAAGTCACTTTCGGTCATTTCTTTTGGTCCATTCATCATGAAATTTACACACAATGTAAAGAGTAACAGGCATTTTAACATTATGGCAAAAACTGAAAAATGTCAAAGACAGAGATAAGAGGTTTTCTTCCGAAAGCAGCGATATGCATATGCACTTATGCACACACACAGACACACAAGCTCATCCAGAAGAAGCTTGAAGATATTTCAGTTTCCAACCACACAAACAGCATTATATACATCTGTGCAGAACTTAATGTATTATTATTATTATTATTATTATTATTGTAGTTTTATTACCACAACAGGATATTGTGTTATTAGTTCAGTAAATAAGTCATCTCTAATATAATCTGAATTACAGGTACTCACCATCCAATTCTGGCTGGGACAGCTCTCTCTCCTAAATAAGAAACAGAGAGAAGAACAGAAAGAAAGAATGAATGCCCTTTCTCAGCTTAATTCACCCCCACCCCCCCGCATGATCATACTTCTGTCATCTGTCGTCTGTTGTTGTTTGTTAAGACTATTGTGCTGTATTGCAGAGCAACCTTGTGATTATGAAAGATGTTATATAAACAAAACTTTTATTACTTTTATTATTAAGCAAAGGCCAATGTTTTGGAGAAAAATAGGTCAAAAGTCAGCAAAGACCGATCAGAAGTTCAACTGACGTTCACTCTGTGAGTTTCCAGATTAGAGAAGGTGTAGGTCAAACTAAATTTGCTGGTCAAACCAAGGAAGAGTTGGATTAAGGCCAGACAGAAACTCTTCCTGATTCAATTACACCCTATCCAGGTTTCCTCTGTGGCGTCATGGGACGTTAAAGCTCGTGTAGTTTCAGCTTTGCTAATAGAGGTGATCGGATAAATGTCTATTTTCTTTTGCTATTAATCACACAGTTAATCAATTCTCTCTCTCTTTCTCCCTCTTTCTCCCTCAGGGTGTCACGTGACACCCTGGTTGACATGCACATACTATGACCTTCAAGTTATATGACTGTATCTCTGTGTTATGTTGCTGTTAGAAGAAAACATTGTTCCTTCACTTTTGTTGTTTTTTGTTCAGGTTTTCTTTCTTTTACTGCTGCAAACTGGTTCATTAACTTGGTCGTTCATAACAGCTATGCCTAGGATACCTCTGAATAGCTTTGCAATGTACCGCTGGACATCTGAAAACTTGCCCAATTTAGCAAGTGTCCAGTCTAGAAAAGGCCATTTAAAAATAAAAATAAAAATAAAAACTCTATCTAAACTAAACTGTTAAACCAAACAAATGCATCAAGTATTACAGCCACTATGGCAAGTAAGTTAGCAGCCAGCCAACAAAGGACCTCCCAAAAATGTCCCAAAAAAACAGTATCTCTGTAGTGTTAAAATGTCTTATATGTAATGCTAACTAACCACTAAAAGACTTTGAAAAGACTTTTAAAAGACTAAAGGCTGGCACCTTCTCACATCTAAAGACAATGTCACAGAGTTTTTAGTCACAGACTAGGAATTTGAAGCCTGGGGACAGGGTAACTGTTAGCAACACTGCAACCTTTGAGATTATTGCCCATCATGCACCTGGTGGAAATTTCCAAGCAGAGAAACCTTTTCCTTCTCCGCTCTGCAGTGGTACTAATGTGGAAATACACAGTTTAGGCCTGTAAAGATCTGGGAATGCTCACCCCAGTTCACTGTGGAATTGTATGTTCTGGCAGGTCATCATCCACTTTTTTAATTAACCTGTAAATTTGCAGTTACTTCTTTATTTAATATAAAGATTAATACAAAAACAAAACATGCAGCAATTCAGCATTGTTGATTGGGTGTTAGAAACTAAATTATAAATAACAAATGAATAAAATAAGGAACCACTGTAACAGAAAGTAAAAGAAAGAACAAAAACTTTGATGCTTCTCTAATAATGCCATTCTTAAAGTCCTCTGCACATTTCCTCTCAGCGTCTTCAGTCTCAGTCAGCTTGAACTATTAAAACTATTAAAACTATTGTAGTGGTTGGATAGTGTAGTGGTTAACACCTTTGCCTTCTACACTGTAGCCTTAGGTTCAATCCCCACCTAGGCAAACACCCTACACTACACCAATAAGAGTCCTTGGGCAAGACTCCTAACACTGCCTTGGCCTACCAACGTAACTTGATCAAAATTGTAAGTCGCTCTGTTTTAAAGTGGAGCAGATTTGACCTTTTAGGAGAGATTTCAGGTACTTACATACATTCTCTCTCTCTCTCTCTCTCTTTCTCTCTGTCTTACTCACATGCTTGCAACTCTAGCAAGACTTATGATTTTATTCAAGCACTGGAAATTTCTCTGTGAAATAGCTTGAAAAGCCGTTTGGTGTAAGGCTGGCATCAAGAGTATTTGTCTCCGCTTTGTCAACAACATCAGAACATCCATTAATATGTATGAGAAACAAACACACACACACACACACACACACACACACACATGCACACACACAAAGTAGTTCTCACTCACATCAACATATTGTGGCTCTCGGGACAAAATCTTGTATCTCTACTATCATTTTTTAGTTTTTGACACAGTTTGAAAACTTGATCATGCTGTTTTTCATGATGAACAGACCAACAGAAATGCTTTGAGATGACTGTGAAGAAATCTTGTCCTTTTTTTGTCTTCCTGTAAAGTTGCCTTCATAAACAGTTTTTTCTGCCAATGACGATATTCTCCAGATAGTTACCTTCACACAGCGTTCATTCTCCGCCCTCAAAGTCAGTAGGTCATGAACCAGCTGACTGCAGTGAAAGAGCACCTGAACTGTTCTCCACGCATCTTGCTCAATCCCCCTGTAAGCCCTGTTGAGTCTAATTAACAAGGACGCTGAGCCTCTAATAAGCTATTACTGTAGTCTGAAAGGGGTTTATATCAGATTACTCTCTCTGCTCCACGTCCAAGATGTTACATAAACACACACGTGCTTTCACACAGAGTTAAGATACAAAATCATAGCAACACCACACATCAGCGTCACTTCTGTTTCTCAAAGCTCCTGATAAGCCTCCTAACAGCACTGCATGATATGGACATAAAAAATGATGTTTGATAAAGCTGTTGGATGCCAATGATATGAGAAGCAATATGTTATTATTAAAATAGTGTCTCTGACTGGACTTGCTGCAGCATACTTGTGTGTGTGTGTGTGTGTGTGTGTGTTTATATATATTATTTTTTCCAGTTTTCTGCGGTTTTAAGTCTCCCTCAATCACACAATACCACCAGTGCTAGAAGGGTAAAGGCAGCTATTGCGAGCTGCAAGCAAAGTCAGTGACGAGCTGAACACGCTTGGAGTATAACGCTAACCACCAATTCTGTTACATTAGCTAATAGGCGCCTACGCTAGCCAGTATTGTGCTCTCTTGCACTCCCGGCCACATATAGCCGTAGCATTAGTGAAGATCGAACTTGCAATGTCTTTGATGATAGGGCCAGTGCACGCAACTATTAGAGCGAGAAAAGGTACAATGCTTAAAGCAGGTAAACCATTACAAGTAATGGTCTTGTAATTAATTGTTTAGTTGAATCATTAAGTTACTTGCTCTCCATTTGCGAGAGCAGCATTCAAGTCCCGTGCAGGGAAGGAGCTGTTGGGCTTCTAAGGCCAGAAACAATCTTTCATGCAAGTACACGAACACAAATGACAATGCTCAGCCAAAATATTGAAATACATGTTCCCTCTCTGCATAATGTCTATGTACAGGAATTCAACAGCCACAGGAACTGAACTAAATGAGAACTGTTGTTTTACTGAAATGAAAAGGGGATAATTTATCACATGTGTGTTCAACCTCTCTGAGACAACTGTGTTTGCACAGCTCCATGTTTGCATGTGTGTACGCGTGTGAAGTACGTTTCTGGCTTAACGCTACATTAAACCGTTCTATTTACATTACTTTAGTGCTGTATGGGTGAGGCAATTTGATCTGATCTGTCATCACAGCCCTTAAAGATGTGTCTATCATGGAAAGCCTCATTGTGACAACAATAAAAATACAATTGATCGTACAGCCCTGTCTCCTATGTTTTTGTTTGTTAATCACTCTTGTGATATTGGCCTTTGAAATGCTGATATCACAGAAGGCACTATTGTGGAACAGCAAAATAAGTAAATAATGACAGCACTTAAATGCATGATGTTTAGATCAAGTACAACTCAGCCTGCATGAATATGCGTGCATTAATAACTCATTTACAGGCTGAACCTTTAAAATACAACTCTTTTTTAATGTTCCACATCTTTTTACTTTTGTTTGCTTCCTGGTCAAGTACAGGTTATTTTTTATTGAAGAAGCCTCAATAACTACATATAAAAATACTGACTTACTGAGACATGTTTTGAAAAGGTTTTAAAAAAGAACATTTGCACTAGAACACTGAAACTGGACATCTGGAACTCAAGAGAGGTAGAATAAGGTTGTATGGACAGATGAGGCTAAATTTATCATTGGGAGTACTTAGAATCATGAAAAGCAGAAGATGCTTTAAAGTTTGAAAGACTGAAAGTGAGTCTCCTGAAAAGAATAGAAGCTGTAATAAAGGCAAAGCCTGCACAAAAGAAATCTGATTTTATATTTAGTTGTTCAAGCTTCTGTAATTTTCTGTTAAAGTGTGTTTTTTCTGATGCTGAAAAAAGTAACAACTTGTACTTAAATGCCATTTTTACTGGAAATAAAAGTAAAGAAATGAAAAGTGGTCTCTGATTTTTGCACAGCACAGTGTATGTTTGTGTGTGTGTGTGTGTGTGTGTGTGTGTGTGTGTGTGTGTGTGTGTGTGTGTGTGTGTGTGTGTGTATACCTGTCCAAAAACACTGTTGAGCAGGTTTGTGTATACTTCTTCATTGGACTTCTTGTTTTTTGATTTCTTTGGTGTATCCCCTGCTGTTTTCCTGAGGGCGGGCTTAAGAGCAGCTCCGTCAGCTGCTTGGGCGGTTTTGGCACTGGGAAGGAGAGAGAGGAAAGAAAGAAATTGGGGTGATGTGGCCAGGACAAAAGAAATAACCCCTAAAATGAATTGATTATGTAAGTAAGTAAGTAAATAAACAAATGTCCAGAGGTGAACATAAATGAAAGTGAAACGGTTCCAACTCTTTATGACAAAAATGAAGCAGTCTCCTAACACACTGTTAAAAGAACCACACAGATTTTAATGTTTAACCTATTTGTGTCCAGAATTTAAAGCACAAATCCCCCAGAACCTGTTCTGACTGGTTTAAGCATGGTCACCAATCTCATCCACAATCCATACCAAACAAGTAGAAGCACCTGATCCTGCCTGTTTACTCAGCTTCATCAGTTGTACAAGAGCTCCTGCTTTGCTCTTTGTGGATACGATTGGTGACCCCCAATTTAAAGTGATGAAAGTTTGCATAAATATGGAAATGGAACATTTTATTTTTTTGCTACATGTAATTTTTATATTCTTATTCACAATCAAATTTACATTTTCTATTGTATATGCTTTGTATAAGCTTTGTGGCAGGTCAGTTTGTATGTCATGAATAAGCTTGTACCTATTACAAGAAGCAGCATGAAGCCAAGACCCTGGTAGTTGCACTGGTAGGTGCAAGGCTCAGCTCGGAAGGCCTTGCTAGGGAGTCATTCATGCCACTTCCCATAGTTCGGGCACTGGCCTCATGCTGCTTCTCACGGGCCTGCACTATCCTAGTAGCAGGTCACATGCTACCACACTAGCTTAGCATACAGGTTCACCACAGCACAGGTTTTTTGATTGGTTAATTAAAAATGCTTTCTGAATGCATAACAAAGCAGATCCTTTACCTGTCAGTAGAGGCCGTTCTCTCTGCCTTCTGCGCCATTCTACAGGAAATAAACAGAGAATCATTTTAGAGCTGCTAAAGTGCTGAAGTTGCAGATACAGAGGTCAAAGAGTTGGAAGAGACAAAGTAGTGCCACATACTAAATCCAATTAAGCAGAACCAAGCCGAACACATTTTTGATGACTTTGTTGCTTGACTACAGAGGTGGGCGATGTGGCAAAAATGTAGTATCACAATACTTTAAGAAGTTTTCAGGATGCGCAATATGTCATAATATTTATTTTTTTCTGACATCTGCTCTGTTGGAATAGATAAATTAATGCAATGATATAAAAATGCAATAAAAAACTAATGAATGTTTATAGCATTTAAATACTATGCTTTGCAAAAAACATTTAAACAGCAATTAATAATGCTCTGCTTTTCATCAAATAAGCAGTTGGGAAGTGTTATTGAATACTTACCATACCCACAATATGCTCAGAAAAGCATACTGTAACAGACTGTGGCCTGATTTATCACAACAGCTATAAATATTGTCATATTGCCCAGTGCTACATGACTATGAATAAAAGCACTGCAATATTAGTTGCAATATTAGCAACATTTCTGCAAGGTTGCTTGTTAGTGGAGTGAAGTGAAGTATCGGACATACATGGATATCCTTATTTACATAGTTCATTTCCTGACAACACAAGCAGTATGACAGCATGTAATTTGAACTGTTTCGCTACATACAACAGCAGAAATAAAGAACAATCCACAAGAAAAGAAAACTAAGGATTTCTGCTTTTGTGGGCATGATTTGTTAAATCATGTGATTTGTTATTCTTTTTCCATCTTTTTGGTCCATGTGCTTATAGTTAATCTTTATGTATTTAATGCAGAGCCAAGAAAGTCAGCCTGAAAGCTATATTACGCATATTAAGCATGATTCTTCATTCTCGTTTCTCCATAATCTTCCATTAAAATATAATGCAATACAAAGAGTCTTACACTGTTAGAAATAAAGGTACCATGCAGGTACATAATTCATTCATCAAGGCACAAACAATGTAAGTGCACCCTCAAAGGTACAACAGTTGTTTTAAGGTCCAGTGGTAAACCTTACATGAGTTTTCCTAGTGGAAAAGTGGATGTTTGTACCTTTTCATAACCAAATGTTTTAAATCAGAACATTAAAATAAAAGCCTGGAGGCTAGTGTGTAGAATCAGTACAACTTAGAAAATATCATTTCAAAGGTACAGTTATGTTCCCTGACTAAAGGTACTGGGATGTACCCTTGAGGGTACCACCACAGTGATAAGAGGGGTACTGCCCCAGTAACAGCGCTGTACCTTTTATTCTGAGAGTATAGGAAACTGCCTCAATCTATGTCTATATATATATATATATCTAAGAATCATAATCATTACACGGATATACAGTATTCACGTAGGTTTGTAGGTCAGTTGATCAGTTGATGGTACAGCAAAAAGCTGAACAAGTAATTTTTCTATTTTAAAGTTTTTTTTGTCATTTGTCAGAGTTTGCATTACTGTTAACTGTTGAATAACTTTAATGTGTTTATTTTAAACTTGAAGAAAGTGAACCAAAACACCAAAACAGCCCTGGTAAAAAGTAAAAGTATCAATCTGAGCAACTGCAAAATTACATATTTAATATTATATTTTTTAATAATTAGCTTTGTTAGCAAATCTAATAGTGTTGCCATGATGAGGATTTGGTCACTAACATTGTAAAATGTTGCTAAAAATCAATCTAAAATCAACAAAATCATTCATGTTCATCAATTATTCAAACATGCAGTTACTGTTTGTGTACCCCAAAAAAGGAAAGGCAATCAAGTAGAGGCCCAGTAGCAGACTTTAAGACTCTAAAATCTCCCTCACAGAATGTAATGAAATTGTAATGAATACACTGCCTGATGTCGGAGTTGTTTAATGTTATACATATAAAAACTTGGAAGACATGTAGGAGAAGACACTCAGAAGACACTGGTGGTTTTGGATAGTAAATGGCTATATTTGTGTTGTAGATGTTGTGAACCCTAATTCCACTCACCACTAGAGTGAATACGTTACAGTGGAATTCCCCCAATAAACTAATAATAAGCAAAACTCTTAACTCCCCCCAGCTGCCCCACCACATCCTACCTTCAGTCAATAGAACAGGCCTCTGAAGAGATGAATGAGGAAGAAATAAGTGGATGCACTCTCTTTTTCCTCCACCACTCCACCACGCACTGCCCAAATGTAAATAACTTGTCTAGATCTTTTGACATCCAGCCTTTCTTTTGTCCCACCTCCATTCCTCTTCTGTCTTCCCTCCCTCCATCAGAGGACTAAGAGGTGATTATCTGGCTAAATGTGAGCAGATTAGATGCAGAAACGTGCGAGTCAGTGTGACCAGATCAAAGCTCAGGACATTCACGTCAATGACAAACAGTGTGTACTAATTCAGAGAACAACCTTTCCAGTCAAAATAGCCATGAAGTATGAGGCATTGATTTTTCAGGAGATATTTTTGAGGATATTAAATACAAGACTACCTAAACTGTCCCCATCAGATAAACAGTACTGAAAGCCTTCAGGCCCGTAGCCAGGGGGGATCAAAGGGTTCGTAGGACTATTTATCTAAAATCTATTTATGTCAACACTAGAGAGATAGGCAATAAAGGACAGCAACATCAGAGACAGACAATGGAGGGCAGCAACAGAGACAATGGAACAAAGCAACAGACAACTGAGGTGAGCAACAGAGACAGACAATGAAGTCACATCACAGATGTAGGAAGTTTGAGTAACACTTACATTTATATCAAATTTATGGTAACAGTGGGGAGCAACAGACGAACAAATAAGGACAGCAACAACAGACTCACAACAAACGTATAATGAATAAAATATGTCTAAATTAAAAGGTTTGAAGTGTGCTCGTGTATTTAGGGGGCATTGGAGCAGAGAGCCAAATGAAGTCCACTTTTGGGGGAAAAAGATCCCCCCCCATCACAATGCTGGCTACGGGCCTGGCCTTTGTCTTTGAGAGAGAGGAGAAAATCAAGCTCCACTCTTGATTCAGATCTTTAAAAATCCACAGGTGTTTCTGTCCATCCTTCCACTGTGAGAAGACAACTCAAAACTATGAGTCTGAAAACATGGTTAGCTGTCAAGAAGCTCTTATTGAAAAAAGGATATGAACATAAAGGAGGATCTTAGGACTAGAACAGGCACGTCAAACTGGGGACCTTCCAGGCCAGAATACTGCGGAGATTAGCATTTACCCTCATCTAACACTGAATTCAGTTCAAGGCCTTGCCAATAAGCTGATGAGTGGAATCAGGGAATCAGGTGTGTTTAATGAGGCAGTGTGCTGAAATCTGCAGTGTTTTGACCCATGAGGACTGGATTCTGACACGTGTGGACCACAACACCGAAGCTGGACGTCCGAGGTGTGGAGAAAGGTTTTATGGACTGATAAGTCTATAGTTGTACTGTAAGAAGAAGAAAGTGCAACAAACGTCTAAGACTGAAGTTTTGAGGTGTGGAAAAATATCCCTGCAGATTTCTATGAGAAATCGAGTCTATGGAAATAATTGATTAATTTAGTGAAGCAAGCAGTAATAGCTTCAAGGTCAAATCAAGGTTGTTTAAATTAGACTGTGTACCTTAGATAATTAAAGTTTACTATGTGTACAAATTTGATAACATTTGTAAATGGGTCCACATTATGAATAGGCCATTTAAAAAAAGAAGAAAAGGTGAAAAAAAAGATCCTGTGGTCTGGAAAACAGCAAGTTCTGGTCTAGGGTGGTCTCAGTTCTGTCTAATGCACTGGGTCATTTTCTTAAATGACAGTTTTCTGCTGTGGCTCTTTTCCACAGTAAAAAAAAAAGCTGGTCAACCAGAATAACCAAGCTAGTCAACTAATATGACCAGCATAAGCAATGTGATCAACCAGCATGATCAAGCTAATAAACCAGCATGACCAGCATAACTGAGCTGGTCAATCTGCATAACCATGGTAGTCAGCCAGTATAATCAAGCTAATTAACCAGCATGACCAGCATAACAAAGATGGTGAACCAGCATAACCAAACCTCTCAACCAGCATGACCAAGCTTGGTTGACCAGCTTGCCAAGAAACCCCTCCTTCTTCCAATCTAACGTCCTATAAATTTACAGTAGTAAGGACTAGTAAGTAGTGTAGATAGGCTGGCGTGCATTGTTTATCCTCTTTATTTTAGAACCACCTTTATGGTCTATAACAGAAAAGAGCTCACCAGTCTTATCTGCAAAGGTCCGATTTGACTGCAACTTTCATTCCAATTGAGCTGAAGCACATCCGATTCCATTTGTTTATTTAGCTGACTCGTCTAGTTTTTTGTGGTGTGCTCTTGCTTGGTTGGGATGAAGACCTGCCACCACATTGACTATTTGCAAATAACTTTGGTGAGACCTGGTGTAGAGTGGAATGCTGTGGTGTAGGTCCTTAAAGTTGAGTGCTTGTACATCTGCATTCTGTACATTTTGAGAATTTAATGATGAATCGTTAATGCTTTAAATTAGTTTATCTTGTCTTCCTGAGTTCTGTTAAGGGATTTTTTCTCATTAATGAAAATGATTACAAAGACTAGCACTTTAAAAAAAGGACTTGTTAACTGTAATAAAAATAAAGATGAGAACATGGGAATTAGATAAAAACCAGACAAAAACTGATCTCTTGTATTGTTTATAGTGAAGTTAATATGAGTCCAGTAGACCTGGTGGAAGTGCAGCTGGTAGAAGTGTGATTATGCCACTTGGATGAGCTGAATTTAGCTGCCTGAAGAAATGTGTTCATTGAAAGTATTTGAATTGTGTTCATTCATAAACATTGGTTTATGTACTGTTTTACATACTATGATACATCATTGAAATGACATTTGATACAACATCTAAGGTCACTGGTGAAAGTGGTGAAATTACTAACTGTTACAGAAATTATACACAGTAAAATAGTCTGTCCATAATTTGCATTGGGATGATAAGTAGTTTTCAAAAGCAATTAAGACAAAATTGTAGATGTATTGATAGTTTTATAATATTAAACACAGGCAAAAAGACGTTGAAAAAGGAAAATAGGTACATTTCCCTGGCCATTATGGTTAATCATTGATGGACCACCACTCAAATAATAACAACAGTGGTCCTGTGGTCAGAAACTGACCAATGATGAATGAGGTAGCGGTAGGATGGTGAAGCGGCAGATGGGCTGTCTATATCCTTACACTTATAACATTAGTGGACTCATGAAGTGGGCAGAGAATAGAAAGATAAAATAAGTGTTGTAAAAATAAGTAGATAGAGTGTTTAAATGATCAGATCACTTTGCATTGGTGGATAGTTTCTTCTTATGAAAGACGTTTCCATCTGGCTGCGGCTTCCATGCTAGTTTGGTCTTCTCTGCCATCCCATGATCCTTCATTTCCTGCTGGATCTGAAGAACAGGGCCAGTGGTTTATTATAGAATACTCCAGACAGCTGTAATGGAGTTTCTCATCAGTAACACCAACTCCTGCTTCTTCAAGAGGATAGAGTTAAGGATGAAGTGTTTTAAAATAACGTTATTTGGATTTTCTCTTCATTCTATGAGACAGTAGTCATTTCACCCTCACCTTCTCCAAGATGGCCATCTTCACCGCAGGATCATTCACATTGTGAGTAGATTGGACCTCCACATTCAGGATTAGTCTCGTTTTCTCTGCAGGTGTAAACAGATGTAAAAGCTGTGTTCATTAGCAGGAGATTGGTAGCACATTGCTGTTTTACATGATAATGTATTTTGTTCATATTTGAAACAGTTCACCTGAAGTTAATTACACAAATTCACACTCAGCAGTGTAGCAGAAGAACGGTATTGTCGAGGCGCAATTCACACATGTCCTTTCTCCACGACACACGTCCAAACCAACACAGCACTCGCTCACATCTCCATCTGTGGGCTGATCACTTGCCCAGTATCTGAATGAGGAGCTGCTGCTGTCTGACCATGTAAAATTGTCTTTAAACAGACCAATGTAAGCAGTCTGCTCAGGGCCTATCACTCGTTGAACCTGCAGGTTCTCTTCCAGGTTCCTGACACTGACCAAGCCAGTGTAATAGAGTTTACAGTATCTCTCAGCCTCACGCCAGTTTTTAAAGAAATTTATGATGTATTTCTGACTGCTTGCAGCTGTAAAATAAGGAATGTAAAATTAATTATGCATACACTGAGAAGATCGTTTGATATAACTAGCAAGAAAAACGAAAAACATTTTTGTTGTTTGTTTTGTTTATGTGCAATTATTGGAGAATACTTGATTCAGCTGAATTATTTGTAACTATTCAACTATTAAGATAAAATTAAATTAATTAAGATAAAAATTAGCCATTTGGCTAAATATGGAACACTTATGTTATGAAATAACGATGTTGATTAATATGTATTTTCCAACTTAATAATGTGATCATAATTGGATTTCTACAGTTATCCAATTACTCAAATGGTCATGTAAACACCATACTCTGATCAAGAAATCTGATTAAGAAATCTGATAAAGAGAGCAGAATTTTAGCTCAGTAATTAGATTTCTCAGTGCATGTATACTCTACTCATGACATCAAAACAATAGTATTATATCTGTGAGGTTTGGAAGAATTCACAAGGCTCCGATGTCCTTCAGCTGTGCAGTTTCTGCAAACAACAGTGGCAAGATCTTCCTATTTAATATGTTAAGATCAGTTTTGTCTGACAAAACATGCTCATTCACTGAAAACTGATGGGAAATGTATGTGCCAGTGTTGTTTTACAGACAGTTTACTATACCTCAGCTTTAGACTGCTCACCATCATAGCAAACAAAGCGCTTCATGTAGCTGCAGGAAAAGTCCAAAAATTCCCCATTTTCGGCCAGCATGCCACAGTCTTCAATGCCTCCAGCGTTATCTGGCTCTCTGGTCTGCCAATTTATGTACTCTGTTTCCCCCTCATTGTAGAAGCCCAGTATGGACAAGGACCCGTGCCAGCCAGGAGTGCTTTGTTGATATAGACCAATCCAGGCTGTACCAGTGTAACCATCTGTAACAGTAGCTAGGAGGTTCTTCATGACTTCCATATTATAAATGGTAGCTCACTGTAAGTGTTTCTGCAGTAAAGTTGGGCAAAGGCAAAAGATTTAGCCTTGTGTTTGAAGAGATACTGATTTATGGTGTTTGTCGAAGCACACAAACCTATTAGAAGAAAGTTTTTTGTGAATTATATTCATTTAAATAATAAAAATGGACAAAAACAAAATAATAATAATAATTACATGCACAGTATGTACCAGTAAGAATCATGAAGAGAAGGATCCTGTGTTCCATGGCTCTGTGCCTCATAAAACAACACAAAATCACAGATTTTTCAAGTTTATTTGCTTTTAAGACAAATAAATCTTTTTCTACAGTGCTCGCTCTGTGTCTCAAGAAGTAAGCTAAATCGTCACAGGACGTGGTGGAAAGGAATCTTTAATGATGACAGAAAGTGCACTTACCTGTCAGCTATCCTAATGTTCTGATCCTCCGGCTTTAAGAATGTCTGATTCTTATTGTTACTGCCATGCAAAGCAGAATGCTAATTTATCACCAGTTCCTACCAGGAACGTGAGCACGCAGGCACAATGATAGTCTATAACTAGAGGTAGAGGTAGATCACTATTTTCTTTATAAATCACTTAGACTTCAAAACTAGAACTTTAATGGATTTACAATTGAACAAATTGTATTATTTGCAACTGAGCCTAGTGGGAGCTGGTAGAAGAAGCAACATGTCAGTTTAATGGGCTGCTGGCAGTAAGGTTTTCTTTTGTGCCCAACTAATGCAAACTTTATTAGAAGAGTTCATTCAAAAATGACCTTCACATCACTTTTAAGACTCCTCTGTATTCCTGGAGCTGTACCTTGTAGAAGAAATGCCAATGAAATGAAGAAATGAAGAATTTGGAGTAGGAGACATGCACAGGGGAGACCAATACACTGTAAGGCCAAATGAATTCACATACCTTGAAAAAATTGAGATAACTCATTGTCCTAAAAAATAAAGTTAAGCGCTGGGGAACAAACCAGCAAGTTTAACTTTAATATACCTAAGATACTAAACACTGCATGTTAGAATAACACATTTTTTGTGTTAGACTAACATAAACGTATGTTTGTGCAACTTGATTTTGAGCTAGTCAACCCTAGAATCCCAAATTAATTATACATTTTGTCAGATAATTAAGAATAGCTTCTTCTGATTAAGTGATGTTGACCATATTGATCAGCTTGAAGGGTTAATTCTTAGTGTGGACCTGGACACCCACCAACACAGACCCACACTCCGCAGCAAAGAAAACAATAACTCACCCTATGTGAGTTATAAGTGTACTCCTGAGAAAAGATTAAATTAAAACATGCTGATGGTGAGTAAAACAAATGGAAAGAAACACCCACCCAGACGCCAATGGGAAAGAAATAAGTTTTACTTAACAAGTGTGTGTTAACAGAACAAAAATGTCACTGTATTTCACTTAAACTACACAGTTTCCAATCAGCAATACAAAAAAAATAAAAGCCAACAGCAAAGCAGTTTCAATGCTGTCATGGCGACAGACTAAGTTAATTGCAGTAAGATTATTGAACTAAAAAATGGCATTTGAGTGAATGAAATCATCAAAACGTTCAGCCTTGTGTACAACAGACTTAATTTGTGTTTTAAAATGTTTTAACAATGTGCAATACAGCTATGGCCTATAGCTATGAGTGAAGTCCTTAATGACAACTCTGAAAAAAAAATGCTACAACAATATGAATAAACGAATGTAGTCGATAGTCATTTACTCCATCAGTGGAGACCTAGATCTATCCGCATTTGATCAATTCAGAATTGTAGTGCATTTGGATGCTTTTGGTTAACTTGCAATTTTTCAACTAAACTATAAGGAAGTTGCACTCAAATGTCTGTCATTCATACAAGTCATAAGTACCAGTGGTAAACTCTGGCAAGCTCCATATTTACCAGAGTTAAGCAGTTGTGATGGATCACCTTGAATTTAACAGAGAAGGACTGCCTAATATTTATTATGTGCAAAGATGGCCACAACTTTCGGAACTTTTTCAGTGAGTCTCTGATCGGCTATTTGCATTTCCATGTATACACACGTGAGTTCTTGACGGAAAATAAGATTTGTTTATTAAGCTAAATGCTTGGTGGTCAACAGTCAGCCATTCACAACAAGATACAGTTCCCTTAATTAAAAGAATTCACAGAATCATGTTTGGAAAGTTATTTTTAAATTTTATTCAGTAAGTAGAAAGTAATTTTGCTGGAAGAAAAGGATAAAGCAGAAAACAAAGAACACTAGTCTCGGTCTTGGTTGGGCATCTCCTAAACCCCTATATGTGGATCTCTTGGGTCTACGAGGGATGCCCCTTCACGTTTCTCAAAAGCGATGGTTTGTGGTGGGTTGTTTTTGCATGTCAGTCAAATTACCAGCGAAAGCATTCAGGCCTTGGTCATACTTAGCAAGAAAAGCTTGAGAAAAGCTCAGACAATCTTTTAGTCTTGTTTGCAAGACTAACTCAGAATGTAATAAGAAGAGACTGCTCAGATTCTTTTTTAAACAAAACAAAGATGTGTTTTAAAGGCAAGATGGAAATCAGTCTTCAGCATCCATGTTGCTCCTGGCATTTGTCCAGGTCATTTGACTAGAGAAACAATCAGATTAGCAGATTAGTGGCAGTAACCCAGTGTCCTGTGAAGAGTTTTTTCTAATGCATCACCTTGGGATATAACAAATAACCATGACATATGAAACATCAACACCATATGCTGCATAATCAGTCTTTAAAATGTAATAACTTGCACACAAACATCTACAGTTACATGATGTTCACTAGAGTAAAAATGTAAGCAAAAAAAAAAAAACACTAATACACAACATGCTAAAATGTTAGAAATAGCTACTTAGCTAACAGTTAAACAGGCATTACTCAGTGCTGCCCTCTAAACATGTGAGAACACCAAGTTAGTCCCAGGTGTCTCATTGAATACGTTTATGGCTTTCTTTTGTTCACATTTTTCCATTAACCCAATGTGCCCAATTCATTCAGCATTATATGACTGTAAAATCTAACGACTGTAGAAAATCATTGTAGTCAGCTTAAATAACTGCAACACTGACAGCTAATCAGCCCAAATCATTTGAATCTGTTCCTTTACATTAGTTAAAATTTCATAGGAAATTATTAAATTATTAACTTATGTTACTAGGCAAATAATATTAATCACACATAATGCATTTAAAACATAAATTCCATCCATATTATCTGTGACTACCTTTACTTCTTCTGCAGGCACGTTCACTGCTAGTGCATGTTGACTGCATTACTTGGGTTGTGGATACAATCAGTATAGTGTATGTGGTTGGGGCCCTGGATGTTCTGCCTGAAAGAGAAATGAGTAGAAATCATGAATAAAATTACTGTGAATTTTCACAGTTCATGCCAAAGATTTAGATTCAGCCATTTGTGTTTAAACATACGTCCAGCAGGGGAGTCCTAAGGAAACGTTACACCGCTCAACATCACAAAAAGTTAAGCTCTGTAACATTAACCCCTTTAATTCCCAGGCTTATTACATGCTAAGGCTTATTATTTAGTAACTATGGGGACTTCAGTGCACACAAGTTAAACTATTCTTAGGCTGCAGAAGTGTGTAATAAAACGTTTGGGCCATGGGTCATTTAAGCTGTTAAACCTTTAACTAAATGTGTTTTGTGCAGTTTCTTATTTCAGACAAGTCTGTACTTTACAGATTTTGTTGTAACATAAGTTCATCAAAAATTATCAACAGGTTTAAGTTTCATAATTCCACAGAAACAACACACTGTGTGAAATGTACAAATGCCTTTTTTGGATGCCTCTTAATGTTTTAAGCTGTAAGTTTCAACAAGTGGCCTTGAAATTTTTGTCATTTTGGATATTTTACATTAATCATAGAGGTGAACCTTTTTAAAAGTTACATAAAATAATTCAATATGTGTGATGTTTCTATGATTGCAACACCTTTGTAAGGTTGGAATAAGGCAGCTGATGTTTATGAGGAAGACTACTCATTACTGACATGTAATCTACCATTATATGGAACTAAAGGTATTTTAGGCATAAGGGCTTCTCTGTTTTAGATGGAAGTATCTCAGGAACTCTGTAGTAAATGTGGACAACTCTTGGACTGATGGAAATGTGATTTATTTGCAAATACATACGGCCCCCGGAGAGAAACGGTTTGTCCCTGATGTTTCAGATCAGGAGGTTGTCTGTTGATGCAAAGTGAAGCACAGGCTTTATACAATTACGAATCCAACAAAGGCGTTGTGGCTAGATGTGCAGTCAAGGCCCAGCCTGTCTAGATGATTCAACAGTGAATGTGGATTCAAAGAACTGTGATATGAGGACAAATGTTCTCAGTCTAAGTGGCAAATATCTAAATGAAATATATAAAAATATCAGCATAAGCTCAAAAATACAGACAGTAAAACCTGTTTACACTGTAAGAAGAGGGAAGGGAATACACGAGTGTAGTGATGGGAAAAGAAAGCTTTCATAAGCAGCGAATCTCTCCTTTTAATTATAATTGAGAAAGCTTGTAACATAGTTGGTCAATTGTGACACCTGGTGGTCAAAAAGACAAAGAGCAGACATAAATGTTCTCTGTCCCATGAGGTTGCTGCACCTGAGTTTTAGGCTAAACGGTCCACACAGGTTATCTGTGTTTAATACAATAAAGTTAATTATCAACATAAACATATCATTAACATAACAAACATTTACTTCGATAACAGATCTGAACTGAGCAGAAATGTGGTAAATTTGGTTGTTGCAACATGGACTGCCTGGGAAACGCTTGCTTGAGTGCGAAATAGGGGGCCAAGTAACTGCTGTGTTTCTGGATGTGGTGGCTCAAAGATCTCGGGAGAGAAATATGAAGAGCTAGACGTATTAACAACTTCTCTATCCAGTTATTATGGGTGGGCAGAGGAAAGAAAACTACAATGCAGATTCACTTTCTGATGAGTCAGATAAAGCTAGACAGGCTCCTGTTGGGCTCTAGCCTGGTCAAAGAGCAGAGATCAGTAAAGTATCCCAAACTTAAGTAAACTGTGACATAATGATCAAATCCAAAAACAAGAAGTTCAAAAAACCTCCTTAACTTCTAGATTTATAATGTAATATAACATCTTAGTCCATCCAGCATCTATCAACATAGGAACTGAAGGCTAAAAATAAAATGTTAAAGATTCAAAGTGAGAGATGTGAGCAATGGTAAAGTAGTCCAGGGGCTAATGCAACACAATGGAATGAAATTAAACCAAAAAAGGAAAAAAGGAAGTATAAATCCCTCGCAAGTACGTTGAACTACACGTAACTAGTTACTACTCACATCTGTTAAAAAAGTTTCTTATTCTCTCATATAGAAGTCGTAATATCACAAGTCTAAACATGCCAAAGAGCCTATAGCTCATATTCATGCTAGGTGAATAGAAATTGGTAATACAGATGTACACAGAACTTAGCCAGTGCAGGCCAAGTTGTTTTGGTCTTTAGAAGCCCAGGGAATCATGGAAAATTGAGTTGCTGAGCTTGACATGAGCATTGTTTTCATAAGCAGGGTTAGTTTAGTTGTGTTTAGGGAGAATTTCCATGAAGAAGCCATGATGGAAAGCAGTTTCTTTGCTAATGGTTCATTCTTGCTAATTGCCTGTGGAAACAGACATCAAACATAGACATCTTTTGCATGTCAGATGTGACCTAACAGGCTGTAAAAGATCTCCAGGTGCACTGAGATGAGGCAGAAAAATCAGTTGAGAAGAAACAGAGCGTGGAAGGTGAACAGTGTGGCCTAACGTGGCCTATTCAAGACTCCAGGTAGGCTCAGTTTTATATTCATAGCTTTGTTATTTATTCATTTTTTCTAGTATTAACATTTCTCTTTTGCAAACCTCCAAATGTTCTATACCAATTATATTTTTTAGAGAACTGTACATCAAATTCAAGAACCATTCAGGAGCTTTTAGGCAATCTGATTGTAGGAATTTCATGTTTATGCACTGTGAAAGTCACATTAGTCCATTTTTGGGATGTGGGCAGTCAAGAAAACTGGGCTTATTCAACACTGTTTCCGTGCTTTGGTGCCACTGTATATGAAAACCAGCCTTTCTGGGGATCTCCTGCAACTGTCAGGGTAGTTTCTCAAACATGTGACCTATTACACATTGCCAATTACTTTTCTCAAACTGTGTTTGGAGCACTTAGTAATTTAATCTTAACTCATTGGAAAGTAGTAATTATACCACTCTTTGCTTTACTTCTACGATACTCTCTTAATCAGGGGTGCATGACTCCAGTTCTGGAGGGCACAGTTTGTTGATTTACCTGCTCAAACACACTTGATTCAACTCATGTGTTAATTGTCAGGTGTAGTGAGTATATTTGAGTGGAGAAACTACCAAACTGTTGTGGGACGCTGGCCATCTAGGACCGGAGTTGTGCACACCTGCTCTAAAATTCCAGACATATCTATATCAGCTGGAAACCCAGTCGTCCTTTCAGTACTTTATTTACAAAGGAATAGGCAATCACAGTAAACATATTAGGTATTTTACTATCCTTGCTTTGAATAAACCATAGTCAGATCACTCTTGAAGTTTTTCTTAAATTGGTTCTTGAGAAAGAACCTAAGAAAAAGTTTATGTCAGATTCATGACGTGTTCTTAAACCACAGAGCTGTTTGTACTTTTGTGCTCTTGAGTGTGTGTAGCTTCTGTTCTTACCTAAGAACAAATCACACACAAGAAAACATTGTTGAATAGCAGAATCTTCATGAAAACTGCCTAAGTGAGCTTTAAGAAGAAGCCTTTTCTTTTGAACAGTTGCTGTAATGAGGCCTCTCTGTAGTGTTAGTATAATACCTCAGTCTGTAATCTCAATATTTACGACTCTTTATACCTAAACTCTGCTGGTGGCACAGGAAAGCAACGTTTGCCTGCCACCAACCCGCCAAGATACTATTGTCAATCAGCGATGACCACAGAGCATGATCAGACAGTATCTGATATTGCACAGAATCTCAAAAGCCAAAGCCAATGCAAACGGAGTGGGTTAGGTAAGGTGTTCTTCTACAACGATCTTTATCCCTCAGTTTCATATTAGCATGATTCGATGCTTAGAATGATTGTTCACTGGCTTTACAGCGATTTACACCGTGGTTTTGGCAATCATATAGCAGACATAAATCATCTATAAAGAGGAAATGTATGTTTTAAATGTTTCATTGTTCATCTGTCTCAAAGATAGTGATCAATATGTTTGAGATAAGTAACTCAAGTAATGAAAATCTTATTCTTCTCCCTATTATTATCATTATTATTATTATTATTATTATTATTATTATTATTATTATTATTATTATAATCCAGTAATAATGTGATCACAATAATTTAAGCTGTAATGCATAAATAATTACAGGAAAAAGTACTACATAAATATATATGCTGATATTTTTGCTCATAATCCAGCATCCTAACTTTGTTATTTTGTATTGCGTTACCCCCAACACATGAATCTGATTCATGTAATTATGGTGTTAAGGAGTGAGTATTAGACAAATGTGTTAGATTGGGGCTCATTCTAACCTCTGTGGAAGAGTAAATAGCAAGGTTCAGGCACATCCTGCTACAGGTTGATGATGTTTTCGGATGAAATTTCAAACATTCATGCATGTTCGGTGCTTATGATTATGAAGTGCTTTGGAAAATGTATAAACTTGCACAACCCCTGTATATGTTTCTAATGAAAACTATACTGCTAAAGAGGTTCGGCTCAGTGAATTAGGGTTTTATTTCTTAACTGTATATATAATAAAAATGAAACTTCAGCAATTTAGCAGGTCATTGCTCATACCTGCAGTACTCAGCTCCACCAATAAAGGGTGCCAAAGAGGTGGTGTCTAATCATCTAATACTCAACTGAAGGAGTTCAGTCTGCATGACCTAAAGCACTCATTTTAATAGTACTTCACAACAAGGATTTGGTCTTACAATCAGTGCCGTCTTTGTCCATTTCCATGGCATTTGCCTCTGTTTGAATAATGAAGCTGGAAATAGACAAAAAGAAAATGATAGTTTCACTTTGCATGCAACCATATATCATGTATGGACATAAAGAGAAAGAGAAAGAGAAAGAATACTCTGCTGACCAAGAAAGGAACAAGGGTGGAGCAGAAAAACATCAAAAATAATAATTCACTCACATTATTATTATAATGAGTGCTGATGTTGTTGTTGTTATTGTTATAATTGTTGTTGTTGTACATTTACAAAAATATAAAAAATATTTCTCATGTTCCTGACGTAAAATATTTCTTACGTTTGGCAGATGTTCATAATAAACAGAAGGTAAAAATATAAAAACCAAATAATTACTGAACCTTCTCTTTAGGTACACATCTTTTCATCTTTTGGAGCTTCTTTCGTGTCTCAGCACAGCTGGCCATCATGCAGCAAGGAAAACTTCATCTTCTGTTATGTTTTGGTTAGTGTGTGTGTGAGTGTGTGTGTGTGTGTGTGTGTGTGTGTGTGTGTGTGTGTGTGTGTGTGTGTGTGTGTGTGTGTCTTTGTATCTCCCTTTTTGTTTTTGTTTTTATTATTTGACCTTTTTTGGACAATTTGACAAATTATCATGATGAATGCAGCAATAGAAATTACTTGGAATACCATGTTTTTACTAAAGCGATTAATACTAAGTGATTAAAAATTTGATTATTGAACAATGAACAATTAATCCCATGACTTTGTGTAGTTAATCATGATTATTTAATATACATTTACTTTGTCATCTGTTAAAATTTGACCCCATTTAAAGGTTTTAAGTGCATTAACGTTATATAAAAGATGTTTCATGCAAATATGACTGTAGCAAAAGAAAGTCGAAAAAACTTCAGTTATTCACTCACCAGTAAGCACAGTTGTCACTCTTACCTCCAACTCCTTGGCAAATTTTGCCCTCACTGTTGAATTCAGTTTGTATCCCAGTGACAATTGTGTGTCTCAAGGGCAGCTCATAAATTGAGTTGATGGACGCAATCAAAATTATGTTCATAATTCTTCATCCACTATGCACATTGGCCTGCATGCTGTGGCCATCCATTTAGTTACTACTATTATTAATATGCTGGAGGTTGATGTGTCCATTGTTTTCCTCCACTGTCAAATGTGCTCTGTCACATATCAGGACTAACACTAGTGGTGTTAGATGCGTGCTTGGCCTGCATGTGACAGGCTGGATGTACTCCAGCGGTAATTAAACTCATCCTGACTGTAACTACACACAGCCCGAGGCCTTTCTGCATCATTCACTAACTGAAAGAATATATTGCAGCCTGATTCACTTGAAGACTAGAGTGGTGCACATTCAGGTGTGTTTGTTTTTTATTGTGAGACTGCATTAATGCATTATTATCACATTAACTTGGACAGGCATCATTTTTATATTAGCTTACATTAAAAGTTACAAACTTATTTCTGCCTTTTTAAAAGTTAGCATATTGTAATCCTGTGCAAAAGTTTGGGTGCCCCTGGTCAAATCCCATGTTTTTTCTATGCAAAATAAGTTAACACATCCTCTACAGAGAACACACTTCAGCTCTTACTGTCTTACTGTATTTGTTGATATTAACATTGAAAAAAAACATAAAATGTGGCCAAAAATGATGTCACATGTTACATTTTATGTTTCACAGTTTTCTAATATAATAATCTAAGTAAATACATAGAAATTTACAGAATTAGTAGTGCATGCTGTATCTGAATCTATGCTCATTTCTAGGCTTACTTTTTAAAAACACTGCCCCAGAACCAAGGATGTACCACCCTGACTGTAGTTCACTAACTCTTTAGAGCAGTTACAGATCATAGTAAAAAAAAGGATCAATGTGAGTTAAAGAGGCTGGTTGACAGGCTAACGTTTTTCATCAGTTTGCATTTACAGTGGCTGGTGAGCAGCGTTGCTGTGGAATAGATAGAAAGACATGATTAGGCTAGCAAGGTAATGTTAGTGCTTTGGCACACCTGCCCTGAGCCTGAAAATCAAACAAAGAAATGACATGCAAACCCAAGCTGTTTACTGCATTACGCATCGAAACGGCCAGGCAGCTGGCAAATAACAAGCATGGAGAATACCATTTCAATTCTTTGAGCCAGTCACAACATTATGTTTGAAATAACATGGAGTCGAGTTGACTCCAAGCATTTTAACACTCAGAGACATTGGCCAAGAGCCCAACTCCTGGACCCTTAAGAGTCAAAGAATCAACTCTTTTGGAATTTTTACTGTTTTTTTACAATTTATTTGAGGTGAATAGATTTAACCATTGAGAAAATGCTCATATTATTCAAACCCTCAAAATAACATTGCTTTCCTGTAATAGCATCCCTTTGTAATGGCTGAAACTTTACAGGTTTATGTGTCCTGCCAGCTTCGTCAGCTGTTCAGTATCTCTACGTATCTGAGGGGAAATCCTGGGCTGAAGCGCAGAGTTACTGCAGAGACAAGTACACTGACCTGGCCACCATTTACACCAGTGACGACATTCAGCACGCCACTGAAGCTATCGGATCAGGCCAAGTGCGAGTGTGGATCGGGCTGTACAAAAACTGGGGGTGGTCATCTTCAAGCGGTCAGGATAGTCTTATATACAAAAACTGGGATTCTAATGAACCGGACAGTAGTAATGCGACAAAAGTGTGTACTGCGATGAAAA
Source organism: Pygocentrus nattereri (assembly GCF_015220715.1). Classification (NCBI taxonomy): domain Eukaryota; kingdom Metazoa; phylum Chordata; class Actinopteri; order Characiformes; family Serrasalmidae; genus Pygocentrus; species Pygocentrus nattereri. The sequence continues at coordinate 13,624,363 of NC_051232.1, forward strand.
CAAATGGGAAGTGGATCAGCAACGACTGCAATCAGATACAGCCATTTATCTGCTACTCAGTAACACGTGTATTCGGTAAGTGTACCTTCATTATTCATATGAAATGAAGGAAAATACATTATGATTTCTCATTCACATTGTCTTTAAAAGCTGGGTCAGCCAGATGTGATCTCGTAAAAAGTGAACATCTGGAGACAACCATGAGAACTTTTGGGCTAAATGTATAGAGAATGTAGATCTATGAGAGTAGAAACAAACTGAGTGTGAAATTTCTAAACCAAGCCAAAGCCTTGTGAAGGCCGAGCTTGGATTAAGGGGCGAGGGTGTGCTCGTCAGTTGGACAGCAAGTCTGTCGTTAGCACATTGGTTTTAAGTTAAGCATGGCTGAGAGGTCAGGGTTTAATGTGTAAAGAATCAGGATAGTGTTGGATCCAGCAGGGGCAAAAATCATAGCTCAGTGTAAGCTTTCTCCATAACATTGGATCTCACAACTATTGTATTAATGAAGCTCTTCAGCATCAAATGTTCTCTTGTATGTTCCCAAAGCTAAACAAACAGCTTCCAAAGCCTGAGTAGTTAATAAATTGAGAGCAAAAGCAAGTGGCAGCAGTACAATTGGCCCACCCATTAACAAATCACATCATCTGACCTGCTTCTCAGCCTCTCAGTGCGGCAGAAAACAGGGCAAATAGGCAGGTTAATGTGTAACGTCATCACAGAAATGCATGCACAACTAGGGGGCAGAAAGCAACCAAAGCAGCTCTCTATGCAGCATAAAGCTACAGTGACAAAGAGTTATTATGTTGTAAACTGCAATAACCACAGAGAAGGTGGCTGGAGAATGTTTAATATACCAAGGGAATCACATCCCCTAGCCAAGCACCATAGGAGATTATGGATCGAGGCCATAATAAGGGCGGATTTGGGTCTCGATGTTACATGAATGCAGCATTTTCTGACACACTAACTTAGACAAGGCTGAAGTCAGCTTCCCATTTGCCAACTTGTTGTTTGAATTCCCATTCCACCTTAAATAATGTTTGAGTAGGCAGCAGCCTGAGGCGTTGGAAAGTAACTAATGCACCATTTAAGGTGGAATGGGAAAATTCAAACAAGAAGCTCCACTTATAAATAAGCACTACAGTAGACATTTTTAACAAAGTAGCACAATTCGACACCAGTATGTTTCTGTTTGCTATGAAGGTTTTTGTGATTTGGATAGCTCCTATCAGCTAAACATTTAGTAAATAGCTAACTTAGTGGGGTGTTCATGGAGACCTGATGACTTGGCTATACTGACAATCAACTATTATTAGCTTATGTTTCACACAATGTTATATTAATATGCAAATTAATGACAAACAAACAGATTCAACTCAGCAATGGCCTTTCATACTCAATAAGAATTTCAAAACAATGTGAAATATACTAAGCTACCAAAGGAGTTTTGCCCCCTGGCTGAGTGCGTACCCAGTAATGTTTGTAAAATCTTTTAAATGTTAAGACACTTAACATTTCTGGTGCTTAACATACAACTTATTGTGCGCAATATGACCAAAGACATGAACTAACCAGGTGAAAAAGGCAAATAGGCCCTTTTCCCAAGAAAAGAAAGTACACAAATGGCTCGTAAAACAAATTACACTATTGCCTATACTGCTACGGACTATTATTCATCTCAGAAAAACTGACATTCATATTACTGCAGTTTACCATGGAAAGATATGTTACTTTGTCATCAAGATTGAAATTTGAGGATGTGTCTGGAATTGTACACAACAATGTAGGAGTCCAAGCTAAATAAATGATGTACATTCTTCCTTCATGGCTACCAGAGTATGATAATGTCAGCAAACAACTACAGACTCATAAAATGATGGGTATGTCAAAATTAGCCATGTTAGCTGGAACTTTTTAAGTTGCAACTTAAACTTTTCTATTTGGTTGAAAGGTAAACACACACACACATACTTGCAGGGTTGCTGCCTCATCATAGCCCTGTTTTGATGAATTGTGTTACCTTTTCCAAGTGTCCTACTGTACTGCGTGTTTTTAGGTAGAACTCTACATAAAGCTGTGGCTAGGTTAATTTGATAGTCTAAGTCTCCTAATCAGAAAATGTTACCAGCATTAAAAGAATAATTAGGATAATCAACCTATCAGGTTATCAAGTAATAATATATTCTGAGTCTGTACTGATTTAACATTGAAAACACAATAAAACATTTGAAATATTAGGTCACTATGCTATAGCAATGATGTCTGCATACTCAGTAGGACCACTTGATGGGTAGGACAAATTGTTAGAACAATAGAGGGGGGGGGGGGGCAATAAATCAACCAGCAGTAAAATCATAAGAAAACAAGTAAAAAATTGTTTGAAAAACATCAACAATAAACAGATGGAAAAGTGTAGAGTTCTTGATGTTTTAAAGAAGTGTTTTTTGTTTGTTTTTTGTTTTTGTTTGTTTTTGTTTAAGCAGGGCACACCTTAAAGTCTTTTTTACTCATATGGGACAAACTAACATGGTACGGTGCTCAGAGTTACTGCAGAAGAGACTTTACAGACCTGGCCAGCATAAGCAGCAGCGCAGACAACAGCGGCGCTCAGGCTTTTCTACCAGCAGCGATTACAGCATGGATTGGCCTGAGCAGAACCACCTGGACGTGGTCAGACAAGAACCAATCCACCTTCAGAAACTGGCAGAATGGAGAGCCGATGAAGCTGGACAAGAACTGTGCTCTAATAGACACAGACCTACAATCCAGATGGGTGGAGGAGAGCTGCAGTGAGACACTGCCCTTCCTCTGTTATACAGATGATGAACAGACTGCAGGTGGGTTCAACTAATAGTACTGACATCAAACCAATTATGCTGAATTATAAGGAAGGAGCATTAGCAGTAGGCGGATAAAACAACTGGTGGGCTCAACAAATAGCACTGACATTAATAACTGTTTTGGTAAAGTTTGTGAAAGTAGCTCATTTTTAATTCATTTTTATAAGAACAACAACATAAGATATTAGTGACAAGTCATATATGTGGAATATAAAATATAATCCTAAATTCATTCTTTGTGAAGTTAGACAGTTAAGTTAAATGTGAAAATAGTTTTCCAAAATTCAAATGTTTAAATCTCAAGTTTGCTTTTATTGTCATTCAGTCAACTTCAATGTTTTATACGATTGCCTTATGATATTACAAGATATTTCTGAGTTTAGACACATTATCATCATATAATTTACAAAGTTTATCACTGTTTACTTGAACATAAAGCTAACAGACAAAAAAACACCATTTGTTTTGTGAGCGTTGATTAGCGAAAAGCTAACATGTTCTACTGATTAACATTCAGTATAAGGCACTAAGTAACTTGCTTTCTCATGTGTTTGCTTTGGCTATTGCGCAGGGAGCATAACTGGTAAGAGACAGATCCTGAGTGTAGAGGTGCGGTCAGATCACAACGTGAATGACCCTGAGTTGAAGGAGTCCATTTTAGAGATGGTGAGTCCCTTATTTCTGCACGCAGTGAAGGGTGAGACTGTGCTGAGGATATGTCATCATTTTGCAGTCTGTGACATTGTGTAGCACTGTAATCTCTGTGTTTTATGAATCTTGTCAAAGAGATTGATTCAGAGTCTTATGTTAGCCACACCCCTGCATTTTACTGCAGAAAGTGAGGCTGCATCCCTGTCCCTCATGGCCACATGGTGAGCAGTCAGATCCTACTGTTTAATGTAATTGTGTCCCAAAGACTGTAAATCAGTTTGTAACATTAAGAGTAGCCAAAACTAATTTTCTGTATTAAGTAAAATTTTTGTGTTTTAATGAAAAATATTAGGATTTGATTAGCAGGCAAGTGTTTAAAGCTGTGTTTACTAATCATCTACTTGCTATATTTTTTGCCCAAAATTAGCTAAATTTGTCACTACTGAAACAGTCACTACTGAAACATTTGGTAAGATTTCAGTAGTGTTATGATTGTTTTGGTAGTGAATAAATGCAATGTTCAGTCATTTGTTGTAATAAAGTCAACACAATTACGGTGTAGGTTTACTCAAAGCAAAGGGATTTTAGGCTAAAGTTGAAATGTTTTCAACACTGACTTTGAACCAGTTCAGTAGAATGATGTATAAGTGGGAGGAACTTTTTAAATAAGGGTGGTTGGTTATATGACGTATTTGCATAATGCATGCTGGCTTTTGGGGTCAAAGAGCACTGATGGAAGAAAATGCCAAAATAATATGAATTCTGTCAAACTGATGAGGCTGTAGGATGCAATATTGCATAACAAAATATTATATGAAAAATGAACTGGAGGTTGGAATTCCCCCTTAAATGAAAAATACTATTATAGTAATACTAATGTCATGATTGGCCCCTCCCAGTCCTGTCCATGTGCTTTTTGTTTACTTTTTCATCCATGTGGGTTTGTTTTGGTTCAGTCCAGCCCCCTTGTTGTCTGACTCCACCCCTGATTGTAACCACCTGTTTCCCACCTGACCCTCGTTAGCCCTCTTGCATGTAAGCCCTGTGTTTTCCTTAGTCTAGTGCTGGTCTTTGTTTGATCGTGTTTGATGTGTTGGCTGTATTGTATTGTATTCTCGCAGTGTTTGGTTCTTGTTTGAGGTTTTGTGTTAATTTTGTCATGTCTGTCCCTCCTGCTCTCCGTATCGGCTGTTTGAACCTGGACCGTTTTGACCATGACCCTGGATTTGCCTATACTAAAAGTTTCTTATCTCAGTGCATGCGTCCGCCTCCTCGCTCCACGTTACAACTAAGTGGATTAATAATAAAAATAAAACAGTGGCTTCCACAGTTACCAACTCCCCGCTGCTTGCTGCCACAGTCAAACAAATCACAGCCTAATGCTTGGAAACCTACAGACATCAGTGGTCACCAGTCCTGCTCCTGGAGATTTAGTTTCAATCAGTGTTTCACAGGCTGCCGCTGCCTTTACCTATCAGTTATTCACCTGATCCAGCCAATCATGGACTTCTGAAGAAGCTACAGCAGGTATGGCTGATTGGAATTAGTGTCTGCAGGAAGGTAGATGCCCAGGACCAGCGGTGGTGATCACTGCTCTACACCCTTTGCAAAAACAGATTAATAATGGAAACACTGTAATACAGTTAGGGTGAAGCTACATGCAGTGTTCTGTAATAATCCCTGTTCCTCAGATTCTGCAGGAACTGAAGCAACATGGGATGGCAGAGAACACCACGCTGACCTGGAGGCTGCAGCCAGATGGAAATGTCTTTCAGAAGAAAAAGAATAAGGAGCTGTAACAATAAATTAGTTTCCAATACAATAATGCTATTTATATATTTATTTGCTATGTAGTGGTATGGGAATGTTGGTTAATTTACTCAGTATAATTCATTATACCGTATTTTAGATATGTGCATTTATTTGTATTTCTAGTGCAGTTAGTTGTGTTTTTACTGTGTTGTTGAATAACTGAGTATGTGTTGTTTGGTTGTAAACACTGTGATTCTGCTTTAATCCAATACCAGAGAAGGTGCTACGTTTTATTTGATAATAAAATTCATTCAAATGTTCTTTCATTTCTGTTGTGTCCAGTCATTGCTTACCGCCACAGTGGTTGATCTCACTTTAAAATGCAGTCCCCTACAGATTATCTAGAGATGTTTACATTTTTAAAATGCTAGCTTAGTTGATTCTAAACAGGCTTATTATTCAGTAACTACATGAATTTCAATAGAAACTGGCGGAGCTTTTCTTGGATTAAAAAAATTGTGCGCTAACCATCTAAGGGGTGAAGCCTGGTTTTAGTAAATAACTTGATATGGATGTTTCTCGAGTGGAGTGGGGGTTTGATTTTATCCTCTCTCTTGAAGACGACTCTTTAAGTGCTGTTTATGTGATGCGGGTAGTTTTAATGGACTGCCAAGTCTTGGATGGTTGTTCAGAATGTATTTACCTACATTAAAATGCCACTCAAAGCCCTTTACATAGATGGTGCAGGGAGGGGCTGGAGCCTATCGTACTGCTCACTGCATTGTGGGATCACAAACCTTAAAACTCTTATGCAGGGATCCCAGTTCTGGTCCTGGAGCACAATGTAGATCTTGTGTGTCCATGAGGCTGTTTCTCACTATGACAAACCAGAAGTAGAATTTAAAATTTGCATTACAAGAGTATCTGCAGGTATCCTTAAATTCAGTTTAATGTGTTTTATGTCATTTGTAATGTCAAAATTTCTTAAATATGGAGAAATCTTAAATGCTGTCTTTAGCCAGTTATTTCACAAACTTCATTCACAAAATTCAGCCTAGACCTATCCATCCATCCATCCATTTTCTAAGCTGCTTCCTCCCTCAGGGTCGCGGGAGGGTGCTGGAGCCTATCCCAGCGGTCATCGGGCGGAAGGCAGGATACACCCTTTACTTCATGTGAACTTCTCGTTCATGTACATGAAATTTGTAAAAAGTAGAGATACAATAGAGTGATTCTTCTGGTGTGAGTTTCCTCTCTTTCAGTGATGCTCACACCTGTGAATACCATTCATCATTCAAATTGGAAACATCATTACTCTGATTAATTGAAAACATAAATATTAATCAATTATGTTTTAAATAGAGTAATCAATTTAAATTAAGTAGTCAGTCTAAATGAGTGTTTTTCCAAATTAGAACAGACTGATTGCTAATTGACTGGTGACCTGTCTAGGATATTTTCTAACTTCCACCCAATGACTGCTGTCATGAGTGTCATGTGGGTCGATGAATCAACATTTGAAATTCTTTTTGGAAATCATCGATGCTGTGTCATCTGGGATAAAGCATGCACATGCACATCTGTGAAGGCACCATTAATGCTGAATGATATATACATTTTTTAGCAACACCTGATGGCGTCTTTTTCAGGGAAGGTCTTGCTCATTTCAGCCAGACAATGTAAAAAAACGACATTCTTCAAGTATTACAACAGCATTGCTCCGTATTAAAAGAGTCCAGGACTGCCTACACTTGTCACCACCATTTGGCACATCAGTGTTGTTAAAGGAAGTGTTGATAAAACACAGTGGTAAAGTTGGAACATGTTGTTTGCATCAAATTCAAATAGGACATATATTTGTCAAAAATCAATAAAATCTCTCAGTTTCAACATTTGATTTAAGGTTTCTTTAAAAGAGCTTACTAGCCTCCACCTGAAACACTACAGCAGCCACCTCATAACACCCTAGAAACCACTTTGGATACCATAGCAACTGCCTTCTAACCATCTAAGCAGCCATGGCAACTAGCATACAGTTGAAACACTAGTATTCATGATGGTATAGAAGTGCAACCATAAAGAAAGAGCAATGTGCTGTTTTAATGTAAGATAAGCTATTGAAATAGCTGCAGCATAATTCACTTCCTGTTGCATTATCTATACATTTTTGAATTTTAATACATTTTAGTCTCTTCTTATGCGCTTTGTTACCCTGGTACCAATCATACAGTCTTGTAGGCTGCCGTATCACACTGCACTGCATTGTGATATCTACATTTTTCACATTGCACTCTGGTCTGAGGCAGTGTTTCCTTTGCTATGTAAAACACTATTTGTGTATGTATGTGCAAAGTTGTAGAGGCTACTGTGAAAATTTGTCCTACTCCTTAAACCAACATCAGAGAACAGTGCTACTTTTTATTTGTTAAGAAAATTTATTCAAATAGCAATTCCATCTCACACGTTTGGTTACCACTTACCATTGCAGAGATGCCTCTAACAAGATTCTAAAACATCTATTGAATACTTGCTGGTTTTTGTAGGGTATGTCTGTAGTTGGGCATCCTTAGCATGACCGCTTCTTGCCAAAAAAAGGATGTAAAACATACATTGACAATATATACTTAATCACAACACATAGTTTATTTATAGCAGAGATGTGATACATTTATGACATTATATATTAACTATCACATTTTTCATGTTGCCCTGCGATGGACTGGCGACCTGTCCGGGGTGTATCCTGCCTTCCGCCCGAAGATTGCTGGGATAGGCTCCAGCTCCCCCCCGCGACCCTGATGGAGAAGCGGCTTAGAAGATGGATGGATGGATGGATGGATGGATTTTTCATGTTTAGTATGTCCAACCTATTACAGCTTCTATTTTTTCAGGTTATTTTTGCAGCAACATTCTCCACACCTGATGATGAGGTCTGGACTCTGGAGTGGTCAGTTCATCATTCTGAGAACACCAGCAGCATATTTGTTTGATTTCTCTGCTTCCTTTTCTCAGTGAGAGCTTCACATCCTTTCAGACTCTTAGTGCTGAAGGATATTACAGTGGAAGGATGGAAAGAAACACCTGAATCAAGAGTGGAGCTTGATTTTCTCCTCTCTGTTTATTCAAATGGGATAGTTTTGGTGGCCTACCACATCTTGTACAGTTGTTAGGGGTCCCAGTGTCTGAGGAAGGGATTGTTAATTAGTTCATTAGTTGGACAAAGTGTGTTGAGAACAGGGGGAACTCTAAAATATGCAGGGCAATGGTACATCAGGACCAGAACTGAGTACCACTGCCCAAGGTGTGTTCTGTAGCCTTTTTCTTTAGGCCCCATTGTGGACATTCTAACAGCAGAACGGAAAATAACTCACATTTTTTCATTATTTTCTCTGTAACTGTAATCTGTAATCAGATGATCTAGACACTGTTGTCTCTCTCTGTGTGAAATTTTGTGTCTCTGTGTTGAGCTGCTAGTGACAAATGAGGAGTGAAAGGGGAGCTCTGCTGGAATATCAGCTCACTCCTCTCCACAAAAATGGATAATACATAATTCAACTAAACAGAAATGGCCTTTTACTGGTACTGAGAAAAGTTAAAATAATGAGACATGCAAGTATGAAGAAACTTAAAAGAGTCTCTACACAAAATAAGAAAATCAGGCCAACAACCTTTTAGGAACTTGTAGTACTTGTATGGCATTTTTGTGCTTGTTATTTTTATTACAAAAAAAATAATTTGAAGATAATACTTTAACCTAGCCATGAAATAACGACTAATTCAAAGGTGTGTTCCTTCGGATCCCTTAGTAGAAAGCTGCTTATTATGACTGATTAATTTCTCTCCTTTCCATTTGAATTCTACACTGAATGAATTCTTTCATGCTGTTTAGATATCCCACCACGTGAGTGAGGATGATCAGTGACCATTTCCATGCTCTTTGGTTCTATTTAAATAAAGGGAGACGTGTCTTAGGGAGAATCAGAATGGAAATCAGCCTCCACCATTCATGTCGTTGTAAATCCTTGCCATGCATTCATCCGTTTCGTTCCCGAGAAAGATTGAATGTTTTGCATAACAGATTTGGTATGATAAGAGCTCAGTGGTCAGTACAGCTTGTTAGAAGGTGAGACACTAGCAGTGAGACGTGCACAGATGTTGGGGAAACACCAGCCTGATCTTCAACATCCCTCAGATTACATGTATGTGCTTGTTCTTTTTCTATGCCCTGCTTGCGTTGTAATGGTTTGTCCCTTTATCTTTAGGTCAGATGTTATTTTACTTGTGTGTTGCTCATCATCGACATATGTGAAGTAAATTTTTCACATTTTAATTTCAAATTAAGTATATGTTTCTTTTTATTGTTTTAAATAAGGAGGCAATGCTTAGTTTTAAGGTCGGCTTCTTAACAATGACTAAAAGCAATTAATTATACTCTGGTAAATATCTATCTATCTATATATACACATATATATATATATATATATATATATATATATATATATATATATATATACTATCTATTAGCAAGCTTAGAATGCATAGAATTAATTGTAATCTTTCAGTTACAAGCACTCTTGTCTTGTCTTTGTGACATCTTAATCAGGGAGTACAATCAAATGATAATTAACCGAATTCACATCGACCAAATGTAATAAATGCTACACTCTTTGATGATGATGGTTCTTCCAGGGTTCTTTAGTAAAGAAAATGGTTCTATATAGCAGAAGAGGGTTCTTCTGTCTTTACAATATCAAGCTTGTAACAATAAAAGAGCCCTTTTTGGTTCTGTCTAGAACCATGAACTCTCAAAGAACCCTTTGCATGATTAAAGGGTTCTTTGCATTGTAAAAGCATTCTTCAGATTGGTGGAAAATGTCTTTTAAATGTTTCTAAATAGAATCTTTATAAAAGTGTTCTACTAAGCATCATATGTTACAACCTTGACATTGTCTCAGTAGAAGAACCCTTTTTGGTGCTATATACAACTTTTTTCAAAGACATTTTCTTAATGCAAAGAACCCTTTAATCACACAACGGGTTCTTTGAGTGTTCATGGCTCTATATAGAACCATTTTCTTTACTAAAGAACCATTGAAGAAGCATCATTTTTAATTGTGTAATCATGCTCAAGGGTTCTTTGAGTGTTCATGGTCCTGTGTAGAATCATTTTCTTTACTGATGAAAATTGTTCTACACAGGGAACCATGGTTTTAAGCAGGTAGATTATGGGGATGGCAAAAGGGAAAGTTACACAAATTGTGACACACATAGAATAACATGAAAGCATTTTTTTTATCAACAAAAATAGTATTTATATATTATATAGTATATACTATAATAGCAAATAGTACAAAATTTATTTTCATTTCTATTTTATGGCTTGCAGACTCTTAGTCTTAGTCTTAGTCTTAGACTCTTAGAAGTTAGAGAAGCATCGTTTTTTGGCATTGAAACCAACAGACAGAAGCGCAGCCTCAAGAATGCAAATGAAATGTGAATGGAACTCATTAGGTCATTATTTGTGCAATTACATAAATATGTTTTATGCAGTGATGTAATGTTAACTAAATGTGCAGCAAAATGACAGTAGTAACTCCAGAATTCTGAAAGCTGATTTTATAACCAGTCTGGCTTTGAACTGCTGTTTTAACACCAGATGTTTATGAAGAGCTGAAGTGCCTGAACTCTCCATCTGATTCTTCATTATGGAGCACAATCTATTTCATCTTCTCTGTCTGACAGGTGAGGATTTTTATAAACCACTTTTGTGTTTATATGTTATTTTATTTAATTGACTATACCTATATCCAAAAAAATAACTGTAACTGGAATTAATACAAAAAACTTAATAATTGCATTTGTCTGGTAAACTGGCCATTTCAGCAATCATTTATGGACGTTCATATAGACAGACAGTCTATAATTGGACTTCACATTGTGGGACTGCTTCAAATTTAGAGAAATTACATTTCTTCAAGCTCTGTTTTAGAAATGCTGAATCTTCTCTAGCATATTTGGGAAGGGTGAAGACCTGACCAGTCTTCTAGAGCCACTTGATGCATTTGTATGCAAAAGTTCTGGCACTCCTGATCAAATTATGTGTTGTGTTATTTTCTAAGTGAAAACTTACAGAGAACATGCTTCTGCACATTTTAATGCACAATTACTTTTTATTTGCTGAATGTTGCAGACTGGAAAAAACTGAGCATAAGAAGTGGCTTGTCCAAAAGTTATGGCACATTTAATATTTTATGGCTTTTTTCTAGTTAACCTCAAATAAGTAGAGATTGTGCACTAAAATTGACAGAAAAATATCATATTTAAATGTGTTCTCTGTAAAGGATGTGTTAACTGTTTTCACTTATAAAACCAACAAACAATTATTATTTAATTTATTTATTTTTCATTATTTTGAACTTGCTTACCCAACTGACCATCCATGTATCTCAGTTGTTGTCTTTTCATAATATTTTTCTATAATTTGAAAATGCCAGCTGTCCTTAAAATAAAATCCATAAAATTTCTTGACAAACAGACCAAAAGAAATTATTTCAGAATGTTTCTTCCTCCTCCTATGAAGTAGAATTTTTTGGAGATCCAACGTTCCAAAAGCAGCAATATGAACAGGTGCAAATGGCACCTGACAAAATTAGATTCAAACAGCTGTTTATTTGTTCAGAAAAACACTAATATTATTACAAATCCAAATGACACTCTAATATATAAACAGTATAAACAGCTAATATATTCTGATTTTATGTAAAGATGATTGTTTAACTATTTCCTGAGAAATTAATGTTTGTCATTTTTCAGTTTTTGACGTAATTTGAAAATGCCTGTTGTCCATTACATTGTATGTAAATTTCATGATGAATGGACCAAAAGAAATGACCCAAAATGACTCAGAAAAAAGTCGGGTTCCATTGAATTACATTAAATGTAAAGTATGTTTTTCTTTCTCCTGTAAAGTTATGATTTTTGAGATACAAGATTTTGATCTGAAAGCAGCAATATATCTATTTTACATTGCTTGCTGTCTATACAGTTGGGTAAACAAGTCTATGGTTTTCTCTAAAAAATAAAAAAAACTCATGGTGGTATTAACTAATGTTATTAATTAATGATGTTTCAGTACTCATGGTCCTCCAGGCAGATCATGTTCTTGTCCCAAAGTTAATTTCCTGCCTCAGGTGTGTTGAAAGTCAAACGAGAACAAAAATGTGGACTACATAAGAATTACAGCATTTGTTTTATTTTGGCCACCATGTCATTAAAGAAGAGAAAGCCTGCTCTTGAATTAGCAAATAAAGAGTTAACACAGTTCAACATTTCCAACAGGTGTTCTCCCAGTGGCCCTATCTGCCCTGCAGTCTGTTCCTCACATGTATCATCTGATCACAACTACAAAAACATGGTCAGATGCACAGACATACTGCAGGGATAAATATGAAGACCTGGCGACAGTCGTAAGCACTGATGACTGGACAAAACTACAGAAAGAGAAGCAAACCTATGGTTTCTCTGCTCTTGCTTGGGTTGGATTGTACAATGACTATAATAGCTGGCGCTGGTCCTTCAAAAACACCACCTTAATGTTAAATAAGTGGTCTTCTGGAGAGCCTAACAACCAGATTGGATATGAGTCATGTGGCGCTCTGGACACATATGGTTACTGGTGGGATTTAAACTGCCTCATGATAAAGCCCTTCCTGTGTTACAACGGTTAGTAACATTTAGTCTTGTCCAAACATCCTGATTGAAGCTTGATATTTTACCACTGTTTACAATTTTTTCCCCTGCACTCTTAACTAGAAGAGGATAGTTTGTGAAGATAATTTCAGTCTGTTGCTATGAAATCCCAGGTGGTTGCTAAGCTGCAGCTAGGCCAATGCTATGCTATCTCAAGTGGCTGCTAACCCATTGCAGAAAAATATTTTTTATTAGTTTTTAAACACATTTTGAACACAGAATAGTTTCTTGAGCTATTCTCTGAGAAGATATCAACAAGACAAAATATTTAATTAAACCTCAGTGTTAAGGAAGGACACATTTAAAAAAATAATTATATGATGTTTAAGCTGAAACGCTGGTGTTTATTTGATGCTACAGTCAAGCTTTCTCAAAACGGATTTATAGTAGCAATAATCTTTTTTGGTCAAATTGTTTATTTGACAGCAAGCTACAGCAACAGATTCATCAGCATGTACAGCACTATGAAGACCTGGCATGACGCTCAGGCCTACTGCCGACAATATCACACAGACCTGGCCACTGTAGACAATGAAACGGATAACCAACAACTGAAGTCGATGGTTATCGGCCAGTGGAGTGCCTGGTTCGGCCTGTTTAGAGACACATGGAAATGGTCGGACCAGAGCAACGCTTCCTCCATCAACTGGCTTTTTGGATCACCTAATAATTATGGTGGCAACAAGAACTGTGGGCTGGTTAATGGTGACTATATTGATGATGCCCCCTGCTCCAACCTTCTTCCTTTCTTCTGTCACACCAGTAAGTTCAGCAGCTCTTCCTTCACTGTACTCTCAAAGAGAGTCATTAATGGTTTATCACATGAAAATCTTTTATTGCTATTAAACAGGAGACTTCTTTCCAGGCTGCAGCTCTGCAGCGTCCAGCGGTTTCCTTCATCTAATGTTCTTTCACTAAACTCTGCAGAGCTGTGGCCCACCAGAACTGGAGTGTAACATGTTTAAAACCTTCACATTACATGGAGGTTTTTCAAATGTTAAAAAGGTTCTTCACACTCAGACATCTTTTAAATAACCAAAAGATGCTCTTACGTGCCAACTTTGTATGTGGAGCCTGGTGGATCCTGTCATAAATTTCCATGAAAATACTACTTTATTCATGCAGCCATGCAATATTATCACAGCTCTTTTCCAATTTGTCTTTTAGTAATGATTTTTAAAGTTTGCATTAGGGTCTAAATTGCTTTGATAATGTTGAATTAAACTTCTTACTGACAAACAAAGTATTAACTTTATTATTATTATTATTATTATTATTATTATTATATGTATAAATATCCAGTAAACATATCCAGTACACAGAGTCTGATACACTACGAATTTTGTTTCATCATTATTTTTTCATTATTTAAATCAAGTCATTTATAAATAGTATGGTATGTAGTTAATAGTATGTATTTTTTACAAATTCATAATTCAGTTTTCTAAAATAACAATTTCAGTAACCCAAAAATGAATGAATGCTCTTTATTTTGCTTTGTGTTCAGTAATCATTGCTCTGTTGCTGGTCACTTGTTATATTATTGTTTTCTAGGCTAGTTGACAAGTGAAAAGGATGAGGATTTGAAAGAAAAAGGGGAAAAACAAATTAGCATGTCATGATTACTTTTACATGATCTATATTAAACTCTTGGTAGTGTTTGCAGTGGTTTGTAACCTGATCCAAGGCATTCAACTTAAAGTTCTAGGCAACCTAAATGCATTATAATTTGTGGTCACACGGTGCACATACAGAAAGTACAACCCCAATTCTAAAATAGTTAGGATGCTGTGTAAAATCTAAACATAAATAAAAGCAGAGTGCAATGTGGGTTGTCCTGCCCACACAGCGTTAACAAAAGTGTTTCAGAGCGAACGATAACCACCACCTTCTTTAAGGCGCATCCATTTAAAAGCTAGATAGTGTTTTTAATGAGTGGACAAGCAGGGTCTACAACAATGTCTTTGTATGCCATTGTGAGCCATTTCACTCATTTCTCCCCCCCTTCACTCATAGTGCCATGTTTAGTTGTGCTTTGGAACTGTAGAAATCCAAGCCAAGAGAGTATACATTTAGGAACATTTATTTTTAAGAGTTTGGGCTTTTCAAATTACTTTTCATGTTGTCACCCTTTGAACTCTGTCCAAAATTCAGATGTATATAATGAGTTTGTATCAATAATTTCCTTTTTTTCTTCATCAGGTTTTACTGAAATGTTCTTACTACATGGTGACAACAATTTTAATATGGATTTCTGTCTTCTCATGACAATATGTAACCTCTCATGTGTGCTTTGCCTTCTAAAGTTCCCCCTGTGAGGGAAAAACAGATAGTACAACTGTATGTGAAGTCTGATCGGAATGTGGCTGATCCTGCAGTGGAATCATCCATTTTAGACTTGGTGAGCTGGACAATGTTTTGCATGCTACAAAAACAGATTTATTAAGGGCAAATCCATCCATCCATCCATTTTCTAAGCCGCTTCTCCGTCAGGGTCGAGGGGGAGGGGGAGCGGGGGGGGATGGGGGGGTGCTGGAGCCTATCCCAGCAGTCTTCAGGCAGAAAGGCAGGATACACCCTGGACAGGTCACCAATCCATCGCAGGGCACATCCATAATCACATAACACAGGGCTTAAAAACAGGTATAACAAGGGTTAACAAGACACAGGTGGTAAACACAGGTGGTTACAATCAGGGGCAGGGTCTGGAAACAAGGGGGCAGGACCAGGAAGAAACAAAACAAAAGCACATAGACAAGACTAGAAGGTAAACACAAGCACATGGACAGGACTGGGAGGAGCCAATCATGACACTATGAATACTAGCAAACTAGTAATACATTTTTGTATGCTTATTTTGGCATACGCTTACAAAATGTTTTGGTTTCAAAGGCTAATTTTCATCTATTGTCCCTGGTTAAAAGTCACACTAACATCTTACATTTAAATATACAAATTAATACTGTCATAAACCCTTCCAAATAACACAAATAGCCTTTACAGTCAAGGTTAGTAGAAATGCCCATATAACAAGGTTTACAAGCAAACAAAAAGCAATATAGCACATTTGAAGGGGAACTACTCGATTGTTTCAATGAATCAAGTTGTACTTAAAAATTCTCTTGTAGTCTGTGTAACATGCTGTTTGCAAGATTGCAGCTTGATCAGATGTATGGATGCTGAGAAACAGTTATTTACCAATTATAGTGACTCCTAATAATATACATGCCTAAAAATTGACCAGTTACCTCATAGTTTATTATGTCTCAGATCTTAATTTTCATTTATTTTTTTTTGGTGAAGCATCCTCGAATTTTAAATAATTGTGAATTATTCCAAAAGGGTTGATTAGCATATAGCAGTCATACTGCTTACAAAAGTCAACACGTTTTCAATAATTATTGCATTTCAGGCTCTTGTGAATTTTTTTTCCCAGTTACATGAGGAGTGAGCGAAAACCCTAGGACTAGTTTGCAAAAGCAAATTTTTAAAAAATCTAAGTTGGTGGAGCAAAAAGATCCAAATGGTGAATTAGTTTGTCTTGACCCAAGGAATCGGAAAACAATCATTAAAAAACAGTCATAATTGTTCACAGTGGTAGTGACAGGAACAAGACGTCCACCTCTAAAAGCTCCCTCACACAAAGTTATTACATGTAATGGTTATTAATAAACTGCCTGAAAGCTAAGACTTAGTTTTTCAACTGTTTTACAACAGTTTTGAGAAGATTTTGATCTAAAAATATATTTGTGGTGGAGGGGTACATGCAGAGTGATGAAACAAAACAGCACCATAGAAAACTTATTTCTAGGTTTTGCCGCTTTTTTACCAACATCAACATTTTGGATAGGAAACAAAATGGCTTCATTTGTGCTGTGCACATTGTGAAAAAAGATAAAGCAGGGCTGGATATTTAACTATACATACAATAAGGTGACTATAAGACAAAGATTTCCTCATTCTGTTCTCATACATCTCATGTTTCAAAATCTGCTGAATTCAGTAATAATTCTGTTTGTTCTTCAGATCCAGCAGGAGCTGAAAATTAATGGGATGGCAGACAACACCACACTGACCTGGAGGCTGCAGCGAGATGGAAAAATCTTTCACAAGGCAAAGGAAAAAATTATAGAAACTGTGGACAACACAACCACAGAAGTGTGCGACACCTAAAAAATTACATTTTGTACAAAAAGTTTTATTCTGCCTGTAATGTTTAAGCTTCTGCGCAATGCAGTGAACTATTATTCTGTTGGTATGTTATTCACAAAAAAAGCTAAACTACAATGACTTTAAACTGTGCAGTCATGTGATATACATTTGTATCATGTGCATACAAAGCAAAGATATAGACCTCTGAAGTTGTGCGTCATTCTGTAGTCGTAATACCCACGTTAGGAACTTTGAGTCTAAACTGGTTTCCTCTGATCCTCTGAATTATGAGGCTTTTAAGGATTTATGGAGAACAACACGACCGTTCTGTTTCATTTTTCCCATAGAGAAATCTGTTCAGGGTGTCTAATATGGGCATGATGCTGACTACAGAAGACGCATGACTTCAGAGGTCTATATATACAGGCTTATTCAATAAAATAATTCTTAGCTGCTAAATCTTAAAATGCTAGAATTCATTTTTTACATAAGATTCAGAATTTTAGGGGAATATTTGTGATTTTCTTTTTATTGGGAAGTCTTTTGAAAAGACAAAAGGGTTACAGAATTCCCATTGTATCAGAGTTGATTGTGTCAGTACATTAATTAGCACACCAACTATGACAATATGACTGCTTTGGTATTAAATCCTAAACCTATTATGCTCTATATGCTGTGGCTTCATTTTAGATACTTGTGATTTTATGTGCAGTGCACCCATTTCTTTTTTATACGTTTACAATAAGTTTACAATATCTTCACAAGTTGAAGGAAACATACCCACTTTTTGTCCTTGGAATATTTTAATGAATATCTAAAGTTATTGAACAAAAAATCATGTCTTTTCAACTTGTAGCAAGAATAAACAACATTATTATAATGATATATATAATATATATAATGATACCCTTTCCTAATATTTTCTTGCACACCTTTTAGCAGCCTCTCCAAATATTTTTGGTAGCTATGTATAAGCTTCTTGCACCTGTCATGGCAACTCTTAAAGCTCTTAGATGTTTGCAGGGTGTCTGTTCCCAATAAGACATTTCAGAGTTTCCCTGGGGTTGAGATTAAGACTCACTGCTGGCCTGTTTAAAACTCTAAAAGTCTATTTCTTCCTTTGAAACCATTGTGCTTTTTGATGCATGCTCTTTGTGATGCTATGGGCCCAAACCTAGCTTTCTTAGCTTACACTAAGTAACATATTTTGCTCTAAAATGCCTTGGTAGTCTTCTAATTTCATTATTCCTTTAACATTATGGATCCACCACCATATTTAACTGTAGGTAGGGTGTCTGGTCTGCATTGCCGAAGAGCCCTATTTTTGTTTCGTCAGTCCACTTTGTCTAGGTACACATTGGTAAAGATAAGTCGTGCCTTCTTATATCTTTCTTTCAGCACTGGGGTCTTCCTTGGCCTTTGCCCATTGAAAGCCTTCTGCCAAATGGAGATGCTAGATTGCCCCTAGTTGCAAATGTGTATGTTTGTCTGTCTGCCCTGTGATGACCTAGTGGCCTGTCCAGGGTGTTTCCAACTTTCTGCCCAATGACTGCTGGGATAGGCTCCAGCTCTCCCGACAACTCAGGAGAATAAGCAGCTTAGATGATGAGATGAGTTGTTGGAGGTGTTGGAAATCCCATTATAAACTAAATACAAATCTGAATGAATATTCCTTTATTTATGGGGAAGCTCTTACATAGAAAGAAGAAAAGGGAGGTCATAATAAACCAAAACAGAATTTTGTCACTGGGGTCTTTAGCCATTTAGACCAAACCTGAATTTGTCAATCTACATTCTTAATGAATAAGCTGGCTTTTCCGTAATAAACATTTCATGTACATTGTCATACCAATTGTGCAACTTGGGGGCTCTGTAGACAGACATCTTTTAGTGATTGCTTTCTTATTTGCAGTTAGCATGGCCTTCATAATTTTGACTCAAATCAAAGGAGATGCTCCCCAGGAAAGGAAATGAGGGTGCATTCATCTGAAATAAAGTACAAAAGTCTGATGGATATGCTTCCAATAACCAGACAGAACAGAACATTCCCAAAAGAAATGAAAATGGTTTGCATGGGTTGAGCCACGCATTCTCCACCAGTTGGATCCTGAACAATTTTTCCAATTGTGCTCCGAGAGTGATGTTTTCCTCTCTTTCCTCCACTTTTCTTCAAAGTGCAGTGAATTTCCTAAAAATTCTATATAAAGACTAAGTCTAGAAATAATTTTGGGTCAAGTACCTGATTCAACAGTTTACCGAATGATTTTAAGGGGCCCTATGTCTAAAGCTTGTGGGTTTACATGTCTAAATGATTCACTAAAACAGTATCCTGTTAAGATCCTTGTTCCAATCTATAAATAGAAATAATTGATGTAAACGGGTAATGTATGTTGTAAGACCCCTGTCTGGCCATATTTTAAACTTTATTTGGGGAAACTCGCTAACATAAGCACACCACTTCAGTGGTCAGAATCATGTATCCCCCTTAAAATAATGACCTTTTCTCAGATTTTCAGGATAAGATTGATCCAGGGATTCTCCTAGTCCAAAAGCTGTATCATTAATGTATATATATACATTTATATATACATACACTGCTCAAAAAAATAAAGGGAACACTCAAATAACATCCTAGATCTGAATGAATGAAATATTCTCATTGAATACTTTGTTCTGTATAAAGTTGAATGTGCTGACAACAAAAATCACACAAAAATCATCAATGGAAATCAAATTTATTAACCAATGGAGGCCTGGATTTGGAGTCACACACAAAATTAAAGTGGAAAAACACACGACAGGCTGATCCAACTTTGATGTAATGTCCTGAAAACAAGTTAAAATGATGCTCAGTATTGTGTGTGGCCTCCACGTGCCTGTATGACCTCCCTACAATGCCTGGGCATGCTCCTGCGTGGTCTCCTGAGGTGGTCTCCTGAGGGATCTCCTCCCAGACCTGGACTAAAGCATAGGCCAACTCCTGGACAGTCTGTGGTGCAACGTGGCGTTGGTGGATGGAGCAAGACATGATGTCCCAGATGTGCTCAATCAGATTCAGGTCTGGGGAACGGGCGGGCCAGTCCATAGCTTCAATGCCTTCATCTTGCAGGAACTGCTGACACACTCCAGCCACATGAGGTCTAGCATTGTCCTGTATTAGGAGGAACCCAGGGCCAACCGTACCAGCATATGGTCTCACAAGGGGTCTGAGGATTTCATCTCGGTACCTAATGGCAGTCAGGCTACCTCTGGCGAGCACATTACTGACCCACTGCCAAACCAGTCATGCTGAAGGATGATGCAGGCAGCAGATCGCTTTCCATGGCGTCTCCAGATTCTGTCACGTCTGTCACATGTGCTCAGTGTGAACCTGCTTTCATCATCAATTTTCTCTGTTCTTTCTTATTGCTTGACCTGAAATGTAATAATGACTAAAGAGAACAACAAAGGAGAAATTGGGAAAATCAAATCAAATCAAATTTATTTGTATAGCGCTTTTTACAACGGATGTTGTCACAAAGCAGCTTTACAGAATTTCGGAAAAGACAAAGTTTCAACAGGACTGTAAGAATGTACAGAAACCCCCTGGTGGGCAAGCCAGGGGCAACAGTGACAAGGAAAAACTCCCTCAGAACTGAGGAAGAAACCTTGGGAGGAACCAGG
Source organism: Pygocentrus nattereri (assembly GCF_015220715.1). Lineage (NCBI taxonomy): Eukaryota > Metazoa > Chordata > Actinopteri > Characiformes > Serrasalmidae > Pygocentrus > Pygocentrus nattereri. The sequence continues at coordinate 13,645,170 of NC_051232.1, forward strand.
CTCACCAGGGGGGACCCATCCTCCTCTGGTCAAACTACCTACAAGTGATTATACTACTAATATTAATAGCAGTAATATTGGTATTAGGAATAACTAGGAGTCTATGAGAACATCAGCGTAGGGTGGGCAGCTAGTCTAAGGCAGGTGGTGGCAGCTGGGGAGTGGGCAGCTGGTTTGAAGTGGGTAGCAGGAGGGCTCGGCAGTCAGTCGTCCTTCAGTGTCCGGCCGGACATGTGGGTGATTGTATACTCGGAAAGAAAGTAGGGAGATAGAATTAGTTTTATTCTATCCGTTTGTACATAAACAGGGGATGTAAACATTTACAGAGTGTGGCTAACGACTCCGGCAGGTCTGACTATGACAGCTTAACTAAAAGGAGAGAACCAGAAGGACACACAGACACGGCAGCACTCTGAAACAGTTTGGCATCCCTCCGCTCCACCGTCCACAAACCTGAGTGACCGCGTGCGAGCAGCGGGACGACAGCACCAGCGTCTCAGTTTACTATAATTCCCTGTGTCCATGGACCCCTGGATCTGCTGCCTTTATCTAAGGGGGAACATTACCTACCAAAAGCTAAACTGAACAAGTGAGTTTTCAGCCTAGTCTTAAAGATTAAAGAGTCCCAAACAGTTTCTGGAAGATCATTCCAGAGTTTGGGGGCTTTATAAGAAAAAGCTCTTCCCCCAGCTGAAACCTTCTGAATTCTGGGGACTATTAATAAGCCAGCACTCTGTGATCTGAGTGGCCGTGATGGCTCATAATGAGAAACAAGGTCTTGTAAGTACTCAGGAGCGAGCCCATGTATGGCTTTATAAGTCAATAAAAGGATTTTATAATCAATGCGGAATTTAATAGGCTGCCAATGAAGTGATGATAGCACTGGACTAATATGATCAAATTTTCTAGTTTTAGTGAGGACCCTGGCTGCGGCGTTTTGGACTAGTTGGAGTTTGTTTAAATTCCTGCTCGTGCATCCTGACAGTAATGCGTTACAGTAGTCTAACCTAGAAGTAATAAAAGCGTGTACTAGTGTACAAGGGCACTCTTGTCTATTCATAAAACAGAAGATTTTGAGAGGTCCCATTCATTCATTGATTCATTTCCTAAACTCCTGGATCGCAGGGGGTGCTGAAGCTTGTCCCAGCAGTCACTGGGTGGAAGGGAGGAAACACTATGATGGAATGAAGCAATAATTTCAGTGCAATAGCAGTGGTTGTTATTGCTAGTTCCATATCGTTAACAAGCATCTAGCTCTGCTCCAGTACCACCAAAGTTTAGACTTGTTACTTTCCCTTAAAACATGCCCCACCCAAAAAAAAGTCCCTCCTGACTTCCCGCCCACAATGATTAACAGACAGGAAGTCTTGTTCAGTGTGATAATGCAACTGCAAATGGGTGATTCCTTTTTTTTAAAAGTCACACCATTAAATCATCCATCCATCCATCCATTTTCTAAGCCGCTTCTCCGTCAGTGTCGCTGGGGGGGGTGCTGGAGCCTATCCCAGCAGTCTTCGGGCGGAAGGCAGGATACACCCTGGACAGGTCGCCAGTCCATCGCCATTAAATCAATGAACATGAAATGGCAAAAGGACTTTGCTTTCCCATATTAACTTCTACAACCATTATACACAGAAATTCAAATGCAAATATACATTTTGCATTTGAATTGAACTGTTTTAAATAATGCACCCTCACACTGAAAATGCAGTTGTAAATACACAACTGGATTAGCATTTTCAAATTTGCATTTGAATTTGAATAAAGTCCGGAATCATCATCATCATCATCATCATCTTCGTTAACCGCTTAGTCCAGATAGGGTCATGGTATAAAGTCTGGAATCCATAATTTAACCAGAAAATGTGTAATGTTAACCAATCAGCACACAGTAATATTAGCATCCTACTGCCCAAAACCTGTTTGCAATAAAGGCCATTTTCTTTGCTTTTTTAGTGAAATACATCCCTCTATGTAACAAAATAGCGTAGTTGGTAGTGCTGTCACCTCACAGCAAGAAGGGAATTCGTTTGATTCCCTGGTCATGTTTGAGTCATGTTTTGCTATAACAGAAATGTTATATGCTAAATGGTTATATGTTAAATGGTTCTGGCTCTATCGGCTTTCCTTGATTATGAAGTCTAATCTATACCCCATGGCCTCACTAAATACTGAAACAGCATGTAGATCTACATGGATACAGATCAGACAAATCAGCAAAAGCCGACAAGAAACCAGAAACTATTCAGACATAGCTAGGTAAGCACTTTCCTTAAAGCAAATGGAATGTAAGGGTGTCAGGCAGCTTTTCATAAATAAAGACCCTGTTATATTTTATCAAAATATTTAGTTATTTTTTATGGTTATTGTGTTGATTATTTTTCTGCACCTTTTTGCTTTTTCAAAAATCCCATTCACTCTTCCCATAGAGAAAACCAGCTTGACAGAGTTCCGAATAACAATGCAACTTAAGTGGTCTATCACTGGATTTGAACAGCTGTTCGTGATGAGAAAACCGGTGTATTTGTCTGTAAGTAAAAGATCGATCATTTTCAAATTACAGTTTTGCGCAAAAGCTCCATTGGAACCCCATTTCATTGGACTCACTCAGGAGTGCCATCTAGCATCTGACCAAGACATTACTGAGTGGCAGTTCCCTGATGAAATTTTTGATTTGACTTTAGAAGTAGGTAGTTAGTTAAGAGAACACTGTTGCATCGTTTATTGAATGTTAGTTGTAGTCCTAACACAGAAATGGCAAGTTTGGTCCCCTCTAAACATTTTCTTTTATGCTTTATACTTGTTGATCCAGTTACCAAATAAACACTCTCACCTCAAACACAGTTAAAATTACTTTGAATATTCTTTTAAATCTTTGACCAGTTTGAAAAATCATGTAATGCTTTCCACACAACATATGAATCATTTGGACTAATTACTGAATAAAAATCATTTATTAATATGTTACATTTTTCACAAAATAACACAGAAAATAGTGCAAAATTATGCCAAATTATTCTGACGCTTACATCATTTTAAACATTATTCTTTCGTGTAAGAGCAAACACATCCTGTGGTTGATTCTAGGCAGTGATTAACAATGACTTTTATCCGACTCCTTTTGTTCATTTCAACTGACATTTCCCATTATTTCAATATAAAACAACTTCTGATATCAATTCCAGATATCAATTACTGTACAATAAAGTGCTCTTCTAAGTCAGATACATGCAAGAAACCTTACATATTGTATCTGTCATTCATCATTTCACCAAGTAATTTGGAAAGGTCTCACAAAATGCAACTGATAAGCATGAATATTAAATAGTCTTATATGTAGGATGTTAGAATGTAATTCTTTATAATTCATTTTTTGCTTTAAATTTGGATTTTTCAAGATTTTCGCATAATTAAATGATTAAGATGTAACCAAATTCATTTAGAGTGATGTCAAATGCTTCATTTTAGAGAAACATACAGAGTCAGAATTGTTTACAGTGGTAAAGATAGGAATCAGAGATCAACCTCTAAAAGCTCCCTCACAGAAAATGATTACATGAAATCAATTTGAATATGCTGCCTGATGTCAGACATTGTTTTATGATAAATTTTGACCTAAAACATGCTTTAAAATACATTCATGGTACATGCAGCACAAGGAAAAACAGTGCTCAAGAAAAACTTTGTTTTGATTTTACCATCGTCAACATTACATATAAAAACTCAAAAGACAGCTGTAGGATCACTGATGTTTTTGGATAGTAAATAAAATAGCTACATTTGTTGTAGACATGGCAGCCCCAAGTTCCTATTAGCACCACTGCAAGAAAATTCAGACAATACTCAAAATGACTGTTTACATCTCAACCACTGAATTATGCAGAAATTGTGAAAAATCTGTGGAATTCCCATTGAAGGTTAAAATACCAGGTAATGCATTCTGAAATAGTTGGATTCATTAAACAAGTCATGAAAACCCCAATTATACTTTTATCTCTGCATCCACCGAAACATCTCTTGGTAGTGGTGCCATTTTGGTGAAGCCACCTAGTCCAGTTTCTGAGACCACAGGAGAGGCACTAGGTGTCCTCAAAGTCAGAAGTGAAAGAGAGGGAGAAAAGCTGGGGGTCATGGCTGAAGGAGTTAGTCCTGTGTTCCTTGCCAAAGGTGAGTATGCATACTTGGGGTATGAGGGCTTTCTTACTAGGGATGCCATCCTCTGAGGCATCCTAGGGGGTACGGCACGAATTCCTGGTTGGGCCACTCCTGTGATAAGTGGAGGTGGGTGTAGCAGGCTGTGAAACTCCAAACCTACAGGTCTTTCACTTGCTTCCTCATCAGGGAGCATGCTGATGTCAGTAAAGACAGACGCCAGGGGTTGAAAGCGAGGCTCCCAATTGAGAAGGTGATCCCAGCCATAGCTGCCACGTAGTTGCTCCTCTGGGCAAATCAGATTGGTGAGGGATCCCTCAATGGAATCCTGGTGATCTGGCAAGGGCATACAGCCTCTCAGGACTTCCTCCATCTCCCTCATGTTGACCACCCGAGGTAACATCCCTTCACCGCCTCCTTCTTCCTTGAAGTTATGGAGACTCTCAGCACTTGCCATTCCCACCAAATGACCTGTGCCCATACTTGCTCCAGTAACAGAATGGCAAGAAAGCTGATCTGAATCAATGGGGATTCCCAAGTTTTGTTCAGGCATGACCAATGCAGGCTGCATGATACGTTGATATTCATTGATCATCTTAATCTCTTGGTCCTCAGCAGTCTCACCTTCTGCTGAGCCCCGTCCACTTGAGCCTGAGTTCCTCAAGGGGTTGGAGATGTCCCTCTTTGCTCGCATGTCTAAAGGTGCATGCAAGTCTTGGAGATTTATGGCATTGATACCATTTGGATAGTTGCCCAATCTTCCAAAAGTTCCGGTCCCATGATTAAGATTAGCAGCTAATGAGGCAGCCTTCTTAAGAGCATTCTCCTTCGTCTTGTACCGCAACACTAGAGCAACAAAACTGATCAATAGCAGAAGAAACACTGTTAAGGAAACACTAAGGCTGACAGTCTGGACACTGAGAGCAATATCCGTCAGTGCCTCTGCCGAATTGGATATGTTCACAATGACAAGACAGGCCATTGACCTGGAATCAAGCTTTGGACTGCTTGCCAGAACTGTCAAGTCTTCAACTTCCTCACCTGAGATGGTTCCTCTTCGTCGGTATACTGGATTTGAAATATAGACACTCCCAGTACTTTTATTGACATTGAAAAATGGTGACGGGTTAGCTAAAGAATACTCCACAATGCCATCCAGACCTCCGTCATGATCCATGGCCATCACATGGCCAACACTTTGACCTACTCTGGCATTGTCTGGCAAAGTGAAATGGTACACCTTCTGGGTAAAGATAGGGCTGAACTCATCCATCCCTTCAATATCAACCTGAACTCTCACCATAGCTGATTGATCTCCTTTGTCCCGGGCCTCTACGAGAAAACAGTATTCACTGTCTCTCTCATAGTCAAATGTCTGTCTAGTATGGATGTCTCCAGTTAGAGGGTCAATGGCAAAGGCCTCTTTTCTGTCTGGGTTGCCACTGCCATAGTCCATAAAACAAGAGGTCAGGATTGAGTAGGTTAGCAGGCCAAACAGTCCTGCATCCTGATCAACAGCATGGACCATGCACACTGGGGTAAACGCTGGCAGATTTTCTGCCACTGAACACTTGATGGTAGAGAACATGAAGGAGGGAGAATTATCATTCTCATCAAGCACTGTGATGAAGATTATGGCGAAGGATACCTTCCTGTTGCCTGGACCACCACCATCTGATGCTCGAACAGTCAAGATATGTTTAGTATCTTCTTCGTAATCCAGAGTCCCGTTGACTTCCAGAGAACCTGTTTGAGAATCCAGCCTAAAAAGACCCTTTCTGTTACCAGAGATGATATCATACCTTACTGTGCCATTTGGCCCAAGGTCAAGATCTTGAGCAGAGAGCTGTAACAGAGAAGTACCAAGTAGGCTGTTCTCACTGACTTGTGCATAGTATTCTGAGCTGTTGAAAACAGGTTCATGGTCATTGACGTCAAGCACAGTGACCGATACTATTGTCGAGCTGTTGAGGGGAGGAACTCCTCTGTCCATCACAGTAATGGTCAATGAGTATGTCTCTGTGGTCTCTCTGTCTAGGGTGTTACAGAGCACTACATGACCTGCAGTCCTTTGTTGGGCCTCTGTCCGCACAGTGATGACTTCAAGGCAAAATCGCCTTTGCTCATTGCCCCCAGTAATGGCATAATCGAGGTGGGTATTTTTGTCTGAGTAGTCCTGGTCTTCAGCCAGCAGGATAAGGAGCACACTCCCAACAGGTGCATCCTCACTAATGCTCAGCTTGTAGGTGTTGTGTTGGAAGAAAGGTGCATGGTCATTGGAGTCTGCCACTTGTATATCCACAGATGTGATACAAGACAAGGTGGGGTCACCACTGTCCTGAGCTTCCACCAGAAGCCGGATCATGTTGCCACTAGTGACATATTTGACTGGTTTGCTGGTGTATATAGAACCTAGACACAGAGAAGAACCAGAATTGTTCTTATGCAAATGGTTGTTGTTTTTAATGAACAAATTTCTATCTCATAATAAATAATGCAGTAACAATCATTGCAAAAAATATGCATATGTAGCATTTACATATACCAAAGATGTTCACAAGTCAAGTGAGTTTGTATTGAGTCTCTAGTCTCTGAGGTGCGAGTCATAAACTAGTCTTGTATCTCTGGGGTGCGAGTCATGATTGAGTCTTGAGTCTCTGGGGTGCAAGTCTAAGACAAGTCTTTAGTCTTTGGGATGCAAGTCCAAGTCGAGTCTTGAGTCTCTGGTGTGTGAGTCCACGTCGAGTCTTAAGTCTGTGGGTTGCAAGACCAAGTCTCAACTCTGTGGAATGCAGCTGTGAATCAAGCCTTGGTTCTCTGTGATGTAAGTCTGAGTCAAGTCTTGAGTTTTTGGGGTGAGAGTCCAAGTCGAGAGTTGAGTCACTGAGATGTGAGCCCATTTTAAGTCTTGAGGCCCTGAACTGTGAGTCTTGAGTCGAGTCTCCAAGTCTCTGCAATTTGAGTCAAGTCTCAGTTCTGGTTTTGTCTAGATAATAGCTACAAACATTGCAATTTATAAAAGTAAACACCTGGTTTGTTTCCTTTAAGAAAAACCTTCAGTCTGAAGGACAGCGCTAAAACAATTCAAGCAGTAAATGCAGTGTTGAAAGGGAAAGAGGCAAAACCACCTGAAGTGGTTGGTTAGTCTGTAGTTTGTATGTTGGATAGCATAATCACTAATCTGGTTGAAGTTTGTGGGTTGTGTTTTATGACTATCATTGTGTAATTCTGTTGAAAGTTACTTTACTTGACCTTATAAGCTGAAATGAAAGTGTGAAAAGTGTGAAAATTTTCATAAGTATTACCATTTTCTGCATCAATATAGAAGCCCTTCATTGGGGAAGAAAGCAGCCTGTATGATATCTTGTTATTTAGACCTGAATCTCTGTCGGTTGCAGTCACAGCCACAACAAATGAATCTGCAGGTGTCAGCTCAGGCAACACTACCTATAAGAAAGTTGTGGGGAAAAATGGTGAATGTGAGGAAATACTGAACCGGATAATTTATAGTTACGTTAATTTTTACATTTCACAATACAGGTGCATCACAAATAAAAGAAAACTAACATTTTTTCTAATATTACCCGTTTTAAATCACCACAAACAGTACACGTAAAGTGCCAAACCTGGTAAAACTCTTGAGAGAACACTGGTGCATTGTCATTCACGTCAAGTACTTGAACGGTAACCTCTGCTTCTGTCTGATGTACAGAGTCTGATGCTACTATTCTCAGCGTATGCAGGACTTGCTCCTCATAGTCCAGAGTCTTTGTTGTGGTAATGACCCCAGAGTAACGGTCAATGGCAAAGCTCCCATTTTCTTCTCTTTTTCCTGCTAAGCTGTAGGTTATTGTAGAATTAAGGTCCACATCATTGGCCACAATTTGGGTGACAATGTGACCAGCTGGAAGATCTGAATATTCAATGAGAAGAGAGGAATTTATAACACAAATATGTAACATAAAATATTAAGTTTATAATAGCTGCGACTCTTCACACTGTGTGAATCTTTCATAACAAATAAACAAACCGATTTTAAGCACATCTTTTAAGTTACAGTAACAGATGTTAAGTTAGGAATGGTTAAGCTATAGAATTTGCTAATGATGTGGAATTAATATATAGAATTTGCCATTCAAAACAAATAACAAGCCCATTTTGTTATAAAACATGGCTAAAATGATTACAATATTATGCTAATATTCGATTGCTTTAATCTTTGTATAAGAAACTATGAAAATTTTGAATATTTTGATGATAAAAGGGAGCTGTAGATGTATCCATAATACCCCAGAAAACAGTAGAGCATTGAAACTGTACTTGGATTCAAATTAATATCCAGAATTCCTCATTTGGATCAAATCTTGCTGATCAAATTACTATTCTTTCTATTTATAACAAAAAATGACTATAATTAGATAATTGCAGTGTATTACTTAATAACATTTCGTATTTTTTGTTTATGTTTTGGGGTGTAGTTTATAATCTTTTAATCTACACTACTAGATATTACAAATTATGACAAGCGATTTTGTCTTGTTCTATGAATGGTACTTTGCATTTATACTGTAACAGCTCAGTGTCCTACATTCAATAAAAATGATAAATATATGAAGCTTGTGCTAAAGTATCTTAAGAAAGTAACTGAGTGTCTTACTCTCTGTAACCAGTAGGGGTTCCACTGGTGGTACTGTTGGGCTGTTATCATTGACATCCACAACCTGCACCCGAACAGTGCAGGTCCCTGTAAGAGGAGGGCTCCCCCTGTCTTTAGCCTCAAGAACCAACCTGTCAATCAGTCCACACAGTAAATACAAATAACTGATTATCTTCAGTCAAATTAAGACTAAATGGACAGAAAAGAAAGTGTATATGTCTGTTCTTCTTACATAAACAAAGAAAGATTTGTGTAATAATACAGATTCAGTCATTCCTGTTTTCTAGGTGTACCTAAATCTAAACATATTTTAATCTAAACACATTTTAAACAGCTTTTAAAGTAGTGAACAAAAAAAGCTCATGAATACTTGTAAGATGAGATGATCTCTCGATCTAGGACGGCATTGGTGGCCAGAATCCCACGAACTGAATCAATAATGAAAGCATTGTTGTGGTTTCCATCCACAAAGGAGTAGTCTATCTGCCCGTTCACACCACTGTCATAATCCATTGCTAATACCTACAAAAACAAGAGATAATGCAATTGTAATTCATGAGGATGTAAATTATTTTACGCAGACTGATCATATTACTTTGCAAGTAACCACTTGATACAAGAATGCTGAGCATTCTAGCACTAACAATACCAAAACAACTAAACAGAAGAGAGAACAGACTGAACTTTCATATAGAGTACAGCACTGCTAATATGGAATAATGGAATATGTCAGGAGCATAGGGTTCCCACTCTTGCTAGGAATTTGTTTCCCAGGACTGAAAAAATGACTAATTTGACCAGGGGTGTCCAAAATGTTGTGCACAACTGAATGTAGTTCAGTTCTAGACTTGCAATAACTTATGGGAATTGTTTGCAGAGTTTGTCAGTAAAGAACTAATTAATTGACTATTATGCAAACTTTTTGTTTACACTCAGCATGGGCTCATATACATAACTAAAAAGTAACTAAAGATAATTGACACAAAGAAAGAGAAGACAAAAAAAACTAATTTTCTAAAATGGTATTAAGAAATTGATGTTAAAGAGACTGAAAAAACTAAGACAGAACTGCTCATAGACTGGTCAGTTATCCATCCATCCATCATCGTTGACCGCTAGTCCAGACAGGGTCGCGGTAGCAGTTGGGAGAGCAAAGAATCCCAGATGACTCTGTCCCCCACAACTTCCTCAAGCTCATTCCCGGGGACCCCAAGCCGCTCCCAGGCCAACTTGGAGACATAATCCCTCCAGCGGGTCCTAGGACAACCCCAGGGTCTTGTCCCGGTAGTCCGTGCCTGAAACACCCCCACTGGGAGGCGTCCAGGGGGCATCCGGATCAGATGCCCGAACCACCTCAGCTGGCTCCTCTCAATGCAGAGGAGTAGCGGCTCTACTCTGAGCTCCTCCCAGATGACCAAGCTCCTCACTCTATCGCATAGCGTGTAGCCCGCCACCCGACGAAGAAAGCTCATTTCTGCCACTTGTATTTGCGATCTCGTTCTTTCGGTCATTACCCACAGCTCATGACCATAGGTGAGGGTTGGGATGTAGATCGACCAGTAAACAGAGAGCTTTGCCTTTTGGCTCAACTCCCTCTTCACCACTACAGTCCGGTACAGTGACCGCATTACTGCTGCCGCAATCTCACGATCCCTCTTCCCGTCACTCATGAACAAGACCCCGAGATACTTAAACTCCTCCACCTGGGGCAGGTCCTTTCCCCTTACCTGGAGTGGGCATCCCATCCTTTTCCGGGCCAAGACCATGGACTCAGACTTGGAGGTGCTGATCCGCATACCAACCGCTTCACACTCAGCTGCAAACCGCTCCAGCGAGCGCTGGAAGCATCCATGTGATCCGCCAAAAGAATCTCTGCAAATAGCAGAGACGCCACCCTCCGGCCTCCACACATAATGCCCTCCTGACCCACCACCACCCCAGTCTGCCAGTCCAAGAGTACTGTTCCCAAGGTCCATCCAATATTGCAGAGGCATGTTAGCCATGACAGCCCCACAATATCCAGTGCCTTAAGCATTTCTGGATGAATCTCATCCACCCCCGGTGCCTTGCCACTGAGGAGCTTACCAACTACCTCAGTGACCTCCACCAGGGAAATGGAACTTGACACCCCAGAAGCATCTGGCCCTGACTCCCGTGAGGGAGGCACGTCTGCTGAATACAGCTTGGGCGCAGCCACCCCGACCCCTCCTGAGTCGCCGGACAGCTGTCCAGAACCTCTCTGAGGCCGAACGAAAGTCTTTTTCCAAGGCCTCACCAAACTCCTGCCCTGGATTTTGCTTCTGCCACCATTGCAGCTGCCACCTTTTTAGCCTGTCGGTACCTATCTGCTGAATCGGGAGTCCTTCGGGCCAACCAGTCCCTAAAGGTCTCTTTCTTCAGCTTGACGGCCTCCCTCACCACCGGTGTCCACCAGGAGGTTCTTGGGTTACCACCCCGACAGGCACCCACAAGCTTTTGGCCACAGCTACGCCTGGCAGCTTCCACAAAGGAGATTTTGAACAGGGTCCATTCAGACTCCATGTCCCCTACCTCCTCCGGGATGTGAGAAAAGCTCTCCCGGAGGTGGGAGTTGAAATCATTCCGAACAGGGGCCTCTGACAGTCGTTCCCAGCACACCCTCACTATTTGCTTGGGCCTACCGGATGTGACCATCAGTCCTCCCTGCCATCTGATCCAACTCACCACCAGATGGTGATCAGTTGACAGCTCAGCACCTCTCTTCACCCTAGTGTCCAGAACATATGGACCCAAGTCAGATGAAACGACAACAATGTCGATCATTGACCTTTGACCCAAGGAACTCTGGTACCATGTACACTTATGAACATCCTTGTGTTCGAACTTGGTGTTCGTTATGGACAATCCATGCCTGGCACAGAAGTCCAATAACAATTCACCATTCAGGTTTAGATCGGGCAGGCCGTTCTTCCCAATCACGCCTCTCCAGGTCTCCCAGTCATTGCCAACATGAGCATTGAAGTCTCCCAGTAGGACTATGGAGTCTGTAGGCGGGACCCTTTCCAGAACCCCGCCCACTCGCTCCAAGAAGGCCGAATACTCTGACCTGTTGTTTGGTGCATAAGCACAGACAACAGTCAAAGTTTTCCTCTCTGCGATTTTAATTCGCATTGAGGCGACCTCTCGTCCCCCGGGACAAACTCCAACTGCATGGTCACCAGCCGGGGACTTGTGAGTATCCCCATACCCACCCGGGGCCTTTCTGCTGCAGGGGCATAGGCCACCTAGGGCCTCCCCTCAATCTCCCACTGCCAATATGGCAGTGCACCACTCCCAGCATGCTGGGCAAATATGGGTGGTGGGCCCACATCGCCCTGGTAACTGGTCAGTTATGCAAAGCAAAATTGCTAGCAAGGACCTACAGGAAGATTTGCCTGGTGCACTGACCCACTACACACACCCAAACATCATCTAGATGGAAGTCACAAAAGGAAAACTCAACTGTGATCTCATCAGACAATGTCTGATGTATGCAAAACAACATTTAGATAAACCACAGGCATTCTGAAAAAAAATTGGTAATTTGATGAACCAAAAAACCCTTTTTGCGGCAATCACCAAAGGTACGCTTGGAAAAAACAGGATCAGCATTTGATGAAAAGAACACCTTGGCCATGTCTACGTTGTAAAAGACATTTTACCTCATTAACATTCTCTTGATGAAGTAAACAAAACTTATTAATTTATACAAAAATTAATTTATGTATCTGGATAATGGATCAGGGCATAATTTAGACAGAGATACTAATCTTATTTCTATCCTCTGCTTGTAGATCTTCCTTTAAATGTCTTTCAATATATACATCAGTTTAAAACTTCCCATGTTCCCAGGACCTTACTAATATGTCCAGCACATTTGAGCAGTTTGCTCATTTTTCAAGTGTTCTCCATGGCTGGAAACCTAGTCTCTAAACTTCCAGGTTTTTTAGGATGTGAGGGAAACCTGGGGACATGTACCTGCATGACATAAGTGTTGTGGATTTGTCCCTCCCAGACTGCCGTTCTGTAATAGCTCTGCTTAAACACTGGGGCGTTGTCATTCACATCCTGCAGAGCAATGATCACTCGAGTGTAGGCCGACTGGTGGCCATTTTCTGCCAGCACCACTAAATGAACCTTGCGTTCTGTCTCAAAGTCAAGCAGAGTCTGTTCTCTGACTGTTATATCACCTGTTGGAAAACAGAAGCTGTTATAATGGACTTACTATTTGGAATTTGACAGATACACACAAGTGTGATGATTTACGCATACAATTAGCACCATGCTAATTAGTGAGGTATAAGATTCCATTACTTCTTAGCTACATAAGCCTAAACTAAATAAGATAAACTTCAAAATGTGGAACCTTTGTTAATTTTGTCTAGGTACAGAAGAGAAACCATAGTAATACGTTACAGGTATGATTCTCACCTGTGTTAGGATTGATGCTGAATGCTCCGTTCTCATTGCCATTGAAAATACTGTACTTGACTGTGGTCCTTGGCGCAGTCTGGTCATGGGCCACCACATTTGCCACCCAGGAGCCTTTATTTTAGAAATGACAAACCAATAAAACCTCCCATTGGTTAAAAATCATTATACAACCCGACCTTAACAACTGTATGCTATTAGCGGTCATCAGTTTTGGTCCTAGAGGCTCTCAATTTAAAACAATTTTACAAACTCACCTGTGTTTATTAAAGACATGTGTCCTCCCTGCTCTTCGGCTCATTAGTTAATTAGTAAAACCTCTATCATCTGAATTAGATGTGTAACACATCTGTGGTCCCACAAGTCATAATTTGAGTAACTAATGTCGGAAACCCATAAGCAAAAGAAATTCTTGCAGTGTATGTTTTTATAAAGTAATATATCAGGAGCTGCTAATCTCAATCTCTGTCTTCTACACCATATTTGAGGGATTTGGCAATTCAATTAGGGAAAACAGCAAACTGCACCTGTCTTGCTGTTCTCTGGAAGAGTCACTTCATAGAGCTGCTCAGTGAACTGCAGCAGGGGCTTTTCTCCATTCAGCTGAACCAGCAGCAGGCAGGTGGAGGTGAGGGCAGGTGTACCCTGATCCACAGCCAACACTGACAGCATCCTGGAACCCGATACTCCCTCAGTTAGTGGAGCCTTCAGCCGGACCCCTCCAGACAAACGGTCAATCTGAAACAGCCCGTCTTCCTCCATCAGACTGAATGTCACTGTTCCATTCTCCTTATAGTCTGGATCATCTGCTACCACTTTAGCGATGGGTTGACCAGGATATGCAATACCTGCCATGAGCAGATGAGAGACATATTTACTCATTTACATTCTTTAACCATGTCACATGGAAGATTCACCTTGTTTTTATCATATTCAGTACAGCAGTCTGATCAGAGTACTGAATCCTGTCAGTATCTGAATATTTCCAAATGAAAATTATACTTCTACTCTAGTTTATCTGTGAGTACTGGAGTATATAACTTTTTACTCGGTTTTTGAGTTTCTGCATAATTAAACATTTCTGCATAATTCAAGGTCGAGAAGTAAACTCAGAATGATTTGGTGTGGAATGCTCTGTTCTAGAGAAACCTGAGAAGTCTTTTGAAATCTATTTGTGGTGGAAAGGTACAGAAAAAAAACAGATTTTCTGATACACCGCTAGAAGACACATGTAAGGTTACAGCTGATTTTGAACAGTAAATGGCTACATTTGTGTTTTAGACATTTCAACCCCTTGTTCCTATCACCACCACTGTAAAGACTGAATCTGAATGACTTTGTTCTACATCTTAACTGTTTAATTATGCAGAAATGTTGGACTTTTAGTTTCATTCTGTTGTGTTGGTTCAGCTCCTGAACTGTTTAACTGCTGCTTATATCTCTCAATTTAGAGCATCTCACTTTAGACCAAAAAGAAGAATAGAGCCTTACAAACTTCAGCTCCTATGTTGATAGATTATGGATAGTTTGTAATGCAGTTCTAAAGGCACTCCATGAGTTTTATATTCCAGTACCTTTGAGATGTACACAGTCATTCAGATTTCTATACAGTGGTCATAGTAGGAACCAGGGGTCAGTTTATAGATTATAGTATAAAGTAGTTACTCATTTTACTTATTGTCCAAAACCAGTAGTGAACTTACAGGGTCTTCCGATCAATATGTAATATTGATAATATAATATGTAAGGTTTCTTTTCTGGACTATTTTGCCTTACAAATCCTGTACATATCTTTACCATAAAGAGTTAAATGATTGTAAAACAATGTCTCAGGAACCAGGCAGTGTATTCATAACAATTTAATTTAATAACTTTCTGTGATGGAGCTTTTTTAGGGCCATTAAACTCTTCAGATGTCTGCATCCTATCACCACCACTGTGAATAATTCTGACTCAGTAATCAATGGAGTTCCCCTTTTAGTTGTTTTTTTGCTTTTAAGTCTAGTTGAAAATTTATTTCACTGCAGTAACAACACTTTTACTTTTAATACAATGAAGGTACCCACCTCTGGTGGTGATTGACACCTGGGTGGGTCCCTTGGCGCATGTAGGTGGGTTGTCATTGACGTCTTCTACCTGGATGGTAACCAGGGCGACAGAGCTTCGAGGACCCTGTCTGCAGCTGTCAGTAGCCATGGCACGAAGAGTGTGTTGAGAACGCATCTCTCGGTCCAGCGGCTTCGTCAGAAAGACAACCCCTGTCGTAGAATCCACGGAGAAGGTTCCAGCAGTGTCCTCAGGCAAAGAGAAGATGACTTCCCCATTCGGACCCTCGTCAGGGTCCCTGGCGCTGAGCCGGAGGATTTCGGAACCAACAGGGAGGCCTTCGCTAACAGAGGCACGGTAGCTCTTGCGGCTGAATGTAGGACTGTTGTCGTTTTCATCAGAGAGAGAGATGGAGAGGAGGGTGGTGGAGGTCAGAGGAGATGGACCCTGGTCACAGGCGGTGATGATGAGGGTGTAGTTAGAACATTCTTCCCTGTCCAAAGCTTTCATAGTGCTGATGGCTCCTGTCCCTGCATCTATGGAGAAATGACCGTCTGTATCTAATGAATAGAGAAGACAGAAAGGACTGAGAGGAGAACCACTGAATAAGATGTTGACAAGCAGATGTCAAAAAAGCACAATGTAACTTAAGTGAAAACATGAGCAAACTCTTCTTTAATTAAACGTACAGAGCTAAAATATACTTGAGTGACAGTTGAAAAATCTATATTTAAACATACTCAAATAAAAAGCAGCTTGATATAGTATTTAAACACTGCTTAAATTCCCAGTGGTACCATCCACTCCTTGGTCCACATATGGAAATGTAATTTATTTATTCATTTTATCCATCCATCCATTTTCTAAGCCGCTTCTCCGTCAGGGTCGCGGGGGGATGCTGGAGCCTATCCCAGCAGTCTTCGGGCGGAAGGCTATTCATTTTATTTTATTTATTTAATCTATTTGTAAATTATTAAATCATGAAAGCATCATAGCACATCTGTAATTTTATCTGTTAATAAGACATAATTGCCCTTATTCATGAATGAGTTTGAAGGAAACAGGTTAGACCCTTTTGGAAAAAACATCAGGTCAAAAAGGCCAATAACACTGATTTTTCATTGTTTTTTCTTATGATGTAGCTTCAAAAATATAACATGCAGAAATTATTAACTAAAGCATTCGATAGAACTGTAGTAAATGTTAGAAGTTTTAAAACCGACCTAAAGATTTAATTTAATAGATTAAATATTGCTAACATAAAAGCACATCTTCCAATAAATTATTTTGCTTTGGAAATGTACTAAGATAAGTTTTCCATTGTTAGTGTTCACACCCAGTTAATATTTAGCTGGGTTCAGTCATTCTGTAAACAGCTAAACTTAGTATTTAAGATGCAGTTTAGATCCTAATGAAAGATCATCATGAAAAAAAACAAACATGGCTCTGAAATTTTGTGTGGTCACATTAAATTAAATATTTTCCACAGAAAATGTTGGACAAAGTTAGTCTAACTAATCTAAGCAAAAGACTTAACAGACTCAAAAGTGAAGTCATATTAGCAGTAATGTTGAGAACGTCCACTCACTCTGTATGGAGTACTTCACAGTTCCGTTGACCCCGTTGTCAGGGTCGGAGGCCTGGGCAGTATGAATGACCCCTGGAGGGAGATTCTCTGGTATAATGATGTGGAAAGACCGTTGGGAGAACTCAGGAGGATTGTCATTTTCATCCAGTACGGAGCACAGAATGGTGGTGGTGCTGGAGAGAGAGGTAATCCCACTGTCCTCTGCTTGAACTACAAACCATACCAAACCAAATCAGATACAGTGAGAGTTTTAACCTGGACTTAAAAATCACTACATTTGAGGGATCTCATAGGAGTTTGTTCCAGCTGTATGCAGCAACTGAGACCTAGTCAGTTCATATTCTTTAAACATATCACAGATTTATTCTAGGCATAAACCATTTATAGACTAGTAGCAGCACCTTGACATCTATTCTGTAAGCAACTAAAAGCCAGTGTAAAGATTTAAGAACTGGAGTAATGTGTACTCTTGGTTCTGGTTAAAACTGTTGCAGCAGTGTTTTGAATGACCTGCAGCTGTTTTTGGGAAATCCAGTTAAGAGACCATGACAGTAGTCCACCCTCCTGATGAAAGCATGGATGCATTTCTCCAGGTTTTGCTGGGACACCAAACCTGATTCTGGCTATATGTTCAAGCTGACAGAAAGCTGTTTTGGTGAATATTTTGATATGGCTAGTGAAGCGGTGATCTGAGTCTATTAGACCGCAAAGAGTTCAAACTTGGTCTTTGGTCCAAAATGAAGGTATAAATTTGCAAGTCATCCCTATTAAGGCTCAGTATCAAAATTCAAAGTTTTATGGTACCGACCAAATTACTTCAAGGCTACAGAGTAGCCAGAAACTCCAGCTGCCCTTTACACTGTGTTGATGAATGATGAATAAACAACATAAATTGTGAAAAATGACTTTTAAAATAAAATGTTGTTACATTATTGTACATTATAATTAGTAGCATGTTGTCATTCTTCTGTAAAGCTACTATTTTAGAGATATAAGATTTTCTTATGACAGCAATGAAGGGTACTACTAAATGAGGATGGAGTTGTACAGAGAAAATTTAGGCTAATTTCAGGGCAGGGATGGATCGTAATCAAGTTTCCAAGAAAGATAGACAGATAACAGTAAGATAGGTCTGAGATTCTTTGTTGTAATATAGTGATGGTAATTGCGAGTTGTGAGGGATTTTTAAACGATAAACTGGTGTTGAGTCCTGGGGGTCTATAGAGGTTGCGGGGTAATGGAAAAGCTCTTACACCCATGTAAAGTTTTACCTCTGAGGGTGAAGCTTTGGTGGATCTCTCTGTCCAGCTGGGTGGAAGTGCTGACCAGGCCAGTGTGGGAGTCAATGGTGAAGAACTCATAACCAGGACCAGGCAAGAGGCTGTAAATCACAATCGCATTTTCCTCTGTGGGAGAAAAAAGACAAATAGAGAAACACACAACACCACACAATTTGTGACATGTGTAATGATTCATGCATTTTTTTAACTTATGAACTGAAACCATTTAAAGGCAACTGATTACCTTAACACCATTCTACTTATTTACAATGTTTACAGACTAGGCTTCTGTCAGGTGTGTCTACCTGAGTCGAGATCGACTGCGCTCACTCTGACCACAAGCTGCCCCGGTTCTCGGTTCTCTGCAACAGTGGCAGCATAAACACGGCGTTCAAACATGGGAGCCTCATCGTTAACATCCAGCACAACCACAGTCAGAGTCTGAGTACTAGACAGAGATGGCAGTCCACTGTCTGAGGCCTGCACAGTGAGCTCAAAGGCATGCTGAGATTCGTAGTTCAGAGAGGAGTTCAGATACAGGTGACCTGGATAGAAATAAACATACAAAATTTAATCCACTATCATGGAAGAGATATCACTGAATGCATGAGAAATTGTTTGGGGGAAGAATGTATGATGAAACGAATTGTGAGATTTTGAATACTGTATAAAAATATAAAGCAGTTTCAAGAAAAGCTTGAGCAATATATGTACATTTGAGGCTATGCTGTACATAAGACATAGTACGTGATTCAGCTTTACTAATGTTAGCATATGTTGTTACTGATCATTTGTGTAGGACTGCAACTTAAGATTTCTATAAGTGATTGACCTAATATTTGATTTATTGACTAACTATTTTGCCATTTTCAGTTATTTTTGGCTGCCATCATTAGATCCATTAGTACAACAATATTATGTTTTTTTAAATATTGCAATCTGTCAGAATGACTGTGTGGATCATATAAACATTATAGAGGATTATAGAAAATTGCCACTGTCCAAAAAGCAAACATGTATCTTCATGTAATAGGAAATTTACAGTGGAAAGCAAAAATGTTCTTAACTTTTAATGTACGTTAGTGTAAAGAGATTTTATTCCATGTGATTTTGGAGCACTTCTAATTGATCCATTGATCATGAAATTCTCACATAATGTAAACAACAGCTGCTGTGCTCAAAAGATGTAGAAAAAAAATGTTGAAAAAAACAATTCATGTTTTTTTGGACAGTGATGAAATAAAATAATAGATTATAAAGATGTTTCATTATAATAAACAATGGCTAAACTTCTTTTCCACCAATCAATATCATTGATAACTTACTTTTGGGCAACATGACAATATTTATCATTATTGTGATACATTATGTCGCAATATTTCGGTATGCTAAGCACTCGTGGGCTGGAGGTTAGGGAACCAACCTTGTGATCGTAAGGTTGCCGGTTTGATCCCCTCAGCCAACAGTACGTGACTGAAGTGCCCGTGAGCAAGTGTGCTCAATGCCCCCTAGTGTGTGTTCACCAGTGTGTGTATGTGGGTGTTTCACTGCACAGATGGGTTAAATGCAGAGGTCTAATTCCTCTGTGTGCAAACACAGTTGGCTAATGGTTTTGAATTCTATTCATAATGTGTTTATTGTCAGACCTCCAAGAACACTGACCACTTCGGTGCTTTGTCAGTGATCACAATTAAATTTAATGCAGTGCAGGCTGTGAAACATTTGAAACAAATGTGAAATAAATGAAAGATGTTGCAAGAAGGTTTTTTTTTAAAAATGGCACTACAGGTTCTTTATTCTCTGTTGTTTTATCAAATCTCAAAAAAGTAAATATAATGATGTATTTTGTAACATTAAAGTGTCATGAAGTATTGCAATATTAGTTTTGCCATATGGCCAATCCCGATGACAACTATTAATTGTTGCAGCCCTGCTGATTTATGCTGTACCTGTTCTCTCTAAACGAAAGTGTCCATCTTCGTTTCCACCGATAAGACTGTAGGTCACATGACTGTTTTCCCTCTCATCTTCATCTGTGGCCAGCAAGTGGAAAAGAAGGCTTCCAACCTCCACGTCCTCTGACACATGAATTGTGTCTATGGCAACGAAAGCAGGGCTATTATCGTTGATGTCAATTATAAAAACTTGAGCTGTTACTGAGGAGTGTTTTTGGTCATCTGGGTTTTTGGCCTGGTCTCTGGCGGTGATGGTAAACGCAAAGCTTTGGATGCGTTCTCGATCCAACTGTGCAGTAGACGTGACAACACCAGTGTGAGGGTCAATGCTGAATGGCATCTCCTCTATAGAAGAGTCAGAGTCAAAGGTCATTGAATAACAAATCACACTGTTCTGGAGACTGTTGTCCCCATCACGCGCATTAAAGGCATACACTGAAGTTCCCACGGCAACGTCCTCCTGAACACCGAACACCACAACATTGTCATTGCCAGGGAACCAAGGGGCGTGGTCATTGACATCATCAACACTAACAGCCACTAGCATACTGGCATTCACAGTGGGTGGAGCCTCTGCTCGGATCACTAAGAAGTAGCGCTGCGTTGCTTCGTAATCCAGGGGCTGCGCCACATACAGGTTGCCATTGGCTGAGTCAATGCCAAAGTGTAAACTCCCATCACCCTCGACAACAGAGTAGCGTAGCTGTTTGTTAACTGTTCCAGAAAAGCGGAGTGAACCAATCACAGTTCCCAGCTTAGCGTTCTCTCTCACAGTGAAATGCCTGAGGCCCAGAAAACCACTTTGTTTTCGTGAAGCGTGTACCTGAAATAAATCAAACATAATACAATCTAAGCAAAGATAATGCTACAGCTTCCCTCAGCATGAGACACTGACATGGATGAAACAATTCTGGCACACCTTCATTATGAAACAGTGATGCTGATAAACAAGTACTGTCCCTGCTAAAGGACCAACAGAGTATATATGTGTTCCATAATGTTTAAAAACTGGCAAAATTACTAGGGTCTGCCTGGTTTTGTAGACATACTATATATTCAGTCTAGCCTCAGAATCATGAAATGCATTACTGAGCTCCAGAAACTTCACCTGTATGTGAACTAGTGCCCTTTGCTGCAGGGGTGTGGGGCCATTGTCCTTGGCAACCACAGTGAGGGTGTAATTGGTGTGGGGGTCTGAAAGAAATCCTGTTGTAACTCTGATATCGCCGCTCTGATGGTCTATTTCAAAATGACCCTTTTCACCATCTACAAGGGGAATAATAAAACGATACTTTTAACAGCGGACATTACATAAAACACACAATACTGTTATGTAATACATATGATCAGAACATATTTTGGAGTGCAGAAAGGCCTCAGACACACAATAAATGGTTTTCAAACATTATTTCAGCCTCAACTCCCCTCTTACTTTAAATGCGCTGTTTGCTGTCTGAGGTATGCAGTTTAAGCACTGGAGCTACAAGACCAATGTAGCTAGGGTTGGGCAACATGATTTCTTTTCACTGTTATGGTGCTGAAATACACCACAATATGATTTTCTAAGCATATCATTAACATGGTCAGTACCAAAAGAACACTGATCTGCATGTTTTATTACAAAGGAGAGCACAGAATAATCCTGCAATCTAAATAAAAAACGTTATATTCATAGTTTTTGATACCGTTCTTAAAATGTGGCTCTGCTGGCTCTTTGTTGTCTGTTCCACCATGTCAATCCTCCAAAACTAAACGTTATGATGCTTATCATGGTTTTATGATTATGTTGCCCACAGCAAAATGAAGCTAATGAGAAAAGGGGAGCAATTAACATAGTGCTAACTGCATGCCTAAGTCATTTACATTTACAGCATTTGGCTGACGCTCTTATCCAGAGCCACTTACAATTTGATCATTTTACACAGGTGGGCCAAGGTGGTGTTAGGAGTCTTGCCCAAGGATCCTTATTGGTATAGTGTAGGGTGCTTGCCCTGGTGTGGGATTGAACCCCAGTCTACAGCATAAAAGGCAAAGGTGTTAACCACTACACTAACCAACCACCACAACTTAAGGCTCAGATTAAAGTATCATTCCTTAACATAAATTCAAGTAAAAAGATTAGGACTAACGTCTGATTGAAGCAATGCTTAAAAATGAATGTGTGAAGAGTGTCTGAAATGTTAAAGCATAATCCTACTAGTTTCTTCATCAGGGTTGTTTCATAGTTAACCATACCGGATAGCCTGAAGCAAAATTTGGAATGAGGAGAAAGTTTGAATAAAAATCAAAACGAGAGCGCCCCCAAAAAACTGGAAGTGAAAGAAATATCAAGTTAATGAAATGTTTAAACCTGATTCACACACACCACTTCACTGCATCTGCAACACACACACTGCCTCCCCCTTGTGGTAAGTAGGCATACATCATCATATAGACATAAGTCATCATATACTTGCCTGTGGAGTTGTTCAGTAATTGCTAATATACTTTATTATGTGGTTCCTTACATTGTATGACACACTTATGGATTAAAGTATGGACTAAAATTCAAGTTATCTAATAACTTTTGCCTATTTTTAAAGATTTCTAGTACTGGTACTGGTACATGGCTACATTAGCCTTGTAGCGCCAGCTAAAGAAGCAAATTTCAGACAACAAACTACTACTACACTTGGGGTGAGGCGTTGAAAATATGCAAATTTTTATGCAAACAATGATGAAAAAAATATGTTATAAACATAAATCCTACTGATGAAGTCTATGTGCTGGTTTTGTTGCTGACCAGGTACGCTGGTCTATGCTGGATTTTCTAAAGGAGCATGCACATCTTAGTCTACCTGAAATCAAAAAGAACGTAACAGTTCCATTCTCTCCAGCGTCTCGATCCTTAGCAAACATGCTGGTGACCACTGACCCCACTGCAAGGCCTGACCACACCTGACCACACAGGAAAACAGGATGGTGTTACACTTTTTCAGTCATTTTATGAGTCATTTACTTAGTAAATCTGCTCATTTGTGCAAATTAAGGACTGTAAGGTTAACATGCTGTTATCCTCAACCACACATAATTGCAGAACACAAACACTTTATATCCTAAGGACCAATCCATTTCATTCTAAACATGTACAGACATATGCAAAAGTTTGGGCACCCTGGTCAAGTTCCATGTTAATTGTTCATTTTCTAAGGAAAATTAAGTGAACAAGTGAAACTCACAGCTTCTTGTACAGCTTCTTTCTTTGCTGAATTCAACATACTTTAAATAAATATGAAACAAACGTAAAATGTGGCCAGCGCAAAATTTTGGTCACATTGTATAGTTTATGTCAAACATATCAAATAAGCAGAAACTAAATATAAAACTATCATTATACAATTATAAAAATTCTATCTTCAGTAAAGTGATATCTACAGTAATGTACATAACAATATTTATATAAACATTTATCAGTTTAAATACTCATTCATTAACAAATGTATGATATTTAGTTTCAGTCATATTTAAAATACTTTCATACTTTGTCTTTTCTACATAACTTGTGCACAAACATATCTGTCTTGGTGGAGGCAATGAAATACGTTTTGTGGTGGGCTGAGGGTCAAATAGACATAACAATAAACAAATAAAGGATGTGGGAGAAGTATTTTATATTTTATATTTTTATAATATATTTTGGTACTAAAACTAGCTTTATATACAGAATAAAAATGTATTTGTTCACTCTTAGGGTGGAGTAGGGGTGGGCTTAAGGTAACTTCTTCCTTGATGAGCCAAATCAAACATTCTCACAGAGCTGCTTTGGGCAGTGTTGATATATAACAATGGTGGCTAGTATGAGTAAAAGTACAAAGTCTCTAAAAACTTCTTTCTAGTTCTGTAGAACTTACCTACAAACCTCAGTTGCACAGTCAGTACATCATGCTTAACAGTGAATATGAGCTAACAGCTGCCAGTTAGCTCAGTGTCACCGTGTTAGCAACATTCACATTTCTTTACACACTCTTGTTTGCTGTTAGAGAGGAAATGAAGTAAACAGTGGGAACCTGCACATTCAGCTCCTTGTTTGTGGGCAGGTGAGTGAACTCAGGTGGGTTATCGTTGATGTCAGACACCAGGATGTGGACGGTTGTGGTGGCATTGAGACGAGGATGGCCATGGTCAGTCACCAAAACTCTCAGAGTGTAGCAGGAACGTTCCTCACGATCCAAAGCCACCCAGTTAATGATCTCACCTAAACAAAAGAGACAGAGAGGGAATGAAAGATGGAGAGTGAACAGAGAAATAGAGAAACAAGAAGGACAGAAGGACAAGAGAAAACACACACATGCACACATTTTCTAAGCCGCTCATCCTTCTGGGGACAAAAGAAAACAAACAGGAGTAAATAAACTGTATATCATAAGAAGTGTGAGCTGTGGATTTACTACAGAGGTATGGCTTTTATCAGGTGTTCCTTCAGTTATTGTCTACTCAAATCCTACAGCAATGCTGCAGTAGTCTCTAAGGTGACATTTTGTGGTTTAAAGGCTTTTCTGTTAATGTATCTTAAAGGTTGATGACCTTAGGGGTACAGAATATCATGTCTGTATTTATTAACTACATCTGTGGGTGCACTAGTAGTAGGGAGTGCTTTATTGGGCCAATCTTTAGGCCTGAATGCCAATATAGTAAGGTGACAAAGAAAACATGGAAATTTAAAAACATTTTGAGAAGCCTGACATTCACATATTTTTCAGAATTAAAGAGTAATAACGTAGCTCTCTCAAACCTGTCTTAGAATTGATGCGGAAGTGCTTCCCATCCGACAGCAGGATGTAGGACAGCTGTCCATTTTTCCTCGCGTCTCTGTCCGTAGCTTTCACTGTCCCAATCAGGCCGTGTGGGGTGGATCCCTCTGGGACACTGAAAAAGTACCTGTCCCTGCTGAACACTGGTGCGTTATCATTCTCATCCTGAACCATGACCACCACCATGGCCGTGGCAGTCAGATTAGTACTCTCATCACGAGCCGTGGCACGAACATTGAACCGGTAGCTAGGTTCTGACTCGTAATCAAGGCTTTGAGCCACAAAAAGCCAGCCAGTGTCAGGGTGAAGGAGGAATGGTGCTGGTTTGGAGAGAGGCTCCAAAGTATAGGTGAGACCTTGAGCTAATCTGCTAAAATCTGAGCCATGCCAGGTCTTGCTAGCATGAGCACGCACTTGAATCACTCTAGCATCCCTCTGGGCGCTTTCTCCAATTTCCACCTGGTAGACCAAAGTCTCAAAAGCTAAGGTTTCCTCTGCTGGAGGTGAGGAATCAAGCTCCACCACCAGACTGAGCGAAGAACTTAGCGAAGGACTTCCCTCATCTTCTGCCACCACATTGAGCTTATATCTCCGGTTAGCATCTCTCGAGATGTCATTATTTAGCGTTAGCATCCCTAGCCGAGGATGGATTGCAAATATTTCACTCTGGGAGCGCAAAGAATAACGGATCTGTCCATTTGTGCCACTGTCAGCATCATGAGCATGTGCAAGGAAGAGTATAGTCCCAGGAGGAGTATTGTAGGATATAGTGATTAGATCTGAGGTCTTTGGAAAGACTGGAGGGTTATCATTGGTGTCTGTGATGCTAATGTTGACCTGAGTGCTGCTGTAGATGGGTAAGCTGCCTGTGTGGGCCTGCAGGGTCAACATGATATAGGGCAGGGACTCATGATCCAAAACCTGGCTGGTGGAGATGACACCAGTTTGGGAATCCACAGAGAACAGACCCTGGGGGTCTCCAGAAGAGATGTGATATGAAAGAATCTCCACTGAATCTGCATAGAAAATATTTATATCCATTATCAATAAACATGAATGCATCAATACTATCAAAATTGTTACTTCACTATCAGAAACACCTACCTTGTACTTCCACTCACTGGCCACTTTATTAAAAACACCTACGTTGTAATACCACTGCCTGGCCACTTTATTAGATTCACTTACCTTGTACTTCCACTCACTGGTCATTTCACTGGTCACCAGGAAAACCAGCATATGTTGTGTTTTGATATTGGTATGCTGATCATCTAGCATTATCATGTTGGGGTGACCAGCTAAACCAGCACTAGGCCAGAATAAACCAACATAGACTAGCTTTGAACAGTATGAAATGCTTGCTGATCTGTGCTGTTTTGTTAAACAGGGATTAACGGTTATATTACAGTACTTTACTGGCAGCAATTTCAACAGTTACTGTATTCATACTATAAAATTACAATATTGTACTAAATATAGCTGTTCAGTGTATTGTGTATTGTTTTTTTCTGCACCCCTGTTTTTGTAATGTATGGCTCATAACTGTATGTTCACAATATAACTGTGGTTTTACCCCACTGTAATTAAAGGTTATGACTATTTAAACATTTTTAAATAACTATTTTCTGAATTTTTAAAATATGTTTGTGTAGGCAAATATTATTTTGCTTTCAGATAACCACTAAACAATGTAAAATCCAACATTTTAACCTGAAAAAATGTAACCTGACATATAATGTACCATATTTTCAGCAATGTGTACAATAGTACAACAGGATTTCCACTGTAAAATTAAAAATCTTTTTTTTTTTTTACAGTGATTCTATCACTGCATCACTTATCTGCACAGCTCTTTGCACTGAGTGTAACTGTCCGATACTATTGTGTGGAATCTCAGGTTTAAAAGGTTAGTAAAGGTAAATCTGCTCACAATTAAAAGATCTGCTCCCTCCCCCCAAAACATACGGAGGGACAAAGAACGAACTAATCAGCTAAATCACAACCTCAGATGACTGTCTACCAAGCGTAAATACTAATACATGTGCAATAATCTTGAAGTAACTGTAGAGAAACACACTCAAAAAAACCGTCCATCAGTTTAAAGAGACACCAGTCGGACATTTCTGTCACCCTTTTTCGCCAAATGCTCACAACTCCAGTCTCGCTTTATTAAGGTAATAAAGCTATAGTTCATCAAAAATTCGCCCAGTTTTCTCACCTTTCCCTTCCCCAAGTTGATCCTCCAAGACATGTTTTGGTGTGGCATGTCAAGACATGTTATGTTGTGACAGATGTTATCTTCTTTTGTTTTAGCACTGGAGAGATGAGGCTAATGTAGCTAACAAGTAATAGAAGGTTATTAGCATGCTAATTATCATGCTAATTGCATCCCTAAATCATCATATGTGCCTCAAGGAGTTGCGGTTTCCAGTAGACTTAAACAGTCTATGTGGATTCTGACACTGTCACACTCTTACATATAAATATGGACAGTTTGCAGCTGCTACTTTTGTCCTTTACAAGTAAAGAAGCAAACCTCAGACACTTGTCTTGGCTTGTCTTGGCTTGGCAGTCTTGGCTGACTGACTACATCAAGTCAAGTCAAGTCAAGAGGCTTTTATTGTCCTTCCATCTATGTAAAAGTACACAGTGGAGTGAAATTACATTCCTCCAGGAATAAGGTGCAACATGGAACATGTGTAAATGTAATTTTGTGCCAAATTTTTTGCCTCTCTTACTGAAGGTAGAGGAGTCCAGAGACAGCGTACGATGCTAATGCAGCACTAACGTCCTCCTCTGAAGTTCCTTTGTACAATTTGGGAGGTCGTAAGTCCAACTTGATTTGTGTTCAAGTGGTTTTGGTCGGAAACGAGATAGACATGCTGGAAATAATGTTTATAGTTTACTTTGCTTTTCTGTTATTAAAGAGAATCACATTACCGCGGCAAAATGAAGGGCAGATGATGCTTATGAGACATGTTTTTATCCAGTTAGAAGCATCACTTATAGCCCAGTCAAAAAAATACTGACCAGCAGCAGCTCGCAGCTGACCATTGCACAGGGTTAGCTGAACGAGATGGAGTATTAGCACCACCGCTGAAGAAACAGTATAAAAGCTAACTGTCATATGTTGGAGTTCAGAATAACACCCGACACTTTTCTATTAAGATCAGCTAACTTCAGCTGGGTGTTTTGCTTCTTTATACAGCAGCTATTGACGGTGACTGCTTGACAGCCCATTTTCACAGGTTGTTTGATATATTAATTGCTCTTTATTTGATTATTATTGTGATTTATTTTATAGTTTAGATGTCTTCATTATTATTACAAGTAAACAGAAGGAAACCATTCATGACTAGGTCTACATTTATTAAAACCTTTGGTAGTGTATAGAGGAATAAAAGTGCATTGTTGCATTTTAATGCATCGATTTGAAGGTGGTGATTCAACAACATTTAACAACAAAATAAAATCCTAAACATTTCTTCTAGAAACATTTAGGTATTCAGTGTCTTTTAGTTCTATTTGTACCAAAGTAATTGAGTATAATTAACTGATCAGCTGCCTTGAGAAGCACCTCCTATTAGTGAAATATGTAGTGCACTATATAATGTATTATCCATGTTGTAGTATTGTTCATTTGTTGACAATATATCTTTTACACTGTTAATTTGCAAGGATAAATCCAGGCTGTTCACTATACGGCAAATGCAGTGGGCTGGTTTTCTAGATCTAGATTAAACCATAGTCTAGACTAAACAGTAGTTCCAATATTTATTCATCATTGGCACTGCAATTTAGTTAAAGACTAGCCTTAATCTATGTCCAGAAAATTGGCCTACAGCAGTAAACTGTGAATGAGTAAATGAGCGAACCATTCCCAATGGTAAAATGTTCACTGAATCATTTCCTAACGATTCAGAATTGAATTGTTGTGAAGTCAGAGATTTACACCCTTGGTACCGTAAATAAAACCAGAACAGTAGAAGGACAGATGCTGTGGAGACTCACTGGGTGGTTTGATGGCCTGTACGGTGCCCACAGAGGTGCCTGCAGGTGCATCCTCAGGGATGGAGAAGCTATAGTGGGACTTGTGGAAGAGTGCAGCCGCATGGTCACTGTGCAGGATGTTAATGGTAATGTCAGCAGGCTGGAGAGCGGACAGACCCTGACCATCATGAGCAGAAATGGCCAGCTTCACACTGCTACTGCCAAGCGTAGAGAGGGGAGAGGACAGAGAGACAACACCTACACAAAACACATACGAAAACACTATAATGAAACATGCACTTGTTCAGTGTTATTTTAAGTAATGACCACATCCATGTACTTAAAAAAAATATGCATTGTGATGAAATTTATTACAATACAAAAAACAAGTTTATCACTTAGCATAATTTGAGAAACTCATCAACACAGCACTGAAAACTGTGCAGAATAAAGACCAGTGATCTGCTGTGACTGAGGTGATCCTGTGATCAGTGGTGGGCTTTAGGCCCCCCACATAGGCAGATGGTGTGGACCCTGCTAATTTTTCTCACCTAAATTTACCTTAAAATCTGAGTGAGTGGGCCTGCAAGGATTTAGAAGCCTCACCCAGGGAAGGCTCGTTAGCATGTTAGCTGCCAGAACTGGACAGATGGTGCAATCACAATGTCAGCTTAGTAAATAAGATTTAGTGCAATACTGGTGAGGCAATACTGAATGACACATACCATACATACTGACGTTTAATTTATTCTACATAGCAACTTCACAGCACGTGTACACACATTTAACAGTTTATTTGAAAAGAAATGCTTGAATATATATGCCAGTAATCACAAGACATAAGATGTTTTATGTAAATCACATTGTATTGACATAAGGGGCCTTCAGCTAAAGTAATAGAGAATCACAGTTATAATACTGTAATGAAGCATCATTCCCAAGCAATGGAACTTAAAAGCGAGAGATTTACTGCATTTATATATTTATAGCTCAGACACAGTGCAAAAGTACAGGTTCTATCAAGCAGGTGTGTCACTGCAGAGACAACTGTCGCTTGTTTTTTAAATGCACAAAGGAATTAATAATAAATGGTTCTTTAAAATACCTGTGATAACTCACAGTATATTTGCTTCTATTTACACTCAAGTCATTTATTTATCAAGAATCTTTATACTTTCATTCAAGTACAGGATTTTATACTTTGTCCTCCACTGGTATTTACTTGTAAAATATGTATAAAACAATCCCTTAAAGAGGAAATAGATTTTTTACTTTTCTGCATAATTAAATGTTTAAGATATAAACAAAGTCATTCCGAGTGTTTTAGAGTGAAATGCTCACGCTGTTCACAGTTATGGTGAGAAGAACCAGACTTCCACCTCTAAAAGTTCCCTTACAGAAAGTTATTATATGAAATGGTTATGACTGTGCTGCCTTATTTTGACATAAGCTTTTGGTTGACAGTGCACATTTTAAAAATGTATTCGTGTACATATACATACATGGTATATAGAGGGTACTGTGAGGCAAAGAAGAC
The DNA here is from genome assembly GCF_015220715.1 of Pygocentrus nattereri. Taxonomy (NCBI): domain Eukaryota; kingdom Metazoa; phylum Chordata; class Actinopteri; order Characiformes; family Serrasalmidae; genus Pygocentrus; species Pygocentrus nattereri. The sequence continues at coordinate 13,675,614 of NC_051232.1, forward strand.
TGATTTCCCACTGTTTTACCATTATCATCTCAGCAGATGTGCAGGTTCATTGGTAGTTTTAGATGAAAATGTTTATATATGTGTTGTAGACATGGCAACCCCTGGTTCCTATCACCACCACTGTAAACAATTTTGAATATATTTATCTAGAACTGTGCATTTCACACTAACCCACTTTGAATGACTATGTTTCTATCTGACCCACTGAATTATGCAGAAACTTTGTCCCTTAGTTGCACTCCGTTGTGTTGGTTTAGCTTCTGTTCTGTTTTACTGTTGCTCATACGTCTCACTTCGGATCTTCGGAATTTTATTTTTGACCGAAAACAAGAACAGAGCTTTGCAAAGTTCATTTGCTATGCTGCTAGATGGTTGAGATGTTAAAAGTTATTCAGACTGGTTTGATATTAAACAGTTCATTCTAGAGAAACCTACTGATTCAGATTTTTTACAGTGGAGCCAGTATAGTATAGTCTCTTCAATGAACCATTTCATATCAAATCACTCAGAATGATTACATCTCATTACATCTCAACCTGAATTATATAGACAAAACCTGGTGAAAATATATATTTGATGGCATCAGAACCTTAAAACTGATTGATGATGCTCTTAACTAGTACTCAGCCTTATAAGGTCCATCACCTCTAAATAATGAATCATAACAGTGTTATACATGGGACACAAGTCTGTCAATTTACTGCCATTCACTTCATAAAACATCTTACACTATCTTGCCAACTGACATAAGCTTTTCACAAATACTCAAGCATTGCTTTTAAATAATATTATTAAGTGTAAGATGAAAGCACTTCATAGGTAGCCTTACAATAAGACAATACCATTTAGGTAATAGTAACTCTGCAGTTTGGTTGATCACACCTCAGTTATGTTCACATCCTAGAACTCTAGCTCCAGACACAAATTCACAATCAAATCATTATTTCAACAAACCTGCTCCTCATAACAAGGAAGACACTTCAGTGAACATGAACATGAAGCTGCTTTTATTTTTAATCCAATTTTTTCCTGCCTAATAAATGTAAAACAAAAATCTAAAGAGCACAAGTGGTTCCCAAACCTTTGACAAGCATGTTATAAAATAAAATCAATAATATGAAAATTAAATATAAACACATCTGTGAATATTTAAATCTGTAAAATCATGCGTGGACATTATTCAATAAAGGGGCCATTAATACATCCAAGCGAGACAGTACTATGTATTACTCTGTCCAGTAAAGCTTAAAAAAAGAGTCTTTCTCAACCCCCTTTCTAACACGCCCCACCCTCCTGATGGGAGATAAGAGTAGGGATTAGTGTACCAAGCTTATGAAGCGAAAGAGCTCATTGACTCTTACAGGCCACCGGGGGCACTAACGCCTGTTAAAGAATCATCTGCTCAGGCGGATTAGCGTCTTTAATACTCATGATTTTGGACACGCTTAAGTTTCACAGTAAATACATAAGATGACAACAACAAAAGACTGAGGTATAAATACTACATATTCAGGGGCATCTCAGGATTTACTACGAATTATACAGTATCCACTATGAATTATTCCATAAATACTATTCAGTAACTACTATGAGTTAATCAGTGTCTGCAATGAATTACTCAGCATCTACTATGAATTATTCAGCATACACTATGAATTACTCATTATATAATATGAATTATTCAGCATTTTCTATGAATTATTCAGTGTCTGCTATGAATTATCCAGTATGTACTATGAATCATTCAGCATCTTCTATGAGTTATTTGCTATATGCTATGAATTATTCAGCATCTTCTATTAATTATTAAGTGTTAGCTATGAATTATTCAGAATATACTATTAATTACTCAATATACACTCACCGATCACTTTATTAGTTACACCTTGCTAGTAAAAGGTTGGACCCCCTTTTGCCTTCAGAACTGCCTTAATTCTTCATGGCAGACTTTCAACAAGGTGTTGGAAACATTCCTCAGAGATTTTGGTTGGTTATTTGAGTTGCCTTTCTATCATCTCAAACCAGTCTGCCCATTCTCCTCTGATCTCTCAAATCAACAAGGCATTTTCATCCACACAACTGACCGCTCACTGGATATTTTCTCCTTTTCAGACCATTCTCTGTAAACCCTAGAGATGGTTGTGTGTGAAAATCCCTGTAGATCAAGTTTCTGAAATACTCAGACCAGCCCGTCTGGCACCAACAACCACGCCACGTTCAAAGTCACTGAAATCACCTTTCTTCCCCATTCTGATGCTCGGTCTGCACTTCAGCAAGTTGTCTTGACCACCTCTACATGCTTAAATGCATTGAGTTGCAGCCATGTGATTGGCTGATTAGCTATTTGTGTTAACAAGCAAATATGTACCTAATAAAGTGGCTGGTGAGTGTATACTATGAATTATTCAGCTTCTTCTATTAATTATTCAGTGTCTGCTATAAATTATTCAGCATCTACAATGAATTATTCAGCATCTACTATGAAGGATTCAGTATCTACTATGAACCAGTCAGAATCTACTATGTATTATTCAGTAACTACTTTCAATACCTATCATGAGTTATTTAGTCATAGTTAGGAAATACTAACATATTCAGTATTTGCTATAAATCATTCAGAATCTAATATAAAATATTCAGTATCTACAATGAATTATTCAGAACGTAATTATTAGCTGCTATGAATATTTCAGTAACTACAATAATTTGCTTCATAACTAAATTATAGATTCCTCTCGCCCAGACAAAAACCAGCCAATTCAACATTCTAGTCTAAAGTTAAAACTTCCTGCCACAAGGAAATTCAAGGCATCAGGAACTTCACTGAAAATCAAAGTCACTGATTTGCCCTTGAGAAATATTTTTGTTTAAGCAAAGCTGACTTCCACTTTACCTGTTGATTGGTCGACTGAGAAAACAGAGGAGGAGTCTCCAGGTAAAAGTTCATATGTGATTTGTCCATATTCACCGGAGTCGTGGTCAGTGGCTATAACGGTAAGTATCTCAGCTCCAGGCTGAGCGTAGCTGCTTACGCTCGTGATGTATTTCTCTGGATTAAAGACCGGAGCGTTATCATTCACATCCTCCACATCGATGTGAAGATATGCCTGAGACCACAGACCTCCCTGAGGAGAAGGAAAGGTGAGTGATTGAAATGGTCTTCTACTTTTCTGTCACATAGTTCTATCATTTTCTTTTTTCTATTACAACAGGCTCATTATTACAACAGTACTCACTTGGTCTTCTGCCTTCACTAAGAGGTCAAAGGTCACCAGACCTGCGTCATGGTCAACGTCCTGAGATATACAGATGTCTCCGGTAACGGCGTTGATGAAGAAGAAAGGATGCGAGTCTTCACTGTTGTACCCATCCGAAAATGAGTAGTGCAGCATTCCAAACTGACCACCATCAGCATCTTCAGCACTGACCTGCACATGATGACAAGATGACCATAAATATAGAATTTTTTTATAAAGATCACTTCTATAACGATCCCAACCCACAGCAAAAAACATATCACTCCCTACACTTCCTGTACTGCATTGCAGTTTGTCAGAATGACTGTGTGGATCCTATAAGCATTACAGAGCGCTGTAGTGCTTTTCAGTTTGTTGAAGCCCAACCATATATCATGTAAGTCAACACTAGGCCCAAGAACAGAATGTCCTGAATCTCTGACCTGTGCCCATAACCCTTAATTCACCTTAATTCTGTCGTTACACCCTCAGTGCCAATGTACCCATAAGGCCTCCAGCTCAATCCCATTACAACATTAGCCACGGCGTCAAAACAGCAGTGTCTACCTGCAGAAGTTGTGCCAGACACATCAGGATAATCACATCCTCTGATGCTTTATCTTCACCATTTCAGCTTCACACCACTCTGTCACAGGGATGCACATCCAAACACAGCTTAGCCATTCAATGTTTAGGACCACAGCTATCCCTTTGATAAAAAGTGCTTTATAGTGCAAAGTCTCTCATGGTAAGTGCACGGCTACTTTTCTCTACCAACAGCTAATGCAGCAAATAGCTTTTGCTGTAATGTGAATAAAGGTGGATATTAGTTATCAATTAAGATTAATCTTAAAAACAAAGCATAGTTTGTTGTAGTGATGGAAGATCCACTTCAGGTTTACCAAGCTGATCCTTCCTCACACATCTTCTAAGCCGCTTCTCCTTCTGGGCCACAGGAGCCTATGCCAGCCGTCATTGGGTGAAAGGCAGAATACACCCTGAACAGGTCACCAGTCCACCAGGAAAGACAGACAGACAGACAGACATGTTCACCTAGGGGCAATTTAGCATGTCCAAACGGCCTGACTGCATGTCTTTGGACTGCGGGAGGGAACCGGAGACTCGAACCCAGGCTGTCCTTGCTGTGAGGCAGCAGCGCTACCCACCACGCCACCGTGAAGCCCTCCACCAATAGCATTTTTATCAAAGTACATTTTTTTTTGTACTCCCCGATATGAGCCTGATAACATGATAAATGAACTACTTAGAATGAAGCAGCTGTTAGTATAAATGAGAGCAATGTACATTTCAGCTGTAGTTGAACATCCTATAAATCCAGGCATACACTGTGATTTTAGAAATCTTGCTGTTTGGTGGGTCACACTGTAAGTTTGAATAGTCTGTCACGTATAGACAAAGCCTAAGATTTATACAGTCACACTATATGAAAATGCTCAGTCCATGCAACATGAAACAGCCTCTTCAAGACAATTTCCATGAACAATTTCAAATAAACCTGTTTCATTCAAAGCAACACGCAGCGCATCGAACACATGAAACAGAGCAGAACCGTGGTGTGCACTGAAATACACAACACAGTCTCTCTACAGCCTGTTTTACACAGATAGTTTATAAAGCATTTATACATTTATACCTCGCATTTCTACCTAGTGAAACCGAGTAGTGGGCATATATGAACTTTGGTAGGAAATGTTGAATTTCCGCCTCAGTTTTGCTGGCCTGCGTGTCTTCGCCCATTTTGGGGAAGCTGTGTTTGTGGAATTTGCTACGGCAGAATGTTTAAAGTGATTGGCAGCTTTGTGTCAGAAGAACCTCCTACTGCAGCCTCAGCACAACCAGTGCGATATCACTTAAATATTTCAGAGTTCATTCACTGTTTCCAGAACTGTTTGCACATTTACAAATGAGAAAACAGTCTGGTTCTGCTTCTACACACCAGGGCCTGTCTCTACTCTAATCCCTCTGTAAGATGCCACCTTCTTTCACGAGGCTGTCCAGCTAATTAGCATTAATTACAGTGATCTCATTAGCACTGAATCAGGCTGAGCGCACGCAATGTTCACACTAACAGCATATACACCTTTAAAGCTGATGGAAGGTGCACAGATAGTCACCTAATACTGATCACAAGCAATAAACTTTAGTAAGTCCCGTTTAACAGGTTTAACACAAATACGGTTGATCAGAATATGAAAGATACAGAATAATACATGTGTCTGTACTGTGCCTACTTAATGCATAAAAGTTTGTACATAGCAGTGAGTTCGTACACCTTTGCCTGCAGAAACAGCCTCAACTCTTCTAGGAAGGCTTCACACTAGATGTAGGAATACTGCTGTGAAGATTTGATTGCAGTTGGCCACAAGAGTATTGGTAAGATCAGGTACTAATGGGTGATTAGTTTTGCAGTTCCACTGCTCCACGGCCTAATGCTGAGGGGCTAATACCAATATTACTGCTATTAATATTACTAGTATAATCACTTGTAGGTAGTTTGACCAGAGGACGATGGGTCCCCCCTGGTGAGCCTGGTTCCTCCCAAGGTTTCTTCCTCAGTTCTGAGGGAGTTTTTCCTTGCCACTGTTGCCCCTGGCTTGACCACCAGGGGGTTTCTATACATTCTTACAGTCCTGTTGAAACTTTGTCTTTTCCGAAATTCTGTAAAGCTGCTTTGTGACAACATCCGTTGTAATTGTAATTGATTGATTTGATTTGGGGCGGCACGGTGCCGTGGTGGGTAGCGCTGTCGCCTCACAGCGAGGAGGGCCTGAGTTCGATTCCCTGGCCGGGCGACCAGGGTCCTCTCTGTGTGGAGTTTGCATGTTCTCCCCGTGTCTGCGTGGGTTTCCTCCGGGTTCTCCGGTTTCCTCCCACAGTCCAAAGACATGCAGTCAGGCCAATTGGACGTGCTAAATTGCCCCTAGGTGTGAGTGTGTGAGTGTCTGTCTGTCTGCCCTGCGATGGACTGGAGACCCATCCAGGGTGTATCCTGCCTTCCGCCCGAAGACTGCTGGGATAGGCTCCAGCATCCCCCCGCGACCCTGACGGAGAAGCAGCTTAGAAAATGGATGGATGATTTGATTTGATTTAATGCTGAGGGGCTTTAAACCCCACTAGCCTACACTTGGCATTAGATATTGTGACTTCAGGTTCATATACAGTGTTTTTATTGATTTACTTTTCTAAGATGATTTTACAAACTGTCCTAGCAATGGGGGACCTTAAAGTAGCTGAATTCACTCATTAGAAGAACTGCGTGGATACTTTTGAACACGTATTCAAAAAAAAATCTCAGAGATAGCAAAGTAGCTATATAGTAGCTATAGTAATATTTAAATTATATATATATATATATATATATATATATATGTGTGTGTGTGTGTGTGTGTGTGTGTGTGTGTGTGTGTGTTGTAATATAAAGTAATTATATTACATCATCATAGAGGTAAGCCATCATTAAACATAAATGCAACAAGACTCTTACACAGACATATTACATATTTAAGCATTTATGCAATTACATTAAACCTGACTGTAAACCATGATTTGAATTACAGATAAACAGTACACATGCACTGGAATGAAAAGCTTTCCCACTAATTTTCCATTCTAAAATTCCAACTACTTTCACCCTTGAGATCAACATTCTTCACCCCCTCTCATTACAAATTGCTGAATAAAAACCAAAAATAGTATTTTTCCACTGTGCACATCTTCAAACAGCGTATCACATAAAAGTGTAACATCTTTCTGTTTATTCAGCACATTTTCAGTAAGAGTCTGTGTTACAGCAGTGAGGAGCTAAAGGTTTGTAGTATAATCTGAAGGCTGTGTGTCTAGCGAGGCTATAAATAGAGGTACTTAACGACTCTAAAGTCTCAGCAGAAGACCACTCACTAATTCTAACAGTTACATTAAGTCCCGTGCCTGGCTTTACTATCACCAGGAATCACATTCATCCATCTCTCCATCTTTCTATCTGTCTAAGTGATGAGTTAACTTTTTGACTGTTTATGGAAATAAAAATGGAAGATGTGTTCTCAGGGCCAAAGAAGTAAAGGGCCACCCGGAATGTTACCAGCATAAAGTTTAAAAGCCAAGGTTTGACATTTTACCAGGGTATATTAGTGGGTAGCTTGCACATTTGTGAAAGCAGCATTAATGCTGTTTGATATGTACACATTTTAGAGCAACACATGCTGCCTTTCAGACACTGTCTTTTTCAGGGATGTCCATGCTTATTTCAACATGACAACTGCAAGAAACCCTCTGTGTTTGTTACAATGGTATGGCTGCGTAATCAGAGAGCACGGGTGCTAGACTGACCTGCCTGTCTCTTGTTGAAACGATGTGGCCTTTGGTGAAGTGTAAAATACAACAATAAATGTCCAGCATAGTTGTGCAGCTGAGGTATAACTGAAGAATGGCAAATCTGGATCAACTGGTATCTTCAGTCCCCAAATATTTATGAAGTGTTGTTAAAAGGAAAGGTGAAAAGTAACCGAGTGGTAAACATTCTCCTAACTTTTTTGACATGTTTTGCAGGCATATTTACAACAGCAAAAAACAACTATGAAGCTCAAAATGTTAAACATGGCATATTGTGTTTTTCAATTTAATAGAGGTCAAACAGAATTTGCTAATGACTGTTTTATGTTTTTATTAAGCATTTCACACACTGGCCCAACTGGTACAAACTTATTACTACCCTAAAAGAACAGCAGGACAATTTTTTAAATGTCTTACTGCTTGTCTGACCTAATTATACCACTGAAGGAGATTTAGCCTTGATAACAGCAGGATGTATTCGCTGAATTTATGGCAGCAGTAGATGCGAACTCACAGCTAATGTGTTTCAAACAGAGTGATTAATGGAAATGAAAGATAAAATGAAGCCTAAAAGTAAACACAAAAGTATGTAAATGTAAAAACATCCTCAAAACTGACACTAAGCTGAATTCACATGAAAGCTGGAAATAATATGGGAAGTAAATATGACTCTGAAACTCCAGGGCACTGTAACCGAGTTTTTCATGTCGGTCAGTTATGTTGAGTTTATGACTGTTTGCTTTTGCCTCTTTCTGCAGTGCACTTGTAGTTTTATTGCTGAAGCTCTGCCGATGGCTGTATATTCCAGCACTCGGCTCTGATTGATCACTGCTCTATCATCCTGCTGTAAAGCTGGTATCACTGTAGGCTTTATAGGCCGTGTGGGTGGAACAGAATTTAAAACCTTCGGTCAAGGTCTAAAAGCATGATGGGGAATCTCACACTGCTTTCTGACATGCCACATCATCCAGAGTCAGAACAGAGAAGAGCAAGAGTCTAAAGTGTGATCTGAGTAATATCACTATAACTCATATAATGTCAATTAAACATATTACAGATGATGATTACTCATTATTATTATTATTATTATTATTATTATTATTATTTTAGTGATTTAACTCCTTTCATAACTCTTATTTTATATTATTTTATCATACTAAATGCAAATTATAGAACACATATTAGATATTATTGCTGTTCTTTTTCTACTTCTTTTTCTTGTTTACTGGATTCCTTTAATGTCTTTTACTTGATATTTATTTTACCATACTACATGAAAGTCACCATTGCATGCAAAAGTTTGTGCACCCCTGCCGAAATTCCATGTTTTATTTATGTTCCACTTGTAAATAAGTTACACCTCCTCTACAGAGAACACACTCCTGCATGTTTCATGCACAATCACTGTTTAGATACTAAATTTAACATATTATTTATTATTTCCTTATTTCACATTATTTCATGTATTTTCAGTGTGTTAAACTGCAAATAAAAAGAAATTGTGCATTATGATTAGCAGAAATGATATATTTAAGTGTGCTCTCTGTAGAGAACATATAACTTATATTCACTTATTAAATCAACAAAACATGGAATTTGACCAGGGGTGTTTTGCTGGGGAAACTTTCTGTTGGGCCATATTGAATGTCCACATGATCCACACTTTAGGCATGACTAATCTAAATAAATGGCATGTGGAATTGTTATACTGGGGCAAAAACAGTAAATCAACGTCTTAAGGAGGCTTTTTGGTGAATAAACCCTGTTTTATCACTCACAGAGTGCAGAACGGCATGTGCTTGTCATTTTTGGGGGTTTTGTGTACGATTATTCATCTCCAAATGCATCAGAGTAATCAGTTTTGACATTAGCCTAATACAACTGACCACAAAAGACTGACCATTTTCTAATTACTTGGTCAAGATGTTCCTTGTGACCTTTGCGCCAAATTCTGCTCAGCTCTCATTTTCCACTGAGCTGCTGATTGTGTTTTTATGTTCACATTGTGGGGTGTTGTAAACTCATCTGCAAAGAAATCAAAGTCTCCTTAACTTTTCACACCAAACCACTCTGAATGACTTTGTTTACATCTCAATCACTGAATTATGTGGAAAATCAGAAAAAATGATGGAATTCCCCTTTAAAATCTAAGGCTGGGAAACTTGTCCTTATTACAACAGGGTGACTTAGCAAGATAAGAACTCTGAACTGCAGCACTAAAACCTTTAGACCAAACATGTCTCTGCTTATCGATTACATTTGGGGTGAGACAGGATCAACTGGATAGGTTTGATTTTACTGTTTGTGGGAATAGTTGATCGCTTCTTTTGGTTTGTACTTTTTTCTTGTTGTTCTGTAAAACCTAGATGAGCTTTGCTGCATCACCTTTCCCATTCTACCTCTTTTCTTTCGCTTTCCTTTATGAAATTCCTGGCCTTCATTGGTGGGCTGCGATTTTGATGCTCTGCAAAGCAACCTTGAGTTATGGAAAGGCACTGAATAAATAAAATACATTATTGCTATTATTTTTATTGTTTCATTCAGACAGACTGGGCTGATAACTGAAACTATAAACCAGAAAAGGCTGAGGATCTTTAAGAGCGTACTAAAATGATTTCAGTATGTAGCTACAGAATGAGCCACGGAATCCCAACGTCCTTGGATTCCTACTTGGATCCTTTCCTACTGATGATCCACAGATTTTAAATACCTTATGTCTGATGTACCTTATAGAAAGAGTGAGATATTTTAAATATTTATAATGTTTTTATTGTTGTTCTGCTGATCAGTCTGTTTGAGTACATTGTACGAGCAAAGAAACAAACAGCAATTTTAATTACATAACATTTTCATTACCATTAAACTTATTAGTCTTAGTAAAGAATTAGATTTTGCTAATAATCTTTGCTTTTTCAGCCAAAATGTTGGCCTTTTTCTCCTCTTTTGGCTGAAACTGAAAGCATTCCTAACAATTAGGTGCCTCCATTATTATTATTATATTATTATTATCATTATTATTATTATTATTATTATTACTATTGTTATTGTTATTTAGTGCATCAATAATATTTAAGAACACACTCTGCATTTAAATGTGTAAATCTTGTGTACTGCATGACTGGCTGACTCCTCTGACGCTGTTTAGCTGTTTGTACCAGGCAGCAGTGGCACCACCAGGATCAAGTCTGCTGGAACACTGCTGTCTTTGTATCTCAGAGAAACAGACAGATAAGAGAGAACAGTCTAGCTTTAGCACTGCCAGTTAGCAGAGTGAGTGAGGGTTTGTTTGTTTGTGTTTGTTTGTAGTGATCAGATGCTTCTTCATGCTGTGTGAGAACATGATCATTTATTACTATGCAGGTCATACGTCATCGGTCATCACCAAGCGTCAGAGTTACTATTGCATGTATTCCTCCACAAGTATTTCCCTTAGAATCTCAGAATGAGTAGCATTTTGATTTTTGGTCATTTTGTGTGAAATAACTAAGGACCACCTAACTGACCATCTCAGACTTCCTTATTACTTCTGTGAAATGTCATGATGTCCAATTCATTGTCATACAATCCATACAGTCATTCTGAGAGACTGTAGTACACTACAGGATTTGTATGGGGTGATATGGCGTCTACTGTTTCATTATAAAAGCACTCTGTAATGCTCTATAATGGTCATATGATCCACACAGACATTCTGACAGACTGTAATACACTACAGGATGTGCAGGGGACAGTGTGGTTTCCACTGTTTCATTTAAAAAGCACTCTATAAAACTCTACAATACAGCCCTACCTACTTTATCTAGCAATCAAAAGGCTGGTTTACCTGTAAAAAGCAGGTTCCATTGGCCAGATGCTCCTGAATGGTGGCATTGTAGAGCTGCTGAGTGAATACAGGTTTGTTGTCATTGACGTCCTCCACATGGATGTTCACAGTGGTGGTGGAGGTTAATGGAGGAAAACCTCCATCCACAGCCACCACCAGAAAGGCCAGGCTAACATCCCTCTCCCTGTCCAAGCCTGCGGCCGTGCTAATAAGGCCAGTCTGAGGGTCAATGTTCACCAAGTAGTCTTGATTTGACCGCAGGATTGAGTAGAATATACTGGAATCCTCATCCTGGTCATGAGCCTTCACCTGCAGGACTGAGCTTCCAACAGGTAAATCCTCAGACAAGTTCACTTCATAAACTTTTTGCTCAAAGCTCGGAGGGTTGTCGTTCACATCTGTGACTTGTAACAGGAACGTTCTCTCACTTCTCAAAGGAGGAGAGCCAAAGTCAGAAGCAACCACAGTTAACTCGTAAATATCCTTCTGCTCCCGGTCCAGCAGGCCATCCACACAGAGCGCGTAGAGAAACTCGTCAGTGGCCTTCAGGGTGAACTTGCCTTCTCCACCTTCGAGGAACACGCTGACCTGTTTATGGAAGGAATGTGCATTTGAAATTTATTTTAAAATGTATCATTTTATTATTTATTTTATTTCATTAAGTCTACACGAGTAGAGAGTAGAATGAGCTTTGTTGGCATTTTTCTGTGATGCTTCAATGTTGCACTTTGTATCCGATACCCAACACCGACACAATGAGGTTCAAAGGTTTCTGTTCAGCATGCTGTAGCCTTTAGATGGCAGCAGTAGTCTTTTTATGCAAACAGATCACAACCAGAGAATTTGTAGTGAGGGAAACTTACTCTTTAATTATGTCTTCAGGGTTTGTCAGACACTAAAGGGTGCTCCCGAGTGAGTGCAAAATAAATTGTGTCTGTCCCTCCATTTCTCCATGTTGGCTCGTTGAACCTGGACTGTTATGACCATGACCCTGGATTTGCCCTGAATAAATCTTGCTTTTCTCAGCTCAGGTGTGTCCGCCGCCTCAACGGCTGGGAAAAGCAAGATTTATTCGGGGCAAATCCAGGATCATAACAGTCCAGGTTCAACGAGCCAACATGGAGAAATGGAGGGACAGATGTGACAAAAAATGAACACAGACTAGAAACACCACGGAGGCCGGAATACACAAAACAACACAGGAGTTAACATACAACAAACAATACATCCAAAGACCAGCAAGAAACTTAGGAAAACACAGGGCTAAATTACAAACAGGGATAACGAGGGACAGGCGGAAAACAGGTGGAAACGATCAAGGGGCGGAGTCACCGGGACAACCGGGAAGTAAACACAGGGAAGTAAGCACAAGGCACATGGGGGAGTGGGAGGGGCCAATCATGACAATGACCAATCCTTTAATAGGTACAAAACACTGAAGGCAAACAGTTTCCATTCGGTAGAACCAAGAGGCTGTGAAATAACTTTTTGTGAACAAGCAAAGTTTCAGTTTAAGATTTATTTACAACTTAGTTACAAGTTTAAGTTTAACAAAAACTTGTTTTAAACACAGGTTCACAAATGAGTTTTCTGTACTATATTAATCTGTAGGTCTCTGTTCATAAACATAAACTAGCCAAAACTACAACCTCAATTCCAATGAAGTTGGGACGTTATTATTAGTGTCCTCAGTTCCCAAACGCTTATTGAGTGTTGTAAAAAGGAAAGGTGATGTAACACAGTGGTAAACATGCCCCTGTCCCAACTTCTTTGGAACGTGTTGCAGGCATCAAATTCAAAATGAGTGAATATTTGCAAAAAACAATGAAGTTTATCCATTTGAACATTAAATATCTTGTCTTTATAGTGTATTCGGTTAAATACAGGTTGAAAAGGATTTGCAAATCATCGTATTCTGTTTTTATTTATGTTTTACATAATGTCCCAACTTCACTGGAATTGGGGTTGTAATTTACTACAAAATGAAATAGTGTTTGTATAAATTCAATAAATTCAGAAAAAAGACACATGCCAGTCACAACTGCATAAGTGTACATATATCTATATTGTGGTCTATTTACACAAAGTTGGCTTAGTTCCATCATTTATGTTGAATAGACTCTCCCAAAATTTTACGCTGCTGCACTGATTTTGAACCGTGTGCTTGCACTGGGTCGGTATGTCCAACAGGTCAAAACAAGCTCGAAACAAAGTGCGCACTGTGCCCTGATTGGTGCTCTTGCTTCGCACTTCTTTCATTTTTGACGCTTTACATCTTTATACACACACAAACCAAAAGGAACCGCAAATTTCACCTAATGTAATGTAGTAAAAAGTAAAATACTTGACTCTGAAATGTAGTGGCGTCAATGTAAAAAGTCGCCCGAAATGGAAATACTTCAGTAAAGTACAGATACACGAAAAAAACTACTTAAGTACAGTAACAAATTACATTTACTTAGTTACCATCACCACTGCAAGAAGTCAGTTCACAAAATGTATTTCCTCAAAGATATTCCACAATTAACCCCATCAAAACACCTTTGGGATGAACTAGAATGGTGATTGTGAGCCAGACCCTCTCATCCAACATCAATGTCTGACCTCACAAGTACTATTCTGGATGAATTTCCACAGACCCTCTCCAAAATCTTGTAGAAAGGAAAAAAATCTCCTTAACTTTTAATCAATACAAAAAATTGCATTGATTAAAAAGCATGCAAAAATAGCAAAGTATTTTTTGATAAGGTCAATTTATATCTCCGCTTTTGTTTTTGTTTTTTTTTATTAATGTTTATGGTTATAACAGTTCTTGATCTCATTTTCTAAAACAATATTAATAATATTGTTATATATAATAATAATTATTTTTTTAACTTACCAAAGCTTGTAAAAGCCTAACTATTGTGAGACATATTGTATATTATGATGTTTTATTTATGCTGCATCACCCACCTTTTTGTCCTCTCCCAGGTCTGGGTCAGACACAGCAACCCTGGCCACATATTCTCCATATCCAGCCCCTTCAGACACCTCTGGATCTCCCGTTTCACTCAGAAACAGGATGTTAATGTTTGGGCTGTTGTCATTGACATCAAGAACCCTGATGCCCACAAATGTGCTGCTGGACTCAGGCTGGACCCCATGATCCCTTGCAGTCACTATAAGCTCAAAAAACGTCTGGCTTTCGTAGTCCAGAGGCTTGTTGAGGCGAATGACACCTGTGTTCTTGTCAACGATGAAAATCTCGTTGGGGTCACTCTGACGCCTGTTGATCTCGTAGGTGACCAGGCCATTGTTGCCTAAATCAGGGTCTATGGCGTGCACCTGGCACACAGGTGTCAAAAGTGGGGCATTTTCCCACAACACAGCTTGATATTCGGTTTGATTGAATGCGGGCTGGTTGTCATTTTCATCCAGAACGTTGACGTGCATCTGTAGGCGACCTGTTTTTGGCGGCACACCTCCGTCAAAGGCCTCAACGGTCAAGCTGTAGAAATCTCTGCTTTCTCTGTCCAGTTTCTCCATGAGAACCAAGTCAAAGTTGAGGATTGTACCACTACCTCCTCCATTGCGGAGTTCCACTTTAAAAAGTTCTTCTGCTTCACCTTTCAAGAGTCTGTAACCTTGAGTTCCGAACTGGCCCTCGTCCAAGTCCAGAGCTCCAGGAAGCTCAAAGCGTGAGCCAGGAAGGCTCAGCTCAGACACATTCAGCTCCACGACACCTACAGGGAACGTAGGCTGATGGTCATTCACATCTTTCACCACCACCGTGACCTTGACAACCTCTCCAGTCAACGTTGCTGCTGCGAATTCATACTTGTCCCTGCTCTCTCTGTCCAGCACAGTGGCCGTAGAGATGATCCCAGAGTCCGAGTCTATCTCCAAGTCCCTAAACACGTCTGAGTCCCTGCTTTCGGATATGAAGAAGCCGCTGACCCCTGCACTTGATGGCAAGGCGGCTCTAAGGTCGCCCACCACCGTGGACGCCGGCAAACCCTCCTGGACAGAGAGCCTAAGGTGGTGCACCTGGGCGGACAGGCCATTCCACACCAACACGAATGCAGTGATTACGCACTGCAGTGAGGTCCACAGGTGAGGCTTCATCTTCACCTGGACAGGTTCCACTGCACACACGCTTCACACAAGCTTTGAGTCATGTTCCTCAGACAGAGCACCGTCCAGCTGAGCGGAAACACGGACCACTCCAGTTAGTGAGCAACTCCTCAACTCCAGCTTCAGACTGACTGAGGCTCGCTCCCCCAGAGCGTCAGCGCGCGTGCGGCTGAGGGGCGGGGCTCGTTGAGTCACGAGGACAAACCACAAGCGTAACGGACGCGTGAACGGGAGAGAGAGACGAGGATGTAAGAGAGAAGGGGCAGAGGGAGAGAGACGACTACTCTGTTTGGAAAGAAAGAGGGGGGAGAGAAGAAACAAAACAAAGGGAGCAAAAGAAAGAAAGATGTAAAAAAAAGTTAAAAGCTGAGAAACAAGGAAAAATGGGAGGGAGAGAGAGAGAGAGAGAGAGAGAGAGAGAGAGAGAGAGAGAGAGAGAGAGAGCGAGAGAGAGACAAGGAGGAGCAAAAGGAGAGACAAAAGAAAGATGTAACAGAGAAAGAAAACATTTAAAAGACGGAAGGAAATAGGGAGAAGAGAAATAAATGAAAGATCAAAGAAAAAGATAAAGGGGCGTGCAAAGGAAAAAGAAAGAGCAAAAAGAGAGTGAGAAAATGAAAGAAAGAGAGAAAATAAGAGAAAGGCTTTACAATCATTTTATTTTTTTAACCGTTTATTATTTCACTCTTCTTAATCTAATGTGTATAAATGTCTGCCCTGTGATGGAATGACTGCCTTCCGCCCGTGATACGCTCCAGCTTCCCCAGCGACACAGAGGGATAAGCGGCTTAGATAACGTGTGTGTGTGTGTGTGTGTGTGTGTGTGTGTGTGTGTGTGTGTGTGTGCTCTTAGACTTAAAAGATCTGATTTTCTTTTCAAACTCAGCCACGTTACTGCAAATCCAACAGCACCATCTGCTGGACAAAACCCTGACCTGCTGTACCTGATCAGTGTCTGGATGTTAGACATTGTTCTTTGTGGTTCTACAAGTGGAGATGCTGGCAGACCAACGTTGATTGTTTATATATATATATACACACACACACACACAGGGTGGGCCATTTATATGGATACACCCAAATAAAATGGGAATGGTTAGTGATATTATATTGGTCGTCGTGGGCCAGTTGAATGCCCCCCAAGGTCTCCCGATCTGGCCTCCTTAGACTTTTATCTTTGGGGTCATCTGAAGGCAAATTGTATATGCTGTGAAGACACGAGATGTGCAGCACCTGAAACTACGGATACTGGAAGCCTGTGCTAGCATTTCTTCTGCAGTGTTGCTATCAGTGTGTGAAGAGTGGGAGAAGAGTCCCTAAAATTGGAAGATAAATGGTCATCCCTGAAAAAATCTAAACTACAAGTAAACGCAATGCATCTACAAACGCACGGAGGTCAGTTTATGCTTCAGACTACTTGAAAATGGCAACAACCGCCAAACTGGCACTGGAAACGCATGATTATGCTAACGAAGATAGCTCAAGCACGGAGACCGACGCTAGCGTCTCAAGCAAGAAACGCAGCCTCCAAACGCCAACAAAGACCCCTGCGCCCACACAAGAAGGAGAAAAGGTGAGGAGAACTCGACTTCTCTCGACCCCACTACAGAGA
Organism: Pygocentrus nattereri; assembly: GCF_015220715.1. Lineage (NCBI taxonomy): Eukaryota > Metazoa > Chordata > Actinopteri > Characiformes > Serrasalmidae > Pygocentrus > Pygocentrus nattereri. The sequence goes on from NC_051232.1 coordinate 13,692,751, forward strand.
AAGATGTGACAGATGCAGCCATTCTCGAAGTTGTAAAAAGTCTTAACTGCCATGGTGGAAAGATTCAACTCCCGACTGAATTGCCAACCTTGCGAAAAGTTTGGATTTCAACCTTAAAGAACTTAAAGACTGTAAAGATAAAGTGAAAGCACCGGAAAAGCAAATGTCTGCTGTCAACAGCTGAAAACAAATCTCAAGGAGCGAATATGTGAAATTGAGCGGTACAAAAGGCGCTGCCCAGATAGCAAAATGACATTGATTCAATATTGAATCAACATCAGTCATTATCATTGAATCAACATTGATTTCTGATATTGATTCACCATTGAAACTGCTCATTATGTCCGACATTGAATAAATGTTGAATAAACAACCGAGGCCAACACAGAATCAACACTCATTCAATATTGAATCAACATTGATTTCTGATGTTGATTCAGCATTGAAACTGCATGTTCTGTCTGACATTCAATAAATGTTGAATAAACAACCAAGGCAAACACAAAATCAACTCTTTCAATCGAAAGTTAAATGCAGTAAAATTGATTACGTTTTTTTTAGGTGATTCAATGTTGATTCAAGCCATAAAACAATATATAAAAATACCCTCTCCTCCACAAAGTAAAACTCAAAACACAATTGAGTTGAGTTACACTGCTTTATTTTACTAACCAAACCAAAAATTATTATAACACAAGAAAACAACCTTCATGTAGTGAAGATGAAAACATACAAAAAAAGAAACCATCAGACGTTCATCATGTGACAAGCAGTGTTTCAATTTTTCTTCCTGGGAATGCCACCTTCTCTTTTGGGTGCATAGCGCAGCCACTTCATGACAACATCTGAAAAGGTCAGCAAGGTCAAACCTTTATGTTGTTGGCAGGCTGTAGCTAAAAGCAGAAAATAAAAAAATAACACTTTCAGGTTACGTTCACAGTCTCTTAGCAATTCATTCAAATAGCAAATGGTTCACTACAATGGGCACTACAAAATATACTATGAAATTGAATAAAACCAATAAGAGCGACAGAGTATACCAGTACCAGTAATACCAGTACATTTCCTGTAGTTTATAACACCAATATAATATCCTGATCCTTAGTTATATTTTATATGAATGCCACAAGAGTTGCTGGCTCACACGGGGTGTGGAAGGTAAAACTGTTCACTGTTCTGTTTTTGAATTTTTTTCTCAGCTTGAGCAAACAATCCATTAAACATTATCTCATGTCTGTACGCACCACAATGGTTCAAACTCGAATGAGTGCACTCTCTCTACTTTGCATTGAAAATAACATTGTTGACAGTCTGGAGTTTGATGATGTAATCGATGATTATGCCAGCTAGAAAGCACACAGAATGCCAGTTCTATAGACTACTGACTGAGCAGTACTGACTATGGCTATAGACAGTTAATGAGTATGACTTAGATACTGATCAGCTTGTCAGCAACAATAATAGTAATTATTTACTGATTGTGTCTGTCTGTCTGTGAGAAATTTACATTTACTGTACTGTGAAAATTTGTTTAGTGTTCTGTAGTTCTGAACTCCCGAATAGAACCGAACTCAACAATTGTTGGCTTGTTTTTTACTTTAGACTGAAAAGTGCAGGTGCAAAAGGTCGGGACGACAAAGGGGGCGCTGAATTTTTTTTGGCCTTGGGCACGTTGCAGCCTAAAGATGTCCCTGCCTGCAACCTGCTATTCTTGGCCACCAAGGGTTAAGTGGAAAACTGTGGAAATAAGAGATAACACCTGTAAAGACCTACCAAATATGCAGTCTTTCAAGATGGTCTTTGAATGGCCTTTTACATCCTTTCCCAGCCCAATTAAATTGACAAGCCAATTCGTTTGTCAACGATGACTGCAAAATGCGGCGTATTGTTGTCTCTGGTGTTCCACCACCCACAGCAGCAAACTTGGACACCTACAAAAACTTAATTTAAAATTAAAATTGGTTTCTTTAGTTTCAATTAGTTCTGCTTAGAATTATATGTGGTACACATTTTGTAAAAATAACACATACATACAGTGGGGCCAAAAAGTATTTAGTTGGCCACTGATTGTGTAAGTTTTCCTACTTAGAAAAATGAGAGAGGTCTGTAATTTTCAACATGGGTAACTTCAACCATGAGAGACAAAATGAGAAAAATCCAGGTAACACTGTAGGATTTTTAAAGAATTTATTTGCAAATTATGGTGGAAAATAAGTATTTGGTCACCCACAAACAAGCAAGATTTCTCGCTCTCACAAACCTTCAGATTATCTCAGGAACAGTGCATAGAGAGCTTCATGGCATGTTTTTCCATAACCAATGGCAGTTGCATCCAAGCCTTACATAATTAACCCACCTATTGTGTTCCCGGTCAAACCTGGCCGATTAACAAGTTTCCTCTTTAAAAAGTGGATTAAATTTCATCTGTTTGTTTTGAGCTTCCATGACTTTGTTCACACATGGTATTTGAACATGTAAAACAAATCTGAAATATTTTTCTAAAAATTTGCATGTTATATTAAACTTTGGAACACTCATGGTGATCCCGGTCAAAAATGACCCGTTATTGGAAATGAATCTATAACACTATAGTTAGTATATAAAACAGAGCTCAAGCACATATCTGCTCTCCTTTCTTACACCTCATCATGTAGGTGTCTGAGTAGATACACAAACGCACATGCCTGTATACACACACACACACACACACACACACACACACACACACATCTTATGTTTCTTTTTTGTCTTCCATGGGAACCATTGGACAATATAGATTTATTTTCCACGGCAACACCACCATTCACTTCAAAAGTGAACACACATACATATATACATATATACTTGTATAAATTCCAATAAACCAGTGTTTAAGTTTGGCATAACACATATTAGATATAGACATTTTTGATGATATTCAAATGTATTGAGATTCTCCTGTAAATTATTTTTTAGTTATTTACCCTGCGAATGAGACACTAGATTTAATTAGAGATGGAAAGATCGGCATCGGACGATTTTCAAACAAAATACACGATCGGCAGATTTTACAGATGGTTATTTGTATGTGACTACATTCTCAAACTATCATACAGTGAAGTACACAGAGTTATGTACCTAGCTAGCTATACAGCTAGTTACCCTCAAGTCTCTGAAGCAGATATGAAGAAATGACATTTATAGCTAGCTAGCTAGCTCGTAGCTAAAATGAGGCTATTCAAGCGTTCGCTAGTTAGCTAACGAACTAATGTTTTAATGTTTAATGTTGCTTTTCGACACTGGTAAACTAAGGCTAAAGAAACAGTTCATATTAATTATTCTTTTAAACTTGAAATTACTAAAATTACTAAAGAAAAGATAGCAAGCTAGCCTAAACAACCGTTACCTACCTGTCACGGCGCGCGCTCCTCTGTTCTGTGGAAAATTCCAGAAGGCCAGCTGCAAAGTGAAGGGGCGTATGCGTAGAGGCTGTTGATGTGACTGGTCCACTCACCAGCATTTATTATTTTTCATCTTATTATTTATTATACCACTAAAAAATTAATGGTTACCTTTGATATTGACTCAAAATAATAACTTAAATAATGAGAATATCTCTAAATAATGACATAAAAATTCACTTCATAATCAAAACAAATAGATTTTTTTTTATTTTTTACATGGCAAAAATAGGCTTTTATATATGTGCAAATGCGGTGTCTTGCACAATGCAAGTAGATGGCGGTATGTCTTTTCTTAATTCTAAAAACTTATGCTCCTGATGAGATGGTGTCCTGGATCTCTTCCTGAACCTGAAGAAAAGGAAGGGGAAACTTTTGCCCCAGTCTTTTCACATATTTTATTTAATTTTCTGTGTTGCTTGCTCAAATTCAAATTTTATATATATTTTAAATATATAATTTATATATGTGTACATATGTGTACACATTTTACATACAATATAGGTCAAGTAATTGTGTTGCGTTGTTGATCATAACCAATCAAAATGTTGATTCAATGTCTTCTTTTCAATGTTGAATCACAGTTAAGACTTCAACCCAATAACAATGTTGATTTACAGTTGATTTATGGTCATCAACCAAAATCGACCAAAAAAACCCAAAATCAACATTGATTCAATGTTCCTTTGCTATCTGGGATGGAATCTCCGCGTCCACGGGCTGAAAGAACACGAGGGAGAAAACACCAGAGAGAGTCCAAAATCACTCCACAGTGGTCAGAGAAGATGGAGGATCTTGTTGACTCGGCACATCGACTGGGAAGGAGGGTTGAAGGCAAACATCGACAGATAATCATACAGTTCACCATGAGGATTCATCGGGATTCAATCTGGCGACCTTCCAAGAATCACGCTGCTTGTAAAGAGCACAGCGTTCGCTCCACGGAGGATCTGCTGAAAGCTGACAAGGAGGCACGCAAACTTCTAACAGCAAACTTCTACAAGCATTTCTGGTCTGAAATTCATGAATTCCTGTATAAGGTGTTGATTGAGGCTCTTGATGAACAGGCTCTTCCAGCTAGCATGAAACAAGGGGTTATAATGTTAATTCCAAAACCAGGTAAAAATCCCAAAATTATTGATAACTTAAGACCCATCACATTATTAAACAATGACTATAAGACCCTAGCTCATATATACACAAATCGTCTCAAAAAAGGTGTTTCTCAAATTGTCAGTGAGACTCAGTCAGGGTTCTTACAGGGTAGATCTATTCATAATAACATTCGCTTCATACTAGATATATTGGATTACAGTGAAATGATTGAGGATAAAGGTTTCATTTTATTTTTGGACTTCAAAAAGGCTTTCAATATGATCGAACACCCCTTCATGTTCCATGCTTTAAAGGCATTTGGGTTTGGGATCAATTTCATTAAAGTCATGGAGACACTATATAAGGACATTAATAGCTGGTGGTTGGTTAGTGTAGTGGTTAACACCTTTGCCTTCTACACTGTAGACTGGGGTTTAATCCCTGACCAGGGCAAGCACCCTACACTATACCAATAAGGGTCCTTGGGCAAGACTCCTAACACCACCTTGGCCTACCTGTGTAAAATGATCAAATTGTAAGTCACTCTGGATAAGAGCATCAGCCAAATGCCATAAATGTAAATGTAGCTGTGTCTCGTTACCTCATGGAACCTCACCTCGGTTTGACATGCTAAAAGGAATTCGACAAGGATGTCCTGCAAGCCCAAGACTGTTCATTTTAACAGCAGAAATGCTGGCTATTATGATAAAAAACTGAAAACTTGAAAAAACTTAATGTACTTGGAACAGAGCTTGTAATAAGTCAGTTTGCTGATGACACGACTTTGCTGCTCAAGGATGAACATCAAATTTCTGTTGCCATTCAGAAAATTGAACACTTTTCCAAGGCATCTAGACTATTCCTTAACATCCAAAAATGAAAACTACCATCAATCCATGAGCAGGCACAACACTTCATTTATAAAATACCTGTCAAAACTGTGGTAAAATACCTGGGTGTCTACATAACTAATGATATGAAAGAACATGAGCTACTTAATTAAAAAAAAAATATAGGCGAATGTAAAAACAAACGAAATGCTTGGTTGCAGAGGGATTTATCTATCTTTGGTCGGACCTATTTCACTAAAATGGAAAGCATATCCAGAGGTGTTCATCCTGCATCTGCAATAGCACTCAGCCCAGTCTTTGGTAGATCTGTGAACCAGCTTAATTTCAACTTTATTTGGAAGAATCGAACTCGCTATATTAAAAGAGCTATCACTGTTAAAGAGTTCTCTGAAGGTGGGTTAAAAGCAATAGACTTTGAATTTATGAATGGGACATTCAAACTGATTTGGCTGAAAAAATTTGTTAAATCCCCTGCTAGTCCATCCATCCATCATCTTCTCCAGGGTTCGGGTCGCGGGGGCAGCATCCTAAGCAATGAGGCCCAGACCTCCCTTTCCCCAGCCACTTCCACTAGCTCCCTGGGGGGGAATCCGAGGCACTCCCGTGCCAGCTGGGCGATATAGTCACGCCAGCGTGTCCTGGGTCTTCCCCGGGGTCTCCTCCCGGGTGGACTTGCCTGTGACACCTCCCAAGGGAGGCGTCCAGGAGGCATCCTAACAAGATGCCCGAACCACCTCAACTGGCTCCTCTCGACGTGGAGAAGCAGCGGCTCTACTCCGAGTCCCTCCTGGATGACCGAAATTCTCACCCTATCTCTAAGGGAGAGTCCAGACACCCTGCGGAGGAAACTCATTCCTTGGGAACATAGATCGACCAGTAAATCGAGAGCCTTGCCTTATGGCTCAGCTCTTTCTTTACCACAACAGACGTTAAAGAGCCTGCATCACTGCTGACCCAGCACCAAACCGTCAATCTCTACCCACACAAGTGGCTCAGGTGGTGCAGCTCATCCAGGATGGCACATCAATGCGAACTGTGGCAAGAAGGTTTGCTGTGTCTGTCAGCGTCCAGAGTGTCCAGAGTGTCAGCGTCCAGTGTGGCTGGAGGCTGGAGGCACTACCAGGAGATAGGCCAGTACACCAGGAGCCGTGGAGGAGGCCGTAGGAGGGCAACAACCCAGCAGCAGGACCGCTACCTCCGCCTTTGTGCAAGGAGGAACAGGAGGAGCACTGCCAGAGCCCTGCAAAATGACCTCCAGCAGGCCACACATGTGCATGTGTCTGCACAAATGGTTAATAACCGACTCCATGAGGATGGTATGAGGGCCCGACATCCACAGATGGGGTTTGTGCTCACAGCCCAACTCCGTGCAGGACGCTTGGCATTTGCTAGAGAACACCAGGATTGGCAAATTCGCCACTGGCGCCCTGTGCTGTTCACAGATGAAAGCAGGTTCACACTGAGCGCATGTGACAGACGTGACAGTCTGGAGACACTGTGGAGAGCGATCTGCTGCCTGCAACATCCTTCAGCATGACCGGTTTGGCAGTGGGTCAGTAATGGTGTGGGGTGGCATTTCTTTGGAGGGCCGCACAGCCCTCCATGTGCTCGCCAGATGTAGCCTGACTGCCATTAGGTACAGAGATGAGATCCTCAGACCCCTTGTGAGACCATATGCTGGTGCGGTTGGCCCTGGGTTCCTCCTAATGCAGGACAATGCTAGACCTCATGTGGCTGGAGTGTGTCAGCAGTTCCTGCAAGATGAAGGCATTGAAGCTATGGACTGGCCTGCCCGTTCCCCAGACCTGAATCCGATTGAGCACATCTGGGACATCATATCTCGCTCCATCCTCCAACGCCACGTTGCACCAGACTGTCCAGGAGTTGGCGGATGCTTTAGTCCAGGTCTGGGAGGAGATCCCTCAGGAGACCATCTGCCACCTCATCAGGAGCATGCCCAGGCGTTGTAGGGAGGTCATATAGGCACGTGGAGGCCACACACAATACTGAGCCTCATTTTGACTTGTTTTAAGGACATTACATCAAAGTTGGATCAGCCTGTAGTGTGTTTATCCACTTTAATTTTGTGTGTGACTCCAAATCCAGGCCTCCAATGGTTAATAAATTTGATTTTGTTGTCAGCACATTCAACTTTGTACAGAACAAAGTATTCAATGAGAATATTTCATTCATTCAGATCTGGGATGTGTTATTTGAGTGTTCCCTTTATTGTTTGAGCAGTATATGTGTGTGTGTGTGTGTGTGTGTGTGTATAAATTTATATATAAATATATATATATATTTTATATATATATATATATATATTAAAAAAAGGGTGCACTGAAAGGAACTGTTGGCTGATATTTTGTTGGTTGGTATATTTTAAGTATAGCTAATTGGAAATGGTACACACAACTACACAACTGTTTATTGGTTTATTTCTTTACTATGTTAATTCTAAAGTTGTTTTTTTTTTTGAGCAAATAAATGTTAATTAACTAAAATCATTTTCTCAGACATTTTGCAGTTTCCATTCTTCCAGCTTCTCTCTGCTGTTTTTCACAGAAATCTATAGCAGCATTTCTTCGCACCTCACAGCTCCGCCTTAGAAGTTGGTTTTTAAACTCCAGTTTAAACAGTTCAGTGGATTAAGTTGTATCTAATCTCCTCTCAAACACAACAAATAACTTACTTAATGGCTTTATCTTGTGTTCCATTATACTTTCTTTGTTTCTCACCTTACCTGTTATTACCATCATTATTTATATAGGCTGAATCACTAAACAGACAGTGATTTCTGGGTCTTTATTTTACAAAATGCTGCATTCATGATAAATGCCATGAGTAGCAAAGCCAATTCTACAAACACCACATCATCCAACTGGCACTGGACAGGTTTTAACGGCTCCCTTTGAAAAGAAATGGTAATAAACATGAACCCAAGGAAAGTTCATATTTCAACCGCTTTGCTAGGCCTGAAACACAGGAGCCAGAAAACGTATTTACAAACCATGAAAAGCATTTTTTGTGTAATTTAGCCTAAAAGCCAGAACAGACAAATGGAGAAATACCTGCTTAGCCCACAGAAAACATTCAGAAAAACCTTCTGGAAGACACACCAGACACTATCTAATTCACAGATTACTTGCAAATGCTATGTTGAGTAAAATGTTCTGGAAAGATGTTTCATTTCGATCACTACAACCAAGATTGTAGTGATTCTAGTCCCAAAATTCATGATGTTCATTAAAAGGTTTTTTCCCCAAAATACATGCTTAACTAATCGCTGAGATGTTTTAAAAAAAAAAAAAATCATTCAGTATGGTTTAGTATGAAATGTGTGTGAGTGGTGGTGATAGGATCAAGACGTCCACCTCAAAGCTTCATCACCGAACTTTATTGTTCAAAATGTTTATAAATACACTGCCTGATATCTGAGACACTGGTTTTATGTGTAAATCACGGTGGAAAGGTTTTAAAGCTATTGCTAAACACTTTTTTACTTTCATCAACATTGCATATAAAAAGTCAGAAGACACGCGTGGGTTCACTGGTGGTTTTGGACAGTAAATAAAATATCTGTGTTTGTGTTGTAGACCTTGTGACCCCTGGTTCCCATCACCACCACTGTAAAGACATTTGAGTCTCTGCATTAAACCATTTCACATCAAACCACTCTGAATGACTTTGTTTACGTCTCCACCACTGCAGACATTTTGAAAGAACAGCTGAATTCCCTTTAAAATGTTACTGCAACAATGCTAATGCATTTAGGGGTGAATACAGGGCAGCAGGTGTGTCTTGTCAACAGAAAACAGCGAACACCACAAAACAAAGCTGAAGACTTTAAAATCGCTTTCTCTTGATAATCTCCGGCTTCCAGTTGATCGGGTGGGTTTCCTCAGTCTGAAACAAAATTAACAACAATTAATTTGTTGAAAACACCTGTTAAACACTGCTAAAACACCTCTTTGTGTGATGGTGAAAGCTGTGACTCACCGCTGTGTCGTCCTCCTTGTACACTTTGATGGTTTTGTCGGCTTCGGCGGTGATGAGGCGGCTCTCTGAGTGGTCAAACACGCATGCGAAGATTCCGGACTCGCTGTCCAGAGAGCCAGGCTGGACCACTGCATGGATCCGCTGGAAATTATAACCCGTCCTCCAGTCCCACAGGTGGACTGTACCATTATCAGCTGAAGGGGGGACAGAGAGATAGACAGAGAGTTAAAAGGGGAAACCAGAAGAAAAAGAATACATAAGAACAGAAGAGGGAAAAGAGTGTTATCAAAATGTTATCCATAGTAATAAATATTTAGCACTGTCAAAATATTTTGAGATATTATGTAAAATATGCCAACTCTCAAGCCTGCAGTCTATCATGGGGCGACAATAGCAAAAACTACCGTCATAGATGATATATGCACACATAACTCCAAAATTTGACACATATTTAGTGTTGGTAAATCCACTGCCTTACTACACTACAGGCATAAATGTAACTGCAAATATATTAGGACTAATGTGATGCACTGTACTGTCACAGCCCTAAAAAGTATGCATTTATCTATCTCTGCAATGAGGAATCTTCTGTTCTCCATTCAAAGCAATAAAAAGTGTGAAGGGTTGAAAAATGCAGAAAATGCTAACCTCCAGAAACCAGCACACCATCAGAGTTGACAGCGAGTGTGTTGATGATTGCGTTGTGTCCGGAGAGATTCTGAATGAAGTTTCCATCTGGAAATTTCCACTGCTTGATGTTGTCTGGGGAGCCTGAAGCAAAAGTGTATCTAAAACAGCAAGAAAGATTGGTCAGGGTCACTTTATTCACAAGCCAGTAATAATGACTTACAGGGAGTTTAATCATGAATCACTTTACAATTAAAGAAGAAAATCTTTTTGGGAGCTTACTGTCGCGGATGCAGAACGACAGCTCGGACAGATTTCTTGTGATTAGTCAGTGTGGCTCTTGTCTTTCCAGCTATCAGATCCCACAATCGGATCGTGGTGTCGTGGCTCCCTGCAGCACAACAACAATAATAGGAAAAACAGTTATGTGCTATGTTTAATTAATAAACAAGTAAACTGCCCAAATACCAAACATGCCTAAGTAGTCTCTCATCAGCGTTGAGTCTAAATTAACCGCTGCCTTCATTTCCTAACTAATCTTTAGCATTTCACTCTGGCAAGCTGTTATACTCACTTTCATTATGTCACACTGACTTCTGGTTTAGGCAATAAATATTGAGATTGTTTTTACAAAAGAAAGAAAAAAAAAAAGTAGTACCATTACAATATGCAGTCCTACAGAGGAATCCTTAAACCGTTTGGAAATAATCTTATATCTTTAGTCCTTTGGTGCAAAACTGCACTGTATGGCATTAATCTGAAAGTGGCAGCTTAACTGCATCGATTCTGGAATGTCAGAATTGATTATAATTACAATAAAGTCATAAAACTATGTAATCAATAAAGTATGCAGATTTTTTTGTCCAAAAATTTTTTTTTTATTCCAAATGTAAAAGTCGTTAATGCAGATCTACATTCCATCACTGTCCAAACAGTTCTCTAAAATAGTTACTATTCTTTTTAGCAAGTCATTATCAAAATGTATCCTACATTTCAACTTATTTACACTCCTTTGTGTGGGTTTATGTACCAAAAACAGTCACAGTCCATTCTTGACAAACATTTTTCAAAAGCACTCAAGAGAGAAAACACGCCTTGTAACCTCTAAATGAAAGTATAGAAACTTTGCTGTCTGTGCAGCAAAGTTCCATATATAGACCACATGTTCTGTGGGGTGAACAGTACATATCAAAATTTTAACATGAATATATTACTTCAAGCTCCTTTATTTAAATAAATCAATAACATGTGCCCTTTAACGGTTCTCATATAATGAAAGTCTTTTCAAGCACAAACATGCTGCTCTGTGTTGTTTAGATATGACTGATACAGTATTTCTAATAAATAACTGTGCTGTAGTGTGCGAGTTGATCCATATAAAGAGATGGCAACGTCTTACCTGTAATGATCTGAGGTTCAGAATTCTGACACTTCACTGTGGCAACCGTGTTAGTGTGTCCAGTCAGAGTATGGACATTTGCTTTGGTTCTTATGTCCCAAACCTACAAAACAAACAAACATTACTGAGGTTGAATGATTCTCCTTGCTAAGCACTCTAGTTCAAAGGCAAATTCTCCTCCCAGGTCTACCAATTGATTTACCAAGCAGGATTATTCAGTTAGCTATGCAAGTTAAGCCTAAAATCAAGCAGGTCCAATAGCAGAACAGATTAGGGACATTTATTATTGGACAGTCCTGACTTCGAGCTTACATTACAGGGCTAAACTTAGAAGTGCTTCGTGAACTGCTCCCGTGACTTTGCTTTATCTATTTCAGGCTAATTTTGCACATTCGGAGTAAAACAAGGTATTTGGGGGACTCACTCTGGCTGTAGCATCTCGACTGCACGTCACCAAAACGTCAATGGTGGGATGAAGGTCCAGGTCATAAACAGCACTCAGGTGACCGTGGTAGTGCCGGATTACCTGCAGAAATAAAAAACAACCTGTATATATGGCTATAAACAAACAACGAGAGGAAATCTACAAAACAACTACAAATACAACCTAGTTTAATTTGCATAATTATAATTAGACTTCTTGAAAAATACCTAATTTTTTTACACTGCCATGCTTAAGAATAGGTATAAAGATTTTGTTCTCTGACTAAAGGTGCCAGATGAATTCATGCTTACTTATATAGCTTACTTTTTTAAGATGTTTTATTATTTTAAAGATGTTTTATCATTTATTTATTAAAGATGTCTTACATATTCTGCCTAAATTAATGAAAAATGAAAGATTTTTCATTCAATACCAGCAATAATTGCATTTCCTGCACTAAATTGACAATGTTTAATAAAGAATAATTCACATAATTTGTGTTTATGTTTGAATAATAATTAATGAAGTCATTCAGCAAAAAGTTCCATCTGATCTGCAAGAATTAAAATAATAATAAATCCTCCCTTAGTGATCAATTAAAAAAAGACAAAACAATCCATCTATTGGCCATCTACCCATTTGTCTATGCCCATCATCTGTATTTGTCTATATTATTGTATAAAACTATCTGTCTCGTGGGTGCTGCTACCTCTAATGATGTAAATAATATCTCGTCCCTCCATTCTCAGCCTGTGCATTTGTATTAGTACCTTATTGTACTCCAGATCCCAGCATTTGACCTGTTTGTCCTCTCCACATGAGAACAGGTACGGGCTGCGTGAGCTGACTGCCACACCTCTCACTGTGCTGATGTGACCAGTCAGAGACAGCTTCAGCTTACCACTGGCCAAATCCCAAATCTGAAAAACAGTCCCTAAATCTCAACACCATACACATAAACTACACTGCTCTCTACAAATATATATGCATTCACATCTGAAAACACTTGACATTAAGTACATGTTCATAAATGCTATTAATCTTCATGTTTATAATTTAGTATTATGTATTATCCAGTATGTATTGCGATTTATGCAGCTTCCATCAATTATTCAGTATCTACTATGAATTATATACATATGAGTGATTCAGTAACTACTATCAGTTATTTAGAATGTCCTACATGCAGCAGAAAGACACACCTTTATAGTTCTGTCTGCAGATCCAGTGACGAACCACTGATTTCCAGGCTCCACTGCAATAGACCTCACCCACCCCAGATGACCACTGATAACCTAGAACAAACACAGCCATCAAAACCACACAGAGCTACACAAAACCTACAGGATTAATGCTATGGGTTGCAAGAAACAACGTATTGAGAAGACTGAGGGGACAGGAATTTACAACTCCGTTACCAAAAAAGTTAGGATACTGTGCAAAATGTAAATCAAAACAAAATCCAATAATAATTATTTAGACATCATCTTTAACTGAAAATAGTGCAAAGACAACATGTTAAAATGCTGACGATTAGGCATAGCGAGTTTTTTTCCTTGCCACTGTCGTTACTGGCTTATTCACTGGGGCTTGGACCCAGATTTTCTTTCTGTAATGCTGATTGTTCTGTAAAGCTGCTTTGTGACAACACCTGTTGTAAAAAGCACTATATAAAACTGCTTGCTTGCGGACACTGCGAAATGTTATCGTTTTTAATAAAACAAAAATATATGCCCATTTTGAATTTGATGCCAGCAACATGTTTCAAAAAAGGTTGAGTATGATTATGTATTAAAGGAGCATTAAAGGAGTCTTTCAGAAGTAATGACTTGGGAGGGGCTCACCACTCTGAAAGACTGTGCAGGCAAACAGAATGACAAGAATAACATCTCAATGTAAAAAAGCAAAGAACTTTGGGATTTCATCCATGCAAAAAAGAAACTATATAGAAACAAGATGCAAAAACACTGCCACCTTTTCTAAGCAAGAGCTAATTTAAGAGGGACTGAGGTAAAATGGAAAAATGTTCTTTGGTCCAATTAATAAAAACTTGAAATTCATTTCGGAAATCATGTGCGCTCCGTTCTCTGGACTAAAGAGGAGAGGGACCATCCAGCGTGATGTCAGCTCAGTTTACCAGCCAGCATCCATGAAGATATGGGAGTGCAATAGTGGCCATGGCATGGGTGACTTGCACATCTGTGAAGGCACCATTAATGCTGAATGATACATACAGGTTTTGGAGTAACATATGCTGCCTTCTAGATATCGTCTTTTTCAGGGAAGCTCTTGCTTATTTCAGCAAGACACTGACAAACACAGTCTGCACAAATTACCACAGCACAACTCTGTAGTAAATGAGTCTGGGTGTTAAACTGGCCTGTCTGCAAATAAAACGTGACGCAACACAGTGGAAAACATGTTTTTGTCAAAACGTTTTCTGAAACGTCCCTGGCATTCAATTTAATATGGGTATATATTTTTAAGGAAACAAAATTTCTCAGTTTCAATATCTGATATGTTGCCTTTGTTGTACTTTAAATTAAATACAGAGTTTAGATGATTTGCACATCATTGCATTCTGTTGTTATATGGGGTGTGCTCTCTCGTATGTGATTGTGCAATTGCTGCTCACCCGGTAGAGTTTCCATGGTGGGTGCCACTGTGGTTTGGGCATGGTCGGAGCTTTCCTGGGAACCAGAGCTGTATTCTTCATTCCTCCTCCTTCCATTAGAGCCTGGAAGAGGACAGTGAAAACACTGACAGTGAAAAAGAGAACAACAATAACTTTTCCCTACGACCCCGACCCCATCCCAGGATAGCAGAAAAAGAATAACAAGCTAACTGATTAAAATTAATCTGAAGTACATCTATACATATGTAGAAAGATGCACTGCCCTTGCCTATGCTACACCTACTTTCATCATCAGGCAACACCCATTACCACCCAATTCCATGGTTACAAATTTAGTTACCAAACAATTACTTCCATGGTTACATTACTCCCAGTTTCATGGTTTGATACAATCATTGCGACTGCTATGCTACTCCCAATGTTTACATTTCTTAGATGTTTATGTTACAATCAATTCCATGATTATAGTTCATCCAGCTCCATTGTAAAGCTATGTTCCAATTTATAGTGATCTTCAATTCTGAAATAAAAACTACACCCCTGAATGAGCAGATGCATTCTCCTCACCAGGGTGTGTTGTGGAGGCTGGGATCGCTCAGCTCCTCCAGCATGTCTGTGGATGTCTCCAACACTGGCTGCAGTACGAACCGCATCCTGTCTATAAAGCAACAAGAGCAAGTGCTCACACATTAAAAAGATATCTTCAGTGGTCAACACACACACACACACACACACACACACACACACACACACACACACACACACCCCTAACTTAAATAAATCTGAATCAATAATACAGGATCACAATCAGCACCAGCTCTCTAGCTACAAAATTAAGGGAACTGATGCACAACTTGAGGCAGTTAGCACCAGGCTATCTGGTGGGGTATGTACTTTCAGTGCCTTTCTGCTACATTAGCCTCATAGCACTCGTAGCTCCAGTGCTAAAACTGAAGAAGCAAACATGTCTTGACTGATCGCCTTCACTTCAAGTAAAAAGGGGTGGGGCTAGTCATGCTTTTATAAGTATCAAGTTTGTGTATGCTTACCTTGCTTGAGATGGAGGCAGAGCTAGAGCCATAGACTGAACTCCAGCTTCACTGGGCATTTTCTGCAGCTGAGTGTCCGCTGTGAGGGCCACACCTAAACAACATTGTAACTGTTAACTTAATCCTAATAGAAATATGGACATGACTGATAGAAAATCTGTAGAATTTGACAAAAACTGCAAGCCAACTCAAATCCTGTGTCCCGATTTCTTTGATTTCATTATTTAGGTCATATATATGTTATTATATATAAATAAATGATAGTATTACAAATGTACTACAGATTACACAGCTATGTCATTAACACTCTATAATGTGTTATCACCTACACATCTTATCTACACTACAACATTAACACATGTACACTACACTCCACTTAATATTGTGCCTGATTTAACATGCCAGAATGAGCTTAGTTCTAAAATCAGCCACAGATCTTATAAAATATAAAACAAAATAATGCATGAAAACACTAAACTTTGTTGCACTAAAAGCTTCAGTTTAATAAGCATAAGTATGCCTGATTAAAGGTTTCTGACAATGTTTAGGACGTACCTGGTGCGGGTGGGTATGGATGGGTTCCTGTGATGAGATATTCTGCATCATCTGTATAAAAAAAAAATCCCTAAGAATTAAACTGCTTCTGTTACTGTTCAGGACTAGCATATGTAAATGAGCTCTGCCCTGTACTGTGCTCCATTTAAAAATACTGGAACACTTCTTATAATTTCAATGTGCAAAGGTAGAGCTTAACTACCATAGGCTGAACAGGTACATGTCAATGTTTTGGTTTTCATGACAAATTTAAAATGGGCTACTTTTATGGATTAGTTTCCAAATATGGATTAAGAGATGAATGGTACCTTTTGAATTGCCATTATTAAAATCATTAATCTATTATATAGACCCTTTTTCTTTTTACCTGTGAGAACAGTTAAGAACTAATTGATAATAAACTAAGTTTTCTTTCTGGAAACGCTTCTGCCTGGTTAACAAAAACAGACCCTTAATATAGAGCAGCAGCACTTAGGAAAAATGGACTCAAACTTTGCTTTACTTTGAATTGATACTGACTGGGGTGCAACGGTTATTCAACTTGGTGGACTAAAATCGATGACCAAATTAGTTGCCAACTAATTTAGTAGTCTGGGTCGGGGATAGGCTCTTGCCTCAAGTGGAGGAGTTCAAGTATCTCGGGGTCTTGTTCCCGAGTGATGGTGCAAGGGAGCGGGAGATTGACAGGCGGATTGGTGCTGGGTCAGCAGTGATGCGGGCTCTTTACCGGTCTGTTGTGGTAAAGAAAGAGCTGAGCCATAAGGCAAGGCTCTCGATTTACCGGTCGATCTACGTTCCCACCCTCACCTATGCGCATATTTGTTGCACTCACTAGAAACGTTTTGACATTGACGCTTACTGGGGACTTGACAACAGTGCGATGTTAATGTCAAGAACAAAATCCTCAAAGCGCGGGAGCTAAACTCAGGGGGAAAAGTTGTCAGTTGTGCTATTTGTAAAGCGGGCCTTGGCTGGCATGAGAGCACATAATCCATGTTGGAGTATCTGAAGAGGATTCATCTTGGTAAATTACTCTAAATTACGTCCCAAATCGCATACTAGCTCACTAAATAGTGAGTAGAAACAGCGCGTATACCATTAGAGGTGCACTCATTAGTGCAGTGTGTGAAGTACAGAAGTGTGTGGTTTGGGACGCGGCGATAGCTGCGTTGGCGAGCTCACTGGCTAATGTCAAAAGCCGTCCTATTTCCTGCCGTGAGCAGAAATGCAGCTTCTCTGGTGTCGCTAATGGAGTTTGAACAGAGAAGCAAGTAACTGTTATTCACAGCGACTCTGTTCATTTTCCAGACAACGTTTACACTCTAAATCCGAGACCATGGTTCTCAGGCGGAAAAGGGTGGAGAGCCCTCTCTGGGTCGGGGATAGGCTCTTGCCTCAAGTGTAGGAGGTCAAGTATCTCGGGGTCTTGTTCACAAGTGATGGTACAAGGGAGCGGGAGATTGACAGGCGGATTGGTGCTGGGTCAGCAGTGATGCGGGCTCTTTACCGGTCTGTTGTGGTAAAGAAAGAGCTGAGCCATAAGGCAAGGCTCTCGATTTACCGGTCGATCTACGTTCCCACCCTCACCTATGGTCATGAGCTTTGGGTAATGACCGAAAGAATAAGATCGCGAATACAAGCGGCCGAAATGAGTTTCCTCCGCAGGGTGTCTGGACTCTCCCTTAGAGATAGGGTGAGAAGTTCAGTCATCCGGGAGGGACTCAGAGTAGAGCCGCTGCTTCTTCACGTCGAGAGGAGCCAGCTGAGGTGGTTCGGGCATCTGGTTAGGATGCCTCCTGGACGCCTCCCTTGGGAGGTGTCACAGGCGAGTCTACCTGGGAGGAGACCCCGGGGAAGACCCAGGACACGCTGGCGCGACTATATCGCCCAGCTGGCCTGGGAGCGCCTCGGAATCCCCCTTGGAGAGCTGGTGGAAGTGGCTGGGGAAAGGGAGGTCTGGGCTTCATTGCTTAGGATGCTGCCCCCGCGACCCGAACCCCGGACAAGCGGAAGATAATGGATGGATGGATGGATGGACGTTTACACTTTTAAACGCTGCATCGGCATCGAGGCTGCCGGCGCGGTCAAACTCGGCGAACACAGGAGAGCGATGGCCAACGGGTCTCAGTTCTCCACAAACGTTTAGCTCCACTCGCTAACAGGAAAAGGAGGCAGTTCTCCGTGAACACACAGGGCAGCTGGACAGAGGGTCCAGCTGTCTAGCAATTTAAGCGCTCATAGAGAAGTTCGCCACTTTCCCCTCCGCTCCGTCACAGCGCGCCTCCTCTGACAGAGAGGTGCGGACTTTCCTCTGATTCAATAAAGACCTGTGACTTTACATTCACTTGCAGCAAAATGCAGACAGACAGCAGAGCACAGACTGCACTGTTTAAATTTAATATGCACATTTAGAATTATTTTTTTATTTACTAGATTAAAGAAAAAATGATTTAGCTTTGTTATAGCTTACTGCTGCTACTTCGCACATCCTTGGTTATACATTTTGACAGGAAAAACACTGGAGTATTGATCTTTTGTATTAGCAGTAAAGTTCATCTATATTGTCTGCAATGTTAGTTAGCAAAGGCATAAAACAACCTCAAGCTATATTTAAAAGCTACATCAAAGTGATCTGGTAATGTGGTGATTCACAATCTGAATAATCGATTAATCATTTCATTAATCGATAGATTATTAAACTATGAAATCAGTGGTTTGTTGCAGCCCTAATACTGACATTCATTAACACTAAGTAAGGAGAAGAGAATGTTCCAAAGGTAATAATCAGCGCTTTGGGAAAGAGGGTTGCCAAACAACTACAAAGGGCTATGAATTTAAAGAGCTTAAATAATATTAAAGAATATGTATAATGTTTAATTTTAGTTTATTGTTAAATAATGAATGAATCCACTAATTAAGTTATTTCCAAGTTTTACAGAAGGCTCTATTTACAACTCAGCCTGTTTCTACAGGAAACTGTTCACATAAACTCAGCAGTGTTATAAATTCCGGCTCTTCCAGATTCAGCAGTTACATTATTTGGAAGGACAGTGTCACTCACCGGCCGGCAGGTATCCTGAGCTGTCAATGGGGTCAGAGGGGTTGAGAGGTTTTCCTCTGACTTCTTTCAGAACAGGCATGTGTAAGACTGGACCGTACTCAGTCCTCAGCTTCACCAGCATCTTCACCTTGTGACTAATAAAACATAAAAATCAATGGTGAGTTCCAGCAATCTGATTTCAAATAAGCCCATAACTCTTTGTTTGGTATTCATTAATTGGTCAGGGGCTCTGTCTTGATTAGTCAGAAGGTCATCTTTGATTTTTCAAGAGATCAGTCAAAAAAAAGCTTGGTCCTGACCTTGTCCTGGTAAGAAAGCTAACCCTGACTGATCAGAAGGATGTCTTTGATTTGGTAGAAGCTCAGCCTTGATTGCTTAGGATCTAGGTCCCGTCTGATCAGGTGCTTGTCCACAAATGATCAAAAGATCAGCTGTGACTGGTCATATTCCCTGAATGGTCAGATGCTCAGTACTAACTGGTCAGGAGTTAGGACCTGTATTCATCAGTCCAAGAGCTGACTATGATGCAAAAACCTTAACCAGCCCAGGAGCAGGACAGGTGTGCAGACGTTGCCATGGTGATGCACATCCCAGTAAAAAGTGATCCACAAAACTAAGATGAAACCTACATGAGACTGACCCAAAGTTTAGCAGGTGTGTTAAACAGGAAATCTCTAATCTGTGCTAAACTCTGGCTGTTAATGACGCCTGCTGGACTCACCTCTTTTCGTCCAGGGACACTGGCTTAGCGTGGTCAGACACAAACATGTCATGAGTCCTCTTCAGTGACCTGAAGAGCAGTGTATGGACAGAGTGCTTCTGCACCTCCTACAGAGAAAACATGTACATATCAACACAGCAAGGCACACACAAACAGTTACAGGCACATCCTCTCTCTACACTTACCTGGTCCATTCAGGTAGGCAGGTCTACAGCTTAGGCCTGGGCCCCAACTAACCCTGACAACAGCTACATGCTTGTTTAAAAGCCATCATTCATTTATTGACCTAAATCATGAAAACCATAGAAAAACGTCTGCGATAATTGTGAGAAGGCGTCGACCTAAACTTTCATCAGCATTACATATAAAAGTCAGAACATAGGTGTACGTTCATTGGTGGGTTTATAAAGTAAGTAAATAAAGGGTCTAACTGTATTTGTGTGGCAGACACTGCGACCCCTGGTTCAGATCACCACCACTTTAAAGACATCCGACTTTCAACAACGAACCACTTCACACCAAACGACTTTGTTTACATCCCAACGACGGAATTAGCTATGCTTAATTTTGGAAAAACCGCTGGAATTACCTTTTTAAACGTACAAGCCACTCACACCCAAATACACACAAATATTGACAAACGAGCAGCGAGACGCACAGACGGTGCAGGCGCCGAGTTAAGGCAGCTTATCTGAGTGAAGCTGTTTAAAGCCGAGAAAAAGACTCTCCGTACCTCCGTCATTCTGGCGGCGTTCCTCTCGCTTTCGGGTTTTAATATGAAGCGGGATGAGATATGGCTGAAAAGTGTTTTTTTTTAAATGAAGAAACAGAAGAAAGTCACACACACCGCGCTACACACAACGGAAACGCGCGAGCAGCTCCTTCCTTTAATTTCAGATAGAAACTGCCGGAGAAACAGCGTACAGCCCCCTACTGTTCAACACCGGTACCGCACTGCTCCGTGTTCGCTGCTGTCAGCCTCCCTAATAACTGTACTCGGGCCGAAGTGCACTGGGTGAGCTGTGAAGTTTATCCAGTATGTAATTATACACACGTGGCTGAATCCCTCCTGAATATTTCTTACACTGTAGACTGGGGTTCAATCCCCACCTAGGCAAACACCCTACACTACACCCATAAGAGTCCTTGGGCAAGACTCCTAACACTGCCTTGGCCTACCTATGTAAAATGATCAAATTGTAAGTCGCTTGTCAGCCAAATGCCGTAAAAGTAATGATTGTGTGTCTTCAGTAATGCATTCGTTTATTATGTATAAAAATGTCAAATACTCAGAATTCATTTAGAACACATTTACAATACATAGTGATAAGGCAGATGGGAAAAACATCTTGCTCCTCACTGTCACTGGTTGAGTTTCTTCATGTAATTCTTCTGTTAATATGCTTCATGCAACATTCACTTGCTTAAACATTATTTGTGGGTCTCTTCACCTGCTTCAGTCCACTGCTGCTCCCACAATCCCTCTGCCCTCCTGAACTAAGCAAATAATTCACCATATCCCAATAAAAGTCTTGAAAAATTCATTATAAAGTGGGTATAAATAGTCCAGTACAATTCAGCTAAGCTATACTGTCTACTACTAAAGAGAACATTCAGTTCCCTCAAAAGACTTTAGAAACACTGAGATTAATAACTGACTCATCGACACATTGATTTATCAGTCTACTCAGACTTTAGCAGAGTTCAGTCCACTCAGTCCACTCAGGCTTTAGCAGAGCTCAGTAACACTGAGATTGATGACTGATCATTGGTTTATCAGTCCACTCAGGCTTTAGCAGAGCTCAGTAACACTGAGATTGATGACTGATCATTGGTTTATCAGTCCACTCAGGCTTTAGCAGAGCTCAGTAACACTGAGATTAATAACTGATCATTGGTTTATCAGTCCACTCAGGCTTTAGCAGAGTTCAGTAACACTGAGATTAATAACTGATCATTGGTTTATCAGTCTACTCAGGCTTTAGCAGGGCTCAGTAACACAGAGATCAATAACTGATCGCTAAATAAATATTTAATTATTTTAATTCATATTCTTTTTAAAAATGTGACTATTATATTACATCTGGCTCAAAGTGAGAGAGATGGTCCTCTTCTACAGGAACAGGAGGCGTTTTCTCAATGTCTGTGCAGTTCAGTTCTGTTCCTTATTAAAATGATTAAAACTCCTTTTATAAAGATAAACCACTGCCGCACACCATTACCAGCCTTATTCCAAGCAGTTAAAAGAATATTCCACTGATTGGTAAAATTCGTAAAAATGGTTCAATCTAAACAAAGTCACTCAGAGTGGTTTGGTGTGAAATCCTCCATTATACAGAAAACTGCTGAGCCAGAACTGTTCACAGGAACCAAACATCCTTCTCTAAAAGCTCCCGCACAGAAAGTTATTACATGAAATGGTTATAAATACACTGCCTGGTATCTAAGACACCGTTTTAATTCTGAAAAAGGTTTTGGTCCAACACATGCACTATATTGCCAGAAGTATTCACTCACCCATCCAAATAATTGAATTCAGGTGTTCCAATCACTTCCATGGCCACAGGTGTATAAAACCAAGCTCCTAGGCCTGCAGACTGCTTCTACACACATTAGTAGAAGAATGGGTCACTCTCAGGAGCTCAGTGAATTCCAGCGTGGTACTGTAATCAGACACCACCTGTGCAACAAGTTCAGTTGTATAATTTCCTCACTACTAAATATTCAACAGTCAACTGTCGGTGGTATAACAAAGTGGAAGTGATTGGGAACGACAGCAACTGTAAAATGACAGAGTGGGGTCAGCAGATGCTGAGGCACATAAGGCACATAAGGTTTGGTGGTTGCCAGGAGAACGGTACTTGTCTGACTGCATTGTGCCAAGTGTAAAGTTTGGTGGAGGGGGGATTATGGTGTGGGGTTGTTTTACAGGTGTTGGTTTTGGCCCCTTAGTTCCAGTGAAAGGATACTAAAT
The DNA here is from genome assembly GCF_015220715.1 of Pygocentrus nattereri. Taxonomy (NCBI): domain Eukaryota; kingdom Metazoa; phylum Chordata; class Actinopteri; order Characiformes; family Serrasalmidae; genus Pygocentrus; species Pygocentrus nattereri. The sequence goes on from NC_051232.1 coordinate 13,715,581, forward strand.
GCTTCAGCAGACCAAGAGATTTTGGACAATTTTGTACTCAGTTTGGGGACGGCCCCTTCCTGTTCCAACATGACTGCGCACCAGCGCACAAAGCAAGGTCCATAAAGACATGGATGAGCTGGTTTGGTGTGGAAGAACTTGACTGGCCTGCACAGAATCCTGACCTCCACCTAACAGAACACCTTTGGGATGAATTAGAGCGGAGACTGCGAGCCAGGCCATCTCGTCCAACATCAGCATGTGACTTCACAAATGCGCTTCTGGAAGAGCGGTCAAAAATTCCCATAAACACGCTCCTAAACCTTGTGGAAAGCCTTGCCAGAAGAGTTGTTATAGCTACAAAGGCTGGACCATAATATTAAATCCTATGGATTAAGAACGGGATGTCACTCTAGTTCATATGCATGTGAAGAGAGGCGAGCAAATACTTTTGGCAATATAGTGTGTTTAAAACCTATCCATAATAAAGAGGTATACAGAGGGTGTTGACCAGAGAAAACATATTTTGTCAGATTTATCACTTTTATCATCAATATTACACATAAAAACTTGGTGAGGTGGCAGGAGACAGTAAAGCCAATCAGCACATATGTTACTATACTAAAGTCATCTCCCAAATCCACATTATAGAGACATGCGGCTTAAGATTTACACCATGAAAGGATGTCTAACATAAATAGACTAACTCAAATCATGTTTTCACCTTAGCCACATCATAATCTGGATACGCACAGTATACAACTTGATAAAACAACTGACCACAGTGCAGACTTCTCGGTAATCTTATGAAAATGCATCTTAGAGAGAAGATAGTTTTGCAATCAGTTAAACTTTGACTATTCAAACGCTCAAACTCAACCCTACTGTAGACACTGTATCCCAGTTAACCATCACTGTAAAGAAATCTAAACGTAGAGTCTCTACAATGAATTATTTCACATCAAATCACTCTGAATGACTTTACCTTAACCACTAAAATAGGCCAAAATTTTGAAGAAAAGGTGGACTTCCCCTTTAAGAGTAACTATTGTCTCTGAACTGAAACTGAAAACATACATGCTTGTCCACCTGCTGGAGGCCTTCAATATAAGAACAAAGTGGGAGAAAACTGAAGAGAAATAACACTATTACAGGAATTCAAGAAATAAACAACACAAATTTCAGTACAAAACCTTTTTTTTTATTTTCTATGGTCAAATTTGCAAAACATCTAGAAAAATATACAACAAAATGCTTAACTTTTGCACAACAATGAAGATTTTGCATTGTGTTTTTTTTTTTGGAGGGGAAAAATGAAACCTAAAAGAACATAAGAATATTCACATTTTTTTCTCCATTCTCAATAAAACCACATTCCTTTCGTATTTTATTTTCCTCGTGCGGGAGGTGAAGCTCTGTGCGGCTGTTCAGGCGTCTCCGCAGTAGCCCGAGTCGTTTGACAGCTGCGAATTGGAGCTGCGGTTGCTGGATGAGTTCCAGATGTCGAGGTTCATGTGGGGGCCGAAGGGGTTGAAGCTGGAGTAATGTTTGGGGGGGCAAGGGGGTCCTGGCTCACGGCTGAAGGGCGTGTGAGGGGTGTGCGGTGAGTGTGGGGAGACAGGGGCTGAGCGGTCGGGCTGGAAATGACTCTGATATGGCTCGCTCTGCGGAGTCCAGATAGAACCGAACAGACTGGAGGAGATGGGAGAGAGACTACGGGTGCCTGAGAAAAAGGGCTGAGAGTGAGAGAGAAATAGAGACAAAAAGAGATAAAGACAGGAGTGAATCAAAGACACATGACAAAAAGGAAAAGAGGAAAGAAAAAAGAAAAGAAAGGAAGACAGAAAGCGATAAAGAAAGAAAGGAAAGAGATAAAGCAGACGGAGAAAGAAAAAAGGAGATACAGGAACATGGAGAGAAAGCAAGAGGGGATGAGGAGAGAGATGAGAGGGAAAGGCAGAGAGGGAGAAAGAAAAAGGGACAAAGGTAAAGGGACATAGGAAAGAGAAAAAAAGAAGGAGAAAGATGGATTCAGTTAAATAATTAATCAATTCCTCTTAGGCCTCATCATCATAACCCATTTACTTCAGGAACCTTGTTTATATATACACCGAAACACAGACTGTAAATTTTATCAGCTCCACTTACTATATAGGTGCACTTTGTAGTTCTACAATTACAGACTGTAGTTCATCTGTTTCTCTGTATACTTTTTGTCAGCCACCTTTCACCCTGTTCTTAAACGGTCAGGACCACCACACAGCAGGCATTATTTGGGTGGTGGCTCATTCTCAGCACTGCAGTGACACATTAACACCACGTCATTGTCACTGCAGTGCTAAGAAGCCATGTTTAGCAGGTTGAAGATTCTCCATAAGGGGCACTATAAGCAATCAAGTAGCTTTTGGTGCTTCATAAGTAATGCTTTGCATCAATCAAACTTTGTCCTTGTTTTACATTACATTTAAAGAAACAGACAAAACAGAAACAAGTTCTAGAAGCTCACCTTGCTACCCACACAGCTGGTCATATCCCAGGAAGAAGCAACCTCCTGGACTCCATCCTCACTCCAGCTGGCCTGCTGACCGTGAGCCATCGTCTGGGTTTCTGTGGAAGGGAAGCTGTTTTGGTAATTGCCGTTTCCTTGGATAGAACAAAAAAAGACCATTAGGGTTTTAAAAAAATAAAACAGGGATATATGTATGATCTGGATGGGATTTAAAGAAAGTGCTTCTAACCTGGTAACATGTAGTTATTCTGATGGCTGTAGGTATAGAGGTTGTTGCATTGGCTGGAGTTATTCCAGGGGAAACTTCTAACGTCAAAGGGAATACAGCAACAACAAAAATAATCAATAATATGTAGATAAATACAAATACACTGCACAGACAGATAGGAACAGTCAGACAGAAAGACAGACGTATAGAACAACAGACAAACAGATACTGGAAAGGTGATAGCTAATGTGTATCTGAAACAATTAATATAAAGTAAAACAAAACTTCATGCAAAAGAGTATTAAAATATAATTTAATTAAATGGTAATGAGCTTTTAAATAATAATAATTTCCTTAAAAGGTGCATAACAGCAAAAGATGTCTTACCCACTGTAGGGGCTGGGAGTGGAGCTTTGGGACACTAAGCTGATTGGGTCAGGCATGCTGTACCTAAAACCATTAGTCAGTGGAACTGAGGGAGCAGACCATGTTTCATCTGGAATATATGCACTGCTGCAGTCTAAGGACAGAAAATTGGAATTCAAAATGAATTAGAAACAACAACACAAAGCCTGAAATGATAAGACAGACACTGCTCGGTTTTCTGGGAGCCATTCAAGTAAAAGGTGATCAATACAATATTAAAACTGTCTGATTTGCCCCTCATTCTCTTAAGAAGCTCTCTTATTTAACCATCTTACATAGAAAGCACTGCTACGTCAATGTCACAGCTTCATATTGCATATCGCTGAAAGAAAACCTCATGTCTCCAAAATGGTAACTTTACCGAAGAAGGAAAAACCTACTTCACTTTTAATGTAAGTCAATGGAACAGGACTTACTTCCAAGTCATTTTGGGTCATTTCTTTTAGTCTATTCTTCATCAAATGTTTATACAATGTAAAGAACATTTTCAAACAGGCATTTTCAAATTATGTCACTATCTGAAAAAAAGAAAGCAAACTGACATACAAGGTTTTCTTCTGACAAACAATAATATACTTTTTAAAAGCTCTATTAAAACGGCTTTCTCAGCAGTGTCAGCCTTAAGATGATGTGCAGTTCAAATTTCCTCTACTGCACAAGACAACTAGTTACCTAGAATTCCATCATTTACTTTCTGAAAACAATGTAGCCAAGTAAAGCATGCAAGCTGGGAGTCAACAGCTGTCTCAAACGTACGTTGATTGCACTCGACATGAAGATTCCCAATTTAGAGCTCTGAATCAATGACATGGTTGTTTGTGCACTACAGCAGTTTTCAGATATTTTATTTAGACATTTTAATAATAATTACAACAACTGAAATTTAAGGAAGGGAATTTCATGAAGACGGATCTTTCGTCCGTTAGTTATTCTACAAGACTGCTCATTTGGTTTGGAGTCCAACACTGAAGATAAAACTCTGCAAGTGCAAATCTGCAAACATAAAATCTATTCCATTAATGCCAGACTGGAATTGAGGAGCAAAACAAAATGAATGCTAACAGGGAATTTTTTTTTCTTCCCCTCGATACTCACCGGGGGTCCAGTCCACCCCTGCGGCCACATCAGTAAAGCTGGGGGTCTGAGAGTGAGCGGGAGTTTCTGGGCTTTGGCACGTGTCCTTCACATAAAGACTGTTCATGCTGCACACACAATAGTCAAACAGTTAAACATTATTTCCTAACCACATGTAACCAATAATTAAACTGGGTCTTTCTGGATCAGCCAAGACACGTGCCGGAAGTTTGCTTCTTTAGTTGTAGCACCGTAGCCAAGAGGTTATTGTAGCTAACAAGTAATAGAAGCGTATGAATGAACAAGTAGTATGGTGCTAACTGCATAGCTAAACCATAACTCACTTGCCTCAAACCTTGTGGAGTTTAGGAATCACAAACAATCGACTTGATTATGTGGTTTCTGACACTGTATGACAGCGTTATCCACAACTATAACCAGTTAAGCTTTCAGTTCAGGCCACAAATGTCAAAACTCTCGTGAAAAACCGCATCACAAGGAAAACCAGCTTTACGATAATGCTCATTTCTGCTAGTGCCCCTGTAGGGTTCTAGTACTCTGTAATGGCTAAGCTAACAGCAATTTACATTCATCTTTTTTGAAGCTTGTAACAGACACTAAAATATATTTGAGCTTTTAGGTATCAGTTTTACAGTGGCTCATTCAGTCAAGAGTCCCGGCATAGAGCTCCCACAGCCGTTTTCTATTCCTAAAAACTAACTGAAGCCTGGTAAGACGACTGCTTGTATTCACATCTAGAACTTCAAGAAGTGATTTTCTTCTGGAATTGGTCCAAACTCAAAAATCTAATTACTAGCATTACCTTCCATTACTTCTTAGCCACATTAGCCTCATAGCTCCAGTTTAAAATGAAAGATGCAAACCTCAGACAACAAACATGTATTGGTGTAGCTGACTACTTTTGAGGTGGCGGTGTGGATGGGTGGTTTCTGAAGCAGTGCTTTAAATACCTGTTATGTGATTAGCTGTTTGATATGTTACCTTTGGGCTTTGAAGGTGCAGTTGGTTGGAGGGTAGCATTCTCTTTCAGTTGAATACATATTGTACTGCGCAGGCTCTCCTGGAGGAAATACAAGCAGTGGTAGAACATGAATCACTGCAGCCTTCACTTACTTACTTATTTGCAATAGTTTTACTGCTTAGTATTAGTTTTAATATCGCTGTTTAAATCCAAATGAGGGCTGTCAATTGAGAACTTTTGTGCAATCCATGTTGATTCATCACCTTTGTCTTGCTTGCCTTGATTTGAGCCTAAAAAAACATTACATAAGCACTGAATTTTATCAGAGCTCTCTGATAATGTATTTATTAGCTTCAGTAATTCAATAACTTACAAATATGTAGTTTATTGGGTCTCTTTTCTGTTATGGTTTGTAGTTATGCTGTTGCTTCAGTTAAACTAAACATTTCATGTTTCCCAAGTTTTACTGAAAAGCAATTCATTACTGTGCAACAATATAAACAATAATGATTATAATATTTAGTGTTTCTCACTCTTGCGGCTGTTGTTGCTGTTGCAGTGGGCTCTGTTGGGGTCTTTTTCTCCCTCCATGCTGCTGGCACTGCTCCAGCTACCCCAAGAACCCCGGCTGGCCCTAACGCTGCCTGTCGAGCTGCCTGAGTCTGAGCCTGACTCCCACTGCCGTCGCTCTGGAACCTTCCGCCGCACACGCCCTGCACACACACCTGACACAAACACACACACACACACACACACACACACACACACACACACACACACACACACAGTCAGCAGATCCAGAGGACAAACTAAAGACAAATAAACTTATCTGTAAGTTAGGGCTGGCTTGATATTCATTTTTTACGCTGGTATTAATTTCATCAGCAAAGGCCTCTGGTAAGTTATTTTTTAATTTTTAGAAAAAAAAATGTATTGCATAAATTTTAAACCTTGCCTCAGAGTACAAAAAAGTGCTTCTACACTAAATATACAAGAGCTTCAGAAGCTAAGAGATGGAAATCAAGAAGAAATCTCACGTGGAGCCACTTAAATTCCAGACATGGAAACTCTGGTGCACTGAGACTAAAATACAGGGTAACTGCTGAGGAATTCTTTAGTTAATTGACATGTATCTGGATATACTAGACAACATATTTTTGGCCTCCTGTCCTCACTGAAAACGAAGGCGTTTCAAAAACACTCCACAGGGTAGAAATTTTTGAAAATGATGTTTTTGAAAAGGCTTTTTTATTATTAGTAGTGATGTTCCATTAACTTGCACAGGACTGTAGCTGTTTTCATTTATTGAAATCCATTGATTTTGGACTTGGTAATATATTTCTAATTATATTTGGCTTTTTCATAAAATCGCAGTGCTGAGGCATTACAATGTGCTGAGCTCAGTTCTTGTCAATGGGCTGTCACCTTCGCTACAAATACCTCAGCAATTCTAAAGATGTGTGACTTTATGATCATTAAACAAAGTTAGACTCAAAATAAATTCTAACTGCATATTTCAAATAAGGTGAAAATCTAGAAAAACTCTAGTCTCTACCTGATCTGGACAGTGTAGGCTTTTTAGAGAAAGTAAACAACCTCATCACAGGCAGTTGGTTTTGTTTTGTAGGCTGTTCATGTAAACATTTGAGATGTTTGTGTTCTAGTATGGACAAAGATTTTTTTTAAAAATGCTGTTGACAGATTTTTTGACAGAACTGAGGGAAAAACACATTTTTTCAAAAAATATTCAGATACATGTGTATGAAATTGTGTAGATATGTTCTTTTCAGAGCCCCTGTGCTCATCAATTGTGTTCTACTGGATTCCACATGGCGTATTGTGCGCATAAGGCTAACGAAGAAATGTGAATATGCAAAAATGAAACAACTCTGCTTTCCTTACTTCCAAAATAAAAAAAACACATCAAATACACACAATTCTTGTGAATGCTATATCCATCACACATGGCAAATTTTACCAAAAGGTTCAAAGTGCACATGTATGAAATGATCACATGATAAGAAAAGAGCTTAGGGCAAAATTTGTGGTAAGAGGCTGGTGTACTATGGAGACACATGTTTCAAGAATCATTACAAATATGAATAAACAGAGATCCTTATCTGAGCACCAGCATGTGTCCAGTCCTTACTGTCTCCCTAAAAACTGAGTGGAACATTAGCTCTTTTGTCTTTTTCTTTTCTATTTAAATGGTTTTACAGCAGGCTTCAAATGTGACGGTATAAAAATAATCACAAACTTTACCAACATCAGAACATCTACTGAACATTTTTTGCAAAAATTAACACATTTAAAATGGTTAATTAAGAAATATCATTCTCAGTTTCTAAGGGTAGTATGGAGAATGAGTATCTGAGTACTCGTTCAAAAATATCTGCAAGTATTCAAAGCCTGTAAAATGCTGTGCCAGCTCTACTATAAATGAATGAATTTTCAGTTTGAGTTTTTCCTGAGTTCTTATATAAATGTTAATTCCAGTCTGTATAACACTGTTAATCCTCACCATTCTGTTTGAGACTGCTGTCCGCTGTGACTGCTGCTTTAGGAATTTCCAGCTTCATGTTAACTGAGTGGTTTCGGGTTTTGGCTGCGTTTCGAGCTTCTCTGCCCTCCGCATCTCTTTCGCTCTCCGTTACCATGACAACACTGTTCTCTGGGAGTCTGTGGACACATCAGCATCACTTGACTTTACATGATTATTAATGTCAAATTACACAGACATAAACTCTTGTAACAAAGTGATCATTTATTTAATTATAATAATTACTTATTGTTATTGTACATTACATCCATGTTGACGAGTGCACCATTAACCCCTACTTTAAGCTCCACATTCACAAGACACTGGATTGGTTTACAAGGTTCACTCTGTTTGTTCCCACCCTAATAAGTCTAAACCCACCCCACCACATTTACCCCCAAAATTTTCATTGGTGTTCCTAGATGTTCCTGTTATGAGATCATGCCTGGCCTTGTGAGACTACTTTAAGAGTAGCCTTTGCATGATCTATTTAGGGTTACATTAACACTGTACACAGACTTAACAGAAAAACTAAGTTTGGCTATATATTATGTAAATGATTTATTCCACTCACCCAGGCGCGGTCTCTGCAGTCCTCCTGCGGCTCTTGCCTGAGTTTTTCTTTGCTTTGGTGCTGAAGGTGGATCCAAGCTCAGAGTCCTTCTCCACGCGCTTCTTCTGAGTGCTTTCAATCTCTCGCTGATATTAAAAAAATAAATAAATAAATAAACACGTTTCTACTCTCTGACACATAGGTACTCAACTTTTTGCACCTCGCAGCACACACAAATGACCCCAAAAGCTTCTGAGACCCACAAAATGATGCACTTGAAACAACTGTTTCAGTTGAAAACAGAAATAATACTATGTCACAATCAAAAATGTAACACAATGAATGTGACTTATCACATTTCACTTGACTGTACAATCACACAACATAATCACCACAAAAAAGCTCTGTTTCTCATTGCCAAGAGCGCCCTAGAAGTATTACTACAGCACACTAGAGGGCAGAAGCTCACAGGTTTAAAAAAAAAAAAAAAAAAAAAAAAAAAAAAAAAAAAAAAAAAAAATCACTGCACTGGATGAAATGCTCCCATCTTCCCATCCCTCCAATGCTCTCCAACTTATCCAAAAGCACTGAAGCAAGTAAATTTAATTTTTATTAATTAGGAAAATAATCTGCAGATTATGCGATTATAATATACATCAACCATGACAGTCCTAAGCAGAACAAAAATTCCAAATCTTTGTACCTCAGCCTCTGCGTTTTCCCTTTTTTCCTCATCCCTCTTTCTGTTGCATCTGTTTTCCATCTCTCCATCCACCAGCTGAGGCACTTGATTGGCTATGATGCTTTCAGGGAATACAGGAAGTATTTCCATAGGAAACATATCACCTTGCAACACTTTAACCTCTTCATAACACTCTTTCCTCTCCATATGGAGGAGAGATTCATCCAGAACATCTTCATTGTTGTTATTGTTGTTGTTACAGATGTCAGGGTCCTGCTCGAACACGGGCTCCTCTCTCTCTTCATCTGTTAGAGGGTTGGAGCTGTTAGCGACTGCACTAGCTGCACTAGAGCTGCTCTTGTATCTGCTGTACAGGAATGAGACTTTGTGTGTTTGTTTCTTCTGGGGCTGGGAGGAGCCTCCAGAACCCTTCTTGGAGGACGACTGTGAACGAACTGTCCCATTGGCTACCGCTGTGGAGCCACGGCCCTTTCCTTTATCAGAGGTGTGGCTTGTGTCAGAATAGTTCTTGCAGCTGCCTTTGCCTCGGCTGGAAAAGATGAAAATAAAGAACACTGGAAATTATGACTGGTGCCAATGCATCATATACTAACTCAAGTTCTGTGACTAGACACTTTTTCCTTTACTGTGGATGCTTTGTTCACTTTTCATGTCTTTATCAATAGATTATTATATTGACATTTACATGTTCTACAAATATTTTTATCCTTTGTTTATTTGTAGTACAATAATTCTTTACTTAGAATCTATGACTCTCAGATGTTTGGCTTTTCTATGGTCCATTCTGAGACCCACAAAAGCACTCCAAGCCATCTTTTTAATGTTTTGTCATGGCATTGTGTGCATCCCATAAAAAAACAAGAACAAAAACAACAACAACAACAACAACAACAACACACTGCTGTGTTGGTAATGGGTTTTCAGTGTGAAAACACTATAATAAGGAATGGAAACTTATACCACACTAATTAGCAAGGTACTAACTGCAAGTTTAAAACGTGTGATGCGGTTAATCTCTAATGGACATCATTTTGTAGTTTCTGACACTATCACAACGTCATCTATGTACATGGACTAAAGTGCAGTCCACTGTAATGGTGCACTGTGTAAATTTGTTTTTCAGGACTGTGCTGAGTGTGAAATTAGTAAGTGGAGGGTGGTGTGTACCTGACACTGTTTGAGGTGCTGTGGCTGACCGAGCCGTTCTCTCGAGGTGTGGAGTTGTGATTGCTGCGTGGCGTTGGGGTGGAAAACTCGCGCAGGATGTACTGAGCCTGGTGGAATGCCATGAGACATACTCCAGCCAGAGAGAAACTAAAAACACAACACAGGCCACAAATTTCACACCAACAGACAGCGGAACAAAGGTCTAAAAACAATTTATTATTTATCCATCTGCTGTCTATTCGCCTCTGTTCACCTGTCAGACAGCCTGTCTGTTTAACCATGTCTCTGTCTATGAATAACTGTCATTTTGTTTGCCTGTTTGACTGTCTATATATCTGTCTATGCATTTATCTCTGTCCAGCTATCTATCTGCCTATCTATCTGTTGGTCTTTCTATCCTGTCTATCCACTTACCTACATGTCTAGCCACCTGTCTGTTTGCCCATCTATAAGCCCATCAATCTATCTGTCTGTCAGTAAGTCTTCCAGTCTATGCATCTGTCTATGTACAAGTCTGTGCATCCCATTATCTTTCCTTCTCTCTCTCTCTTTACCCTCTTATCTACCTGTCTGTCTAGCCATGTTTCTGTCTTTGTATAAATATTAATCAAATATATGCTCCATAAAGACAGAAAAACACTAACCATGTGAAGACGAGGGTGATGACCCAGAAGGATTCTTCCCAGCTGGGTCCGGGGACCACCTGTGCGCAGAGTGGCAGCATGTGGTGAGGCAGAGTGACATTTAGAGTGAATGGGAATGCAGAACCACGTGCAGTGACCAGTGTCAAATCTCTAATCACCCACGAGGAGGTAAAATCTGGAGTAAACCTGGGAAGCGAGAGAGAGAGAGAGAAAGTTTTATGCTGTTAGCAAATGGCTAGACTGAAATTCCAACCACAAATACTAAGGAACACAACAGCATTATTTAAATAAAACTGCCTTGAAAAATCACACACACACACACACACACACACACACACACACATATACACACACACGCATATTTTATATATACACACACATATTAGGGCTTTCAAAATAGACAGAATGTAGAAGTGTGGACTTACGCAATGGTAATTTCAGAGGAGGAGTTGTAGTCCACGCTGAAGGACCTGCACTGTAGCACCTCAAAGCCAAAGCCCTGGCACTTATAGCCATTGATGTTCATAGACATGACCGTCAGTGGCAGCTCTCCAGCGTTCTCCACCTTAAAGCTCTTCTGAATGGCAAACAGGGGCTTATTGGTGTTACTCCGTAAACCTGAGAAACACAAACAACAGTTACAGCGTACACTGTATTCCTGTAAAATATTTTAGATTAAATTTTATTCATTTCAGTTAAAAATTGTAGTTCATGTTACACAAGTTCATAAAGGAAAAGCCCTGCAGGTTTAATTTTACATCAGCCCATGTGAACATTAAACTTCTCACCAGGCTACAATGGTGCAGAGTACCCATGATCTATTTCTCTCTCTTTTGATTTTTTAGCAAACCACTGTGAGCAAAATGTAAAGGATGGCACATATGGCAGAGAATTAATATTTATTTTTGAGCTAAATATTTTTGAAATTGCACATGCAAGCAAAACTGCTCAACCCTGCATTTGCTCTGCAATTCAGATTTTCTGGTTCTCTTTTTGGATAGGCTACTTGATAAAAAGGTGCATTCCATGGTGGAAAAAGTGGAGCTTGTATCTTGCCATAGAATATAATGTCTAATACTGAAGCTGAATACTAATGAGAACGAGGACTGGTCTTACCGTCTCTGCACTCCATGAGGGTAGACTGGGGGACATTAAAGCGGAGAGATGCTCCAGGGCCAGGTAATTTACCCCCAACACGCAGGAGCTCCTTCGCTCCAAAGCCCTTCACCAACACCAGGTCAAACACCGTCAGGTTATTCCTGAGAGAACAGTGTAGAGGTCACAACCATGCTGTGGTGCAGTTACAACACTAGAGTAACATTACTTCTGTAGCTACAATGTTACAATTCTGTTAATACTGTAGCTGCAACATTCAAAATTTGATTTGTGGACATGATCGGTATGTCCCGTCCCAATTCTGATCACTGTACTTTAAAATTTTTACATTTATACAAAGTGGTCAAATGAATGACTGATCTATATATACAGATCATTGTGCCAGTGCAGTGAAAAGGGTTTCTCTCACGTTCATTTTAATAGCACATTACCTGATGAGGAGCAGGGAGGTGACAGGTTTATGCTCGGTGGGGATGTATGCCACAGACACAGTTTTGGACTCCCATGGCTGCAACACCACTCTCTGCACACTGTTGCTTCCTCTACAGCTCTCCTCACACTGACCACAGCACAGTAGAGAGTAGTATAATTACAAGAGTTTCTTTAATACACATTTGCTGCTTTTAATTACTGTATTCGGCTAGCAAACGTTCAAATTCAAGTTTTAAAAAGAAATGTGATGAATAAATGGGAATTTTAGGGTTTACTTTTATAATTTTGTTTTTCCATGATATACATTGTTGGGAGTGGCCTTTTCAAATAGCATATGGAAACAGTGGATCACAACAAACACTGTTTTAGAGAATTTAAAAGGTTTTTTGTTTGGACAAAGTGTGTTACACTATCCACACCTGGTACAAATGTATATACACTTAGAAGGAAACTCTGTAAAAGTACTTAAAACAACCTACGACTAAATTGTTCTTATTAAAATAAAATCTCATCAAAATCTTATTAAAATAAAATCCCCTTTTCAGGGCCTGAAAACTGACCTTATGGTCAGCAGCAAAGAGAGAAAACTCTGTTGTAGTGATGTTCACTGACAGTGGACTAATGTTAAACCTGCAGAACAGAAAAAATGAAAAACAAAAACAAATGAATGAATGGCATACATCACAGCTCAGATGCTAAAAAAATATGCACATCTTAGGATGCCAAAAGCACATCTAAACTCATCTACACATATGCACACTAAATAATTTCAGGAGTGAGGACTCTCCACCCTCCTCTCTCTGTTTTCATACCATTTGGTGAGCAGGTCTAAAGCTTCCAGAGGAGCTGGATATGAAGAGAGGGTTCTGATCTCCACAGAAACCACAGAACCAGTGGGGTTCTTCAAAGTGAAGTTTTTAATCTGTAACACAAATAATACATACAAGGGATCAGCAAAAATGCTTAAATATTCCATCCCTGATTACGTTGTCACTGTTGTAATAAAATCTTGTATCTCCAATTTACATCACTGGAGAAGGAAAAGACATTCTTAACTAGAATACACAATACTGTACTGAGACTTTATTCCCAGCCACTTGAGACCACTTCCACAGTACATCAGCTGGCCAATATGAATATACTGATGCATTTTGCGTAGGGATTCTATTAAATTGAAAATGCAGTCCCACAGTCCCTGAAAAGCAGTGACCAAAATTTTATGAAATTTTCATTCGTCAGGTTATATTTGTTTTCCATTCATTAAGAAAATGTTCACATAAACTGAAAAGTATGTAATATATTACTTTTTTGACTGTAGGATACATGAGGGAAACAAAGTGTGGTTACCTTGCTCTCGTTGACCGGTGTAGCACCAAAGTCTAGAAAGGTAGAGTGATCTGCAGGGAGTCTGGGCCATCTACACAAACAAACTCATACTTCAATTCTTTATTTAGACCCACAGTTTAAAATATATAATAAAACGGTATTAGACTTACTAATGGCATTAGTTTCATAAACACTAATGAACAAGTGACTACCCTCAGCAATACGTTACACTACAGCATGTTACAGCACTGGAGAGTCAGAATTGTTCACAGTGTTGGAGATCCACCTCAAAAAGTTCCCTCAAAGAAAGTTATTACATAAACCAGCCACAAATATGCTACCTAAAACTATAGTTTTGTGGTCTAAAAATATATAAGGCATTGTGAGGCAAAATAGTTCCCAAACAAAACTATCTTTCCAGATTCATCACTATTTTAAAATGGTCAATAATACTTATAAAAGCCCAAAGACACATGCAGGTACAGTGGTGGTTCTGAATAGTAAATAAAATGGCTATATATTTGTTGTAGACATTGTGACCCCTGGTCTCAACCATGAAGAATGCAGAAAATGTGGAAACAGGAGGAATTTCGCTTTGAAACATTAACATTAATGGATTTTCATAGACTGAACTCCAGAACCCCACATCTCAAGCCCAGCTGCAGTGTACTATTGCACTCACACGACTGTAGCTCTCTGCTTCAAACACAGCTTTTAAAAGGAAATTCATATTAACACATTCTCTCTATACTGTATATTCACACACTTTATTCACAATTAAGGCTGTGCCATACGCCCTTCCCTAGGCCCCGAAGACGGCTGCGAAAGCCGGCAGAAAAGCATGCCTGAACAACGAACAAGGACGAAACCCCATGAGGATGGCAGGAAGAGAAGGAGAACCATGAGAGAGTGGTGGACAACATGCAAGTCCCAAGCCCCACCTCCTATTCTGCAGCGGGGCCGCTAGACTACACCTCACATTCGATCCAGGACGTTGAGCTGGAAGCTCACACTCCCCTCAATGAGTGAGTGCACACCTTTAAAAAGACCAGAGAGGGAACAGAGCGGGAGAGTCCATTGCTTATGTACGTACCTGCAGTAGAGCTCCTTACTGCAGTGCCAGCGGCTGCAGAGAGCCGAGGCCAGACTGCTGTCCGTCCGCCACAGAGCAGAGGAGGATTCTGGAAGGAGAGACTGCTGCCATTCTAAACGCCCTGCAATATACATTAAGCAAAGGAAAGGTACAGTTACCACACTTAGCAACAACATACTGTTCTGTGCCAAAGTTAAAGGGACTTTATATATAATATAGATACCCATATTCATTAACTTTTTAATTATGTTTGAAAAGCATCAGTAAACTGGAGGCTTTAACTGACCTGCTTTAGAGAGACGGAGAGGACATGGCCTTTCACACTCACCACCAGCCTCGAAAACTATATCACCACGCTGGGGGGAGGGGGGGGGGGGGGGGGGTGTAAGCAAAGATTTGAATACTCCAGGTCAAATTTCATGTTTTGCTGATTTTCAAAGTAAAAAGTTAGCATATCCTCTATGAGGAACACACTTAAATATGCCATTTTCTGCTATTTTAACACACAATTTGTATTTATTTGCAGTTCAACAAATAAATAGTATATAAGTAAAATAAGTAAAAAAGTAAACATTTTATTTTTTTCACCCCAATATATTAAATTGAACAGCAACTGAACAGTAATTGTGCAGAGTATGATCTCTGCAGAGGATGTGTCAACTATATTTGCGTAGTGCTCTTTAAAACCAAAGTTGTGTACAACAGAGCAGAATAACAAACTAAGTAACCGATGCTATAAAGGTCACTGACTGATTAAAGAGAGAAGACAACAGGGACAGAAGCAGAGTAAATATATCAGCCGTTCAGTCTGTACCTTTGACCCCGTGGAGAAAATGTGAACGGGTAGCTCCAGAGTGAAGCCCAGGCTAGTGTGGAGCGTTACTACAGTGATGAGGTTGACTGGCAGCGTTCTGTTTTGGAGGTGGAGCGTCAGCAGCTTCCAGCAGCCAGAAGCCACACCCACCGTCTTAGTGAGATTGACCACCTACAAATTGTGAGGGGAAAAAAAAAACAGAACAGCTTTAAAGTGATTTTACTTTTTTTAAGGAAAAGATTCACAAAATTCATAATTCGGGATAATATAATATGATAGTGTTTCAATTTCATTTCAGTTCATCAGAGAACAGCACACTATGAAAGTACACATCTGAAGCAAAAGCTGCTTTATAGTGTCACATTTTAATGCTCTAGCCAACAGCTAATATTTTAGTTCCAAGCCAACAAGGTAACACATTACACAGTGTAATTAGCCAAGTTTGGTAGCTTTTAACCTCAAAACATGCGGTAAGCTAGTTTATTATTTGATTTTGACTAATCTGTTTCAGTCTTATGACAACTCTGGTACGGCACTTGCACTGTATTTGAATGACAAAATGTTGCATCATCACAACAAATGACCCAATGTACTGAATACCCATGTGCCTCTTACTTTCAACGTAGCATTTCATTTGATTCATGCTATTTAAATAGACAAAAGATTTCTCATTTTTCAGAGATCAGTTTAGCCCATTAAAGACCACCCATACAAAATGACATGCTGATACACAAATGATAAACAATACAAACGATTGTTGTGAAAGCTGATTGAGGGAGGTGTTTGAGACGTTTACCTTAAAGAGTGCATGTGTGGACTGAGTGAGGGAAATGTTGGAGATGCTAAAGGTCAGAGGGAGAGGATTGACCACCCACAAATCCACAAAATTGGCTCCTCTCTGTATCTGTCTGAACTGAAACCATGCTGCAGAGTCACATTTCCTACAGAGAGAGAAAGCGAGGTAAAAGAAAAGAGAGGCCAGAGAAAAACAGGGAAGAGAAGAGAGGTGGACACAGAGAAGAGAGAAAGAAAAAAATGAGGGTGAAGAGAAAGAGAGAAGATGAGAAAAAAGAAAGAACAAAGAGAGGGAGAGAAAGAGATAAGAGATGTAATATTTGTGTGCACACTAGGGGGCAGTGTTGCGTTTATCAAATCAGAACATACATATATTTCAGGAACCTAGATACATTGCTCTGCTCACTCAGTTTTATCTACAGAACGACAATTCTGGGTGATATGTAGCTCCTCCTCATGTTGGCTGAGAATTTCACAATCTGAGTACATGCGTGCATTACCTGTCAGTGGTTTCCAGCCAGGGAAATATGTTCACTGTGCTATTTGCCAAAATCTGCATGCTGATCTGACTTGAGCATTTTTTACTTTGAGATGACAAAGGTCCTAAAAAGAAGTAGACAAACAAACCAACATATTAACAAAGACATCTTTTAGTCCTACACTAAAGTTGCAAAATCTGATTGTGTATGCATTTTATATATATTATATATATATATATATATACATACATATATACACACACACACACACACACACACACACACACACACTTGTGCTTGTTAACACAAATAGCTAAGTCAGCCAATCACATGGCTGCAACTCAATGCATTTAGGCATGTAGAGGTGGTGAATTGCTGAATTGCAGACCGAGCATCAGAATGGGGAAGAAAGGGGATTTCAGTGAATTTGAACATGGCATGACTGTTGGTGCCAGATGGGCTGGTCTGAGTATTTCAGAAACTGCTGATCTGCTGGGATTTTCACACACACAACCATCTCAGAACTATTCGTTGTATGATTTGCAGGGAGCCATGACTGGCACTAAACACAACCTCACTTCTGCAGCAAAGACTACACAAACAAGCATACAATATTAAAAGAAGCAAACAAAAAGATTGACAGACAGATAAATTGACGGATAAAATAAATAGCTTACGTCTACAAGACAGCGCTGCCACCTGAGTGAGGTTACTTGATGAAGCTTTCAGAGGCCCCTGACTAATCTCTACAGAGCTCTCAGATCTTGATAGTATCTGGATTTCCTGAAAAGGTTAAACACATTGGTGTTATCCTGTGAAAATGAACATTTAACATATTTCATTGTATCCACTTCTGAGGGCTCACCTTTACAGACAGCTGTTTAACCCCTGAGTTCAGCATGTACACTCCTATTCTTGGATCTGCTGTCAAAACCAAAAACAGTTAATGAGCTTCAAAAGAGACAAGTACACAAAGCCCACTCAGGGAAATACATATTTCCAGCACCAGTCACCAGGGGGCAGTGCACCACCACAATTTCTGAAGGGGTCAAAAACGTCAGTGGCAACTAAAACAAATGCCTCACAAACATTTATTGTAAAAAAAAAAAAAATCTATTAAAGCAAATAAGCTGAATCAATCTTATATAATGCTTTATAAACGATATATAAACCAATAGCATAACTAGTACAAATCTTACTAATAAGTGTAATTTTTAAAAGAAAAAGATTGTTATTGTTCATTAATTCAACATAAATATGAGAAATAAGTGGAAGTATAGCATCCTTAGCAACAGTTTAAAGAGCCCTGGTTAAATTAATTCTATTTTAAAAAGTGAACTAATTCTCTACGGAAAACTCAAGGAAAATATTTTTTTCTCCCAAAATATGTTAAATTCAGCAAACAACTAGTAATTAACAGTGTATAACAATGTGCAGTGAAGTGTTCAAAAATCGACAGTTTGGTGCAATATGACCAGGTACGCCAAAACGTCTGCACACGACACGCTCTTAAGGTTAATTAAAATTAAAATTAAAATTAAAAACGGACAAAAACATTCTGCACATCTAAAAAGAGGGTGCGATGATTACTCCACGCAAGATTCTAACTGGATGTGTATAAGCTCAGGTGTTAGCAGCGGTGGGTAGAAACTAGTTATATTTTCCTTGGATACATGTACTTAAGTCAAATACTCATGGATTTGTACTCTGAGTATTTTCAAATCATGACACTTCTACTCAAGTACATTAGCGAGTAAAGGAATCTACTTTTTATTCTGTTACATTTTAGCTATTCATTATTAGTTACTAAACCCCAAAAAAGGAATTAAATTCATTATGTTCTGTACTGCCTCACATCTCTGACTTTGGAGCTTTAGCATTTTATTTGAGACCAAAGGGATTCAAAACGAGAACAGAGCTGTCCAATCTTCAGTTCCTCTGCTAATAGATGGTCTAAGAAGTTCCACTGCAGTTTTGCAAGATACAAAGTACTTCTGACCTGACATTTTTGTACTTCTACTTGAGGTTTTTACAGGAAGCTGATTTTACATGAGTTACTATTTCCTAGCATTAATAAGTTTACCTGAGTGCTGATTTAGGCTACTGTAATCTATTTTAGCTTCGTAGCTCAAGTGTTTCAGTCTAGGCTTAAAGGATACATCTGAGAAAGGGGGAAAGTGCAAATTTGATTTCTGGCCCAAGCAATGCTGCAGTGTAACTAGGAGCGAATGATTTGGAGACAGTATCTAAATGGAATCTGATTTATCTGACCGATATTACATCAATATTACTGCAATTATTTTCTACAAAATTCCAGGTCAAAGAATGCCAGCATGTCTTGTTTGAGGCTGGACTGCTGAACATGGTATACTGCCCATTAGTGGTGGTTGTGATGCAACAGCACATGGATATTTGTTTGCTTTATACTGGTTTAACCAATCTACAGGTAGTGCACACACTATTACCGGTTAAATTTTCCTGTTTAAAACTTAAAGCCTCTGTCTACACATTTTCATAACTTTCTTCAAACTACTATCTATAGTTTTTGTGATGTTATTGGTCTTTTCTGTTGAAAGAGTTTTAAAATGACTTTTTCTCTGATTTGAGTTGAGTTGGGCGGGACCAAGTTTGCCACAGGTGACATCAGATCTGTCAAATTATCAATCCAAGTAAGCAAAATGTATACATCTATGCTAACAAGCTACTCATTTTTCTCTCCATCACATAAACAGCCTGCTGCCTTTATAATCAAAAATAAAAGAAAAACACTAGGAGGTCCAGCAAAAACTCATAGCAAGTACGTTATTTAACAGTGCTTGTTATGAAGCTTTATTACAATGCTGTTTGTAGTGTAACTAGAGGCTGCTTCCTGTTTTTTAGAGTATTTATCTAATATTAATATCTAGTATTCATTTCTATATATTCCTTGATCATAAGTTGCTTTTTCCGTGCTCACAGCGGCTTGAAGAGAACACTGTTGGTAATATAGTTTATAATTCATGCAGTTACAATCTGAAAACTGCACTCCTTTAAAAACTGTGATTTCTTTTTCAGCCATGTGTACAACTCTTGAGAGTGGCTGTAAGAGGAAGAGTGAAGCAGTTTGAGGAACTCTCCAGTGTGGCAGTGAGCATAAGAGCAGCAGCACTCCGTGTGAGATGAGCCTTAACGCACTCAGAGGAGGCACAGCAATGGCTCAGCTGTTATTACAGACGACAGCAGGAGCAGCACGTGGCTGAACGCAGATGGGAAAGCCTGTTTGGCGCAAGGAGCTGCCACTGTTTGGTAACAACAGGGTTGGGTAACTCTAGCATTAGCCTCATTCTGAGCAGCTACACCCACAGAGACTCACAGAATATCTGATGGTAAGACAGCCTCAGCTAGTCAGCTGTTGTAAGCAGTTTGCCTGCTTTGCAAAATGACCTTTTCAAAGTTAGATACAGGGTCAGTCACAAAACTGCTTTAGAACATGTCAATAAACATTCGAGTGCCATAAGCATCACGACAAACAACACTCATGCCATTTGGTAGATCTGTTAGATCCCTACATTATGCAGTAAAATGTTCATGTTTCCATTTACAAGTGTTTTTGCCTTTAAAAAAAATTCTCATTACTGTAAAAGAATATCATATTTTCCCCTTTTTCAACTGGTGAATCTCTAATGTTTACCTTGTAAAGTGTAGGAAACTGAAGTGAAACAACAAAATGTGTCACAAGCTAAAAGAAATACCTCAACTGCTGTCAATGTATTGTGGTAATGAGATACAACCGCAAAATACTATATTTGGCAAAGAACGTCACTGTTTTACAGAAGAAGCAAAAAACATTAACATTTCAATACAAGTTAATGTAAATTGATTTTACTGTAAGAGGCCATTTCTAATGGTCTGTTCATAGTTTTAGTGAGGAGTAGAACACACCTAGGCTAGTCAGCCTCAGTGAGCTAATAATTTAGCAATGTAAACTTTATCATAGAACTTTTTTGTGAATAAATGATCTGTTTGAGTGGTTGATTGGTGGTTGGTGTAGTGTAGTGGGTAACCCCCTTTGCCTTCTACACTGGAGACTGGGGCTCAATCCCTCGCCTGAGCAGGCACCCAACACTATACCAATCAGAGTCCTTGGGCAAGACTCTTAACACTACCTCCACCTACCTATGTAAAAAAAAAAAAAAGATCAAATTGTAAGTCACTCTGGATAAGAGTGTCTGCCAAATGCCATAAATGTTTGACCGTAAGCTTTGTTTTAAAATTGCGGTGCACTGCCTGAATTTTTTGTTGTTACTAGCTCTGTAGGTTTTACCGTGCTAACTACAGAGACAAAGTGCTAATCACACAGAGTAGTTTGCTATCTAAACCTCAGTCTAGCAAACTGAATGTTATACATTTAAAGTATTAAGCATTTAACCTAATTTTTTTCCTTATTTGCAAACATTGTGATTTCTGTCTGATTCTAACAGTGAATTCAGAAA
Organism: Pygocentrus nattereri; assembly: GCF_015220715.1. Taxonomy (NCBI): domain Eukaryota; kingdom Metazoa; phylum Chordata; class Actinopteri; order Characiformes; family Serrasalmidae; genus Pygocentrus; species Pygocentrus nattereri. The sequence continues at coordinate 13,736,892 of NC_051232.1, forward strand.
CATTAGTCTGGCTATCAGCTCAGGGGTTTGTAAGTGTTTTCTTATTCAGATTGTGCCGCCTGGTCTTTATTAGGACTACAAGAAATACTTGTTACAAAAACAGAAAAGCCATTTTAATATCCAGACAGTCTTTCCTGTTCGCACTGAGGATACATGAAGCTGAGACCTGCCTAGTCTGAATACTTCCTAGAACGTAGTCATGTGGTTTTGATAAGCAGGATGGAGGACCTTTTCTCCCTTAAGCAGAAAATAGATTTGAACCCTGTTCATATCAGAGGGAAATTCGGCCAATTTCACCAAATCTTAGCAATTATATTTCCCCCCTTTAGGATTTCAAGAAATATGTGGCTATTTTATAAATGTGAGGGTCTTGCAAGGGTCTTTTTGAGCCTTCCATCGGAACATAGAAACAACTGTTTTGTTTCAGGTTTGTTCAGCCCGCTGCCCTGTATTTCTGTACAGGCTGCTAGTATGTGAAGGTGAAGTGGTTGTTGCAAGACTTGAGCAGACAGGAACTGTCCCCATTAACTTGAACAGGCATGCACCATCTTGGTTTACCTCACATACATAATCTTTGCTATGGGGACTCTGCATTTCATGCCTTTAACTAACTGGGGTGGGACTGCAGTGGTACATACGAGTTTCGCCACCTGGCGGCGGAAGGACTAGCAGCACCATGATGTTTTCCAGCACGTAGGGCTTAAGTTTGTCCAAATGAGCTGGCCTCTCTCCTTGCTCAGACAGATTGATCTGAAGAGACAAACGCCCCTCCTCCTCAGCTCCGAAACAGAAGCTCTGAGAATGAGAGAGAGGGAGAGAAAACAAAAAAGAATTAGCGCATTAAAAAGGGTGTAAAGACACCTAATCCACTTTTCTATGTATTGGAACTTAAGACAGAAAACATTTTTGTCTGCTTTGGTGTTCTGTTTCGGAAAGAACAACCGCAAGTTTCCATCCTGGTGAGTTATCGTTGAAACTTTAACATAAAACATGTTTGCAAAAGTGTAATAATAACTCCCCATGCCTTCTTTCCTTGTAGTAGCTTCTTAATTACACAGCATTGCACTGATATATAAGCTGGATAGCAATGCATCACTACTAAAGAAGCAATTACATGAGCTACAGCTCCACCTACTGTAGCCACAGACTGACTGAGACCAGCTGCCACCCAAAGCCATCTGATAGCCAAGCCTGTTTACTCCTGACTTTAAGAGATCTTGGGTCAAGCTCTATATAACTTGTGGCCCTGTATAAGTAGGTGACAAACATCAGAGATGGCAAACAGGGATTACCACCAGGCAGAAATGTAAACGCTCAACAGTGAGGTTAAGGTACTGTAAATATAACTAATGCTTTACAGCTTAAGTTGGTGAAAGTAGGACTGATGCCTAAAAGCACAGGAAACAGCACAGCATACTGCACCATCAACATCATTCTCTACCAATCGCCATTATCTTCCTCCAAAAACAATCCTTCCCCACCAAACAGCATCATTCCTTACCCCAGCAACATCATTCTCCAACCAGAAGACAGACACTGTCCACTCAAACATGGTCAGTCTTTACCAAATTACATGTCACTCTGGTCAAACACCATCCTCCACCAAAACAGCATTAGTCCTTACGAAACACCAATATTCTCCACCAGGAACAGACCTGACTGCTAACTTGACAAGATTTACACTGGAAATAAGTAACATCTTTCATCCATAAAGCATATATATTTTACAGATTAAAAATCTGAAAACCAACACAACAAATGACCAATGACCAATGAATGAACATGGAGTGGTGTCCTTAGATGGCAATTTACATGAACATTTCAGTGGAAAGCCAGAAATTATCTGCATCGTGTTATCGTCCCCACTACATCATCCTTTATGACAACACGGGCACGTATGGTAAAAACATTGCTTTCAATAGTAGCTTTTAATCACAAGCAGAGGAAACCTTGTATGAAAAGATGAGTGCTGTACCTGAGGGTGACTGTAGAGAGCTTTAGGAAGACTGCAGTCCAAGAGCAGTCCCAGGATGGTGATATTTGAAGCATCTTCCTGTGAAAAGAGGAAGGAAAAAACCACAAATAAACAAACAAACAAACAAACATAGTATTCCAAGTAAAGTAGATTATTAATTAGGAAGTATTAATATGACAAATGGCAGACGAGCTTAAAGATGGACTTTGTCTGCAGGGCAGGTTTGATGTTACGACCAACAGAACTCTCTGAACATGTGGAGGTCATTTCACATCCTGAAGAACCTCCCAGGGTTTTACAGTAGCCTCAGACAAGCTGATTGATTCAGTGAGATCAGATCTTAACAACCCAAACTGAACAGCTGAGTCAGCATTTCCTCTGAAATCAAGGGAATTAATAAGGAGTTTGTCCTCCTTTGCTGCAGTAACGGCCTCTACTCTTTTGGGAAGACTTTACACTAGATGTTGGAACACTGATGAGAGGATGTGACAGTATTTTGCCATGGTTACACTAGCCCAATGACCACAAACTGTGCAGAAAATGACAAGCTTCCTAAGAGAAGTCATATATTGACCAAAGTACAGCGTCCATATACCTGTGGAACCTGTGTGTTGGTAACACTGACATTCTGTTCTTCTGTAGTCATCTAATACCACTCGGATACCTGTTTCTTCATCTAATACCGTATGACTTCGATATCATTGTCCATCCTAAAAGCAAATCAGCCATTTTATCTGTTTGTGGTCTGCAATAACATGTTCTTCTTCCCATCGAAAGTGCATTATTTTTTTGTATTTGTAGGAAATTCAAATGTGAAATGTTGTTTAACAGGAAACCGCATGCATCATGTAGTGAGAACAGTTCACAAATAACTTCCATGAGCACTAGGACTTGACAAAATTTTCAAATGGGATGTACACACAAAATTCATTTGCATGTGAGTGACTTAACTGTATTGTATTCAGACAGGATGATTCAGACTAATGCTACATGTAACACGCAACAGCCAATTTTACAATAACCTCTCACCATGCATCCCTCTCACCATGCAACTACAATAAACATATTTTATACACTGTTGTAATGCACTGAGGAAGATTACAGAGAGCAGAGCTGCTGCAGAGCTGCCTGAGCCGTGGCTCGCTGAGCAAGTCTAATAAATAAATAATAGCCTGCAAACCCAGTGAGAAAAAAAACAGCAGCAAACGAACATGTATAAGCAGTGAAAGAGCTGCTCTAAAAGGAGTGCTAACTGACATTTTAACTTCCTGTGGCTCTTGTGCACCACAATGCCACAGAGTCTAACAAAGACTCTTCTGCATCGTACAACAGCTTAGTTTTAAAATGCACTGTGGGGGAGGGTCTGTTTGTGGCTGCAGTTTCTGCTGGTCCAGTGTTTCGGTTTGAATAACACATCAGGTTGGACCTGCTGCAAATATTACTCACTTTTTGAGCACGGCTTCACGAGATGGCTAAAAAATATCATATTGACAAGAGTGACAAGTTCAGAAACAAGCTCCTTGTAGTGAAGTCCAATGGCATTGCTCCTTTGAGAAAACTAGTAATTTTAACATGAAACCGAGAATAAAGTACGAGAGTAATCACTGGGCAATTATTACTATTAGCTCAAAAGTTATGCAAATACAAGTCACCCCCAAATACTGTTTTTGTTTTCTTTGTAATTTGACTTATTTGTTAAAAATCTCCCCACCATGCCTAGGTCAAAATTGGGTCAAAAATGACATGGAAAAATTCCAACAACGCTTTTATTCTTCTTCTGTAAAGTTATCAATTTGCAGATACAAGGTTTTGTTCTGTCAGTGACTAGATTCTCTGAGAATCCTCTGCTGGCAGTGGAACCCTTTAATTCTAAAATTAAAAACACGTCAAATCATTAACGCGAATCGTGCATCCACAGTCAGAATTCAACGTGCCCCAATTCAGCTTACAGCAGTTTAGCTCAGCCCATTGACAATGAAGTTCTAAGACGCTTCAGCCAACACTGCTTTTTGAATGACAGCCAATCAGAAGAGATTAATTTCCATATATCTTAAAAGGCACAGAAATTGAATTATCTTACTGCACAGTGAAATAACTATGCTTTTTGTACATAAAACAAACGTGTGAATGTATGAAATGCAAATGGAAGGATGGACAGTTTCGGATGATGTTCAGATGTAATACATACCTGAGTTTGTGTCAGCTTAATGCTCTGAATGTGGGGGAATATTAACACACTGTCTTTCTTCTGTACGTCTTTTACAGAGTCACCACTGACTCCAACACCAAATACCTGAGAGAGAGCGAGAGAGAGTGAGAGAGAGAGTGAGAGAGAGAGTGAGAGAGAGAGCGAGAGAGAGAGCGAGAGAGAGAGCGAGAGAGAGAGCGAGAGAGAGAGCGAGAGAGAGAGCGAGAGAGAGAGTGAGAGAGAGCGAGAGAGAGAGCGAGAGAGAGAGCGAGAGAGAGAGCGAGAGAGAAAAAGAGAGAGAGAGAATTACATTCGATTACAAAATAAACATTGTTCTCACAGACTTGAAGTGATCTTTCACCAGTTTGTTTAAATAAACATAGACTGTAGGTTACAATCACTAACTACAGAGTACGAGTCACTGCTGATCTCTTCATGGAAGCTAATAAGTGAGATGCAGCATTATTTGCATATGACCTACATGCAAAATTGAGGTTACCAAGCAGGTCACTGTGTTGTGACACTGATGCTGACATGCTGAATTTTCCTGTTAAATCTACAGAACCTGTTAAAGTCCAAAATTAAAGTGACAGCTTGGTTAAAAAAAGAAATAAATAAAAAACACCATAAAAAAACTAATCAGCCAAGACATGTACTTGGTACACATTGTTGGTTTAACTATTGTTTTAAGTTTTAAACACTTGTTACTATAGAAACTCAAGAGGACCCAGAAGCTGGCAAAACACCCACTCTGCAGGAACCCATCGCTCATTAGTATATAATAAATTACAATGATATACAATAAAGTATATGCTCATTTCCTTGGTTCCTTAGCTATTTTCATACCATAAAACCACATTGGACCAATTCAGACTCAGTTTGCCTTTAGTCACATTTGTTTAGTGTAATGTTTAAAATAATACTGATCAAAATAATGTACAATGGTTGAATGGAGAATGTAGGGTGCACACTAGTCACCTAGGCCAGAAAGTGAGCTCGAGGGTACATTTAAATCAATTTTATCTTACAAAACAGAGACAGACTGTATTTCTGTTTCTGTGTATATATTAGGGACAGATGAATGTTGATATACATAGGTCGTCTGATAACAACGGGTAATGTTAGCAAACAACATTGTTATTGCGATCGTGCAATAACAAAAAGAGGTGATGAACAGAAACAAAAAGTGTAAGGCATAGTCGTCACTCTACTTATATCTGAACAGTCAGTGTATTTTAACAATAACCCTGACTCCTCCCAAAATAAATCATGATGTGTGTACTGAACTGTTTCCTACAAAACATTTTTAGACATTTATAACCCTGATGGGTGAGTACAGAAGCTTGCAGTGCATCATCCACCCTGAAGCACTCAGTGCAGTGCTCACCTGGTATGTTATGACCCCGTGGGTTGAGGTATTAATAAATAAAGAGTTTTCTACATTGCCCTCTTCTGTTGGGAGGAAAATGAGTTTAAAAGATGTCTTCCCTCTGGGTGGAATCACCTGCAATGACACAGAGAACAAAAAAGACCATTTAATTACAGAAAACAGCCATACAGTCAATCTATGAAGAAGTAAAGACAGCCAGTTAACTCTGAGAGCAGACTTGAGCTGAACCTGGGTGCTTTCCTGCTCCTGAAACTTCTGAGGTTTCCCTCAGTTCCGCTTTGGGGTTTCAGTCTGGCACCTAATGTGTAAGAATGGCAGCACCACTGCCAACACACCACAAGCAAAACTTGTTCATTTAACTGCTTCAATTTATTACTATTTGAATGAATTATAATCAATTATCCAGTATTTTATATAATCCATTATTCAGTATTCTATTTAGTATTCTATAGTCTATTATCTTCTCTGAGCCAAAATTAATTAATTAAATTAAATTAATTAATGCTGATTGTTATCTAATGTAAATAATCAACTAAGTCATACCAAATTAATAAAACTAAATTTGATCCCTAATTCACTGAACTGTTTCCTAAAGAATCATAACCGAAATGAATCATTTCAAGGTCAGACTTCTGAAACCCTGTTATATTCTAATTGAATTCACACACTTATTTCATTATTATTCTCATCCAACCCACCTCCAAGACTCATCTGAGCACAATGACTGGTCCTACCAAAAGTGGGCGGGGCAAGATGTGTACTGTAGCAGTAACAACACACAAGGGTGACTAGACACTACACAATGCGATAACAGAGTGGTAGATGCTGACGCGTACAGATCGTGTCCATTTAGAAGGCCTGTACACATGGCTGGAGTGGGAAGGAGTTAGTACACTTGGAAATCCATCAGGAAACAATATATTTGCACCAGAAACAAAGAAATATGGCTCAACGCAAGAAACGATGGCCATATACAGAGCCAAGCAGACAACAGCCACTAAGGCAACAAAGTCATATTAAACAGGAAAGGAACACAGCATCACTACTGTTCTCCATCTTGGGTTCTGTGATCTGCCTGCATGTTTCTATTGGTTGATGTGCCTGCATGTTAGAATGCGTCGCACCAAAAGTTGAAATGGTTTGAACTTTTCACTACAACCTAAAACGTCAGAGCAGAACCAGCAGAAACACAGCAACAAATAAACAAAAAGAATTACAGAAAAGATAAAGCAAGAAAGAAATAGAGATAGAAACAGTGAGGGAGAGAACGAGAGAGAGAATGATGGAGAATAGGGAGAGAGAGAGAACGTGAGAGAAACAAAAAGAAAAGAAGAGAGGCAAAGAGATAAAAATAAATCGGAGGAAAAAAAAAAACCAAAAAAACTATTAACACAGAGCACACGAACTGCCTGTATATGAGTTAGACCAAAGAACAAAAGATTAAATAAATCAATCAAAAAAGTGGGGATAGAAACAAAAGAAGGGGACAGCGGAAGAAAGAGAGAGGAAAAAAGAAAGTGAAAGACAAAAGAGCAAAAGAGAAAGGAAAAAGAACAAATGAAATGAATTATGAAAGAATTGAACAGAAAAAGAAAGAGTGGGGGTAGAAAGAAAGTTAAAAAGAGGAAGGTCACAGGAAAAAAGAGAAGCAAGAAGTTTACTCACTCGTCTATGGAAGGAAGGCATGTGAAAGTAAGAGCTGGATGTGTAGATGGACTGCAGGGTGACGGGCAGCTCTGAGCTGGGGTTGTGAATGTGGACAGTTTCAGCTCGTGGGAGTCCAACGGGCCTACACACACACACACACACACACACACACACACACAGAAAATAAATACACAGCATGTGGAACAGTCTCCCCTTCATGCCCTCAGCACCATCAACCTCAGCTCAGCAGAGTTCATACAGAGGAACACTGATAGAAAAGTGACAAAAAGCTTGTCTATGTACAAACAAAGAAAACAGCGTTTCCAAAAATCTCCACCCTGGAAAACATTTTCAAAAAACATTTTCAGTGACCAAAAATGCTGTTTTCATGTGGACAAACTTTCACAAGGATGTCAAAACAAACAACTGATTATTTGACGTTCTGACATTAAATCAGAATTCTAGTGAAGGCCAAACAAAATGCAGAGCCTTATAAAGTAAAGCTGAATGATTTAAGGAAAAATACCTAATTTTGCTTATTTGGACCAATATTGTGACTGTGATCCAATTTGAGATTATTTTCTACAAATTAATGTAAAGCCTGTTTTATGTGGCCAAGAACGCCAGCATATCCACGTTTTCTGGCCCTGGGCATGATCGCTTGGCATTGTGCCGGACGACCCGTTGGATCCCCACTTAAAACTTGTAGGCTATCTAAAAACTGCAGGTCTGACTTTTTTTTTTTGTTAAAACTAACTTTTTTAACATGTGATTTCAATAAAGAATGATCCATCTTTATGCCATTTATTGAAAGTTATAAAAAAAAAAAAAATTAAAAAAAAAAACTTTATCCAAAGTACATAAGAACACTACATGGTATTAAAATGTATACAACAGTTATCAGTTTACATCAGATCAGTGATCACTTCATCAAGGAAGGCAAATTCTGATCAATGATCAAGTCATTTTTAAGTTTGTGTGAGCAAATACAACATGTGCGTGCTTCAAAATATCCAATCAAACTTCATTGTCGGTACTTTTTGAGTGTCACTGTATGAAAGTACACTGGACCCTTTAAGTGACTGAGCACAGTATATATTTCAGACCAAGCTGCACTGCCACAGTGTGATCAGCTGCTCCTGAAGAGATGAAAGCTAAAATATTTCACAGGGGAGAGGAGAAAAAGCCCAGGCTTCTATAAAAAGCCCGGGCCTGAGCTTCTGCTACAGTGTTTGACTTTTAGAGGCATTCTGATGCTCATGTGTGGTCAAAGGGCAGCATCAAAGCTGCAGAGGTGTGGGGATGCTAAAAAGGGCCTGATGCTAATGCTTGGGGCGGCCCCAAGAGAGCTGCAGTAACAAGAATAAAAGTACAAAGAGCTTCAAAACATCCTTCACGAGACTGCAGCTTCTGCACGTTCAACCCGGAAAGATGTTAGCATGAGATCAGCTGTCAAAGTGTAAAGAAATGTCAAATCTTATTTTAAAAATCTAAGCTGTTTAGCATAAAGGGTCCAGAAATCAACAAAGGCTTGAACAGGTAGCCCACTGTACTTCACAGGAAAAACAAACACATTTCAATAAATCAAACTGTGAAAAATGACAATGAGCTATAAAAATAGCCTATAAAAAAAAAAAAAAAAAAAAATCACCAGTTTCTGACTTGCTAATTTTTTTCCTTAAGCTTTTCTGAGCAGCTTTGGCCTTTAACTGTGTTTATGATTTTACAATTAGCTTAACTATAAGGATTCCAATTACGATGTCACAATGAATATCATTCTAATTATGATGTTACAATCAACAATAAACATCACCTGATGCCACAATTAACAATCACAATGATATCCAAAAGTCCATTTGTGAGGTCACAGCCAACTGTAGGAAACATTCAAATTTTGATATCACAATCAACAACAGCAAACTTTGTCCTTGTGATGTCTCAAACAACATCAAACACTGTATGTCACAATTACCAATACCAAGCATTGTAATTATAATGCCACAATCACAACTGGAAACTTTTTTCTGGGGAAAAAAAAAAAAAAAACACATTCATGCATACACAATGTCATTACAGATATTCCTCACATACCTTTTAAAACAACAATGAAACAATGAAAAACATCCTCTCTTGCATAATGGTACTAATGAGAAGAAAACAAAATAATAATAGTAACAATAAACACTATATCAGCAGGTGTGGGGAACTCAAGAAAGGCCAACATATGATAAAGATGAATTTTGCGAAATTCGTCACTAGTAGGAGGAGTGAAGGACTAGCACTGGTATTTATAGAAAGCTATAATTAAGTAGGAGGAGTTTAGGCGTGGTCTTTCCTCAAACTTCAGTTCTGTCATAACTCCATTTAGAGACAGAAGCATGTCAAATACAACTTTTCTTGGGGATACGTCAAAACTCGACAACATCTTGTAAAGCGTTTGACTGAAGAAAGTCACTTTTCGGGAAGCAAAGCCGTTTACAACAGAATTAGCTATCGTGACATCAGAATTAGAAAGGTCAGAGTAAGAGGTTCAGGTAGCGCCATGACAATGAGCTGCATCCGCAACGACACACAGTCGAAGCCTGAGAGACAATTAGAAAAGCTCCAGCGTGCCTAACAAAATCACAGACCCACGGTTCCACCCAGAGTTCTAGATTTGTGAGGGCATGTGTGCACGTTCTGCAGGCTGGTAAACAGGCAGGAGCATGTGGCTGAGGAATGGGAGGGATGATGAAATTAGCAGAGAGAAGAAATGAGGCTCTGTTTGTTTTCTCTCTCTCTCTCTCTCTATGTTTCTCTAGGTCTCTCTGTCTGTGTTGATTAAGCTAGAGATGGAAAACACTGCACATGCTCAGTTCCAAAAGCTTCATAACAGAACCGAATTTGGACCAGTGCTGTGTTCGCAAGCTTCCTTCTGCCTGTCTGTGCACCACCATGACACACTGCTAATATACAGCTTGAAACACCAAGCTGCAGTCCTTTTATTTGGGTAACTGTGTGGAAAATAACCACAATAAATGGTTAAATCATGCCAGACTCACAAACTCCAGAGGCATTTATTATTTTCAATTTGCATTTTACGTACAGATCTATGTTGTGACCACAGCAAACCATGGACCAAATGGTACTGAAGAATGAATGACTGCAATACTTTCCAAATACCAGCAGTCTGTGTTTCCAACACAAGTATGTGAAACTTTGACAACACTGAAGTTGGTTTCTTTTATAAATTTCCAGTTCCACCATAAATGGTGCAGCAGTTACATTTAGCTGTCTGAGCAAAGCAGAAAGTAACTACTGCTCCACTTTAGGTAGAACAGAAAAGTCAAACAGAAAACTTGTGAATAATGAAACGATATCTAGCACTGTTAACTGGTGCTACTGTTACAAAGAAATGCTAGCACAGGTTTATGTATACGCCGTCCACTTTTCTTCTTTATTATTCTGCACAACAAAAATACTTTGGTTGTTAAAAATGGCTCTTATTTAAATGTGAAGGGACACCCCAGAAAAATTTTGGATTGAAATCTCTATGCATCTTTTTTTTTAAACCTCTGCATCAGTAAAATCCAATTTCTTTATATTTAATTATATATAGATTATATATAGATTCTTCCTCTCTAAACTGCTTCTCTCAACTAACTTAAATACAGCACATCTGCTATCTGCGCACCACTGAGTTAGCCTACCGGCTGAAAGTGTACAGCACATCCGTCTGCTGGCAGTAGTTACGACATCCTTTAACTGTTTAACTGTTAAACTTGTCTAACACCGGCCTTACATCAAATGATTTTTCAGGCGATTTCACTGTCGCAGACAAATATCCAATGTCAGAATAAAATCACAAGGGTCTTGCTAGAGTCGCGTCGTGCTCGTGTCAACTCCATCATTTAGTGTGAGGTGGTCAAGATGGCGGCGGTCTTAAGTCTTTATCTCGTCTTGACGCTACGACAAAACAACCATGTTTACTATTATCGTAAGTAGTAAGTCTTGGCTCATGCAAATAGTGACGAGTCAAGGGCGTGCGTGAGTGCTTGCGGGTGAGCACATGCGCACAGCGTGGTAGAGAGAGAGAGAGAGAGAGAGAGAGAGAGAGAGAAAGAAAGAAAGAAAGAAAGAAAGAAAGAAAGAAAGAGAGAGAGAGAGAGAGAGAGAGAGAGAGAGAGAGAGAGAGAGAGAGAAAATGTACGAGTGCCTGAAATCTGTAAAAATGGCAAATCTGCTCCACTTCAATACAACAATCATTAATTTAAAATGTAAACTGACTGCTTTAATATTTAAGGTTCATTGAGCATAACAGTGATGTAATGAAACGCACAGAGGATGTTGAGAACAGAAATACTGAAGAATCATCCTTTTTTTCCTTTTTTGCTTCCTGTTACATTGTTTTTTATGGTTTAGTTCATAATATCCAATCAGCAATGCTGAATCACTGCAAGTTTTGCTGATGTGTAAATCTTTGACAGATCAGCATCCAGAATCTTCTTAATTACCCTGTAAAATGTGCAGTTACATTTTAAATTTGACAGAGTATACAGCTCTACTGTGAACTGGGTACAGGTACATGATGGGGAATAATAGCAAAAATCTAGTTGCAGTCTTGTAAATAGCGACACTGCAAGACTCCTAGTCTTTGCAAAGTCATAGTCTGTGACTAAAAACCATGGCACTGGTCTTTAGGTGTGAGAAGACAAGTCTTTACAAAGTCTTCTAGTGTATGGTTAGCATAAGGCAAGGTCCAGGCCGGGTTTTATTTTATTTTTTGTCAGAGCCTTTTTCTTTGCAATACAAAGGGCCAAGTGGTTTTTAGAAGTCAAAAAGAAACAACATACATGAGATGCTTACCGAGCTGCAGTGCTAGAGAAACAAATACAGGAAGTAAAAATGGCATTTTCTTCAATTATGATTTCCTGTCTGCTTAAGAAGAACCAAAGAAACAAACAAACTTTCTGTATCATACTGAACTCCACGGCACTGGATTCTTTCGCATCGCCTCGTATCGTACTGAATCATATGTTGAAATAAACTGTATCGAATTGCACTACACTGCAAAAGCGCTGAATCATATTGCATCTGACCCCAGCAGAGTGAGAAGGCCATTCTGGATGTTTTTGGATCCCAAAGGAAAACTTTACGCTGCCCCTTCACTGACCCTTCCCCATAAGCTCGGAGAAGAGGAGGCAGGGCCATATTTGGTCATCTCCATCAGCTCTGGTGTGTGTGTGCTCCTCAAGTCTCATTGCAGTTTCACTGCATTACTACTGCAGAACAGACCCCTCGCTACCACAATCTGTAGTTTCCTGGCAAATATCAAGCAGTGAGGACTGCAGGAGGATTATGTGGCCTTTCACGAAGGAAGGAACATTCAACAGGGTGAGAAAATGTGATAGAAGGGATATTTTTATTTGACTCTGGGTAACATTAAAGCTCCTCTTGTTTTCATTGTTCTGACAGAGCTACAGAGAGACAGAAGAACAAAAATGTACGTTTGGTGGAGGTCAGAAAACACTACCTACCAGAACATTCTTTCGGCTGCTCCCCTTAGGGGTCGTCACAGCGGATCATCTGCCTCCATCTTGCCCTATCTACTGCCTCCTCTATCCATAAACCATCTCTGAGGTCTACCTCTTCTCCTTCTACCCAGCAGCTCCATCTCCAACATTCTTTGACCAATACATCCACTATTCCTCCTCAACACATGTCCAAACCATCTCAACCTGGCCTCTCTGGCTTTATGTCCAAACTGCTCCACCAAACTGCTGTCCCTCTGATCTGCTCATTTCTAATCTTGTCCATCCTTGTCACTCCCAAAGAAAATCTCAGCATCTTCATCTCCATCACCTCCAGCTCAGCCTCCTGTCTTTTAGACAGAGCCACAGTCTCCAAACCATACATCATAGCAGGACGCACTACTGTCTTGTAAACCTTCCCTTTCACTCTTGCTGCTATCCTTCTGTCACACATCAGCCCTGACACCCGTCTCCACCCACTCCATCCTGCCTGAACCCTCTTCTTCACCTCTTTTCTACACTGTCCATTGCTCTGGATGGTTGACCCAAGATATTTGAAGTCATCCACCTTTGCCACCTCTACTCCTTGCATCTTCACCTTTCCACCTGCCTCCCTCTCATTCACACACATATATTCCGTCTTGTCTCTATTGACCTTCATTCCTCTCCTCTCCAGTGCAAACCTCCACCTCTCCAAATTCTCTCACCACAGATTACAATGTCATCTGCAAACATCATGGTCCATGGAGCCTCCTGCCTGACCTCATCTGTCAACCTTTCCATCACCATTGCAAACAAGAAGGGGCTCAAAGCTGATCCCTGATGTAACCCTACCCTCACCTTGAAACCAATTGTCACTCCAACTGCACACCTCACCACTGTCTCACTATCCTCATACATGTCCTGCACCACCCTAACATACTTTTCAGCTACACCTGACTTCCTCATACAGTACCACAGTTCCTCTCTTGGCACCCTATCATATGCCTTCTCTAGATCCACAAAGACACAATGTAGCTCCTTCTGACCTTCTCTACCAACACTCTCAATGCAAAAATTGCATCTGTTGTACTCTTTCTGGGCAGGAAACCAAACTGCTGCTCACTGATCTGAACCTCTCGCCTTAGCCTTGCTTCAACAACTCTTTCCCATACCTTCATGGTGTGGCTCATCAACTTTATACCTCTGTAGTTACTGCAGCTCTGCACATCACCCTTGTTCTTAAAAATGGGGACCAATACACTGCTTCTCCACTCACTCCACTTCCATCTTACTAATTCTCTGCAATTCCTGATCCTCTCTCTCTCCCGTTTTCCTCATTCATTAGTTCTTCAAAGTACTCCTTCCATCTACTCAACACTCTCTGTTCACTCACTAGTACATTTCCCTCTCTATCCTTTATCAGCCTAACCTGCTGCACATCCTTTCCAGCTCTATCTCTCTGTTTAGCCAAACGATACAAGTCCTTTACTCCTTCTTTACTGTCCAGCCTCTCATACAGCTCATCATAGGCCTGAGCCTTCGCCTTTGCCACCATTCTTTTCGCTATGCGACTAGCCTCACAGTACTCCTGCCTACTTCCTTCATCTCTCTGGTTATCCCACTTTTTCTTAGCTGCCGCCTTCTTCTGAATACTCTCCTGGACTTCCTCATTCCACCACCAACTTTCCTTGTCTTCTTTCCTCTGACCAGACGAAACACCCAACACATTTTTGCCAGTTTCTCTCACCACCTTAGCTGTAGTTTCCCAGTCCTCAGGTAGCTCCTCACTGCCACCAAAGGCCTGTTGCAATTTTTCCCTGAACTGCCTGCAACCATCCTCCTCCTTCAGCTTCCACCATCTAATCTTTGGTTCTGTCTTCACTCTCTTCCTCTTCTTTGTTTCTAATCTCATTCTACAGACAACCACCCTATGCTGCCTTGCTACACTTTCCCCTGGTACCACTTTACAATCTCCAATCTCCTTTAGGTGGCATCTCCTGCTAAGGATATAATCCACCTGTGTGCACCTCCCTCCACTCTTGTATGTCACCCTGTGTTCTTCCCTCTTCTGAAAATACGTGTTCAGAACCTACCAGGACATATACTAACAACAATAGTGTTTGGTGGAAGAAGGATAATTTTCTGGGTTGTTTTTTGGTGTTTGAAATTTTATTTATTTATTATTTAAACATGATTATTATCTAACTTTTAAATCCCTTTCAAACCATGATTTTTTTTAAATATCATCGTTAAAAACACGCTTTAAATGTTAAACATATGCCCTGAAAGTAATATTTTGTGTGTAAGAATTAAATGTAATTTAAAAATTGTTCACATTATGATGCTCATTGTGTATCACTATCACACAGCACTACAAGAGTTGATGTCAACTCCAGCATAAATACAAAACAAAACATCAAACAAATGACTAATTCCTTATATATAGCACCAGAAAGAAGTATTGATCCTGTGCTTTATTAAACTAATCATCAAAAGCATACTATACATATCATTAAAAGTTTTCTACTAGCACATTGCTAGATCATCCGTTTTGCATTAGCAATAAGCTAACAGTGGCTAAGCCTCCTCTCCCAACACTGACACTGGGGTCGATGTAAAGATCCAAACTGTGTAGCAAAGACATCTGACAAAACCCTGGACAGGTCAGTTGTAGTTAGCGGTCACTTACTGTGTCCCAAAGTCCAGCACAGACGGCTGGAAGTGGAGGGGTCTCCCACTGTCCCTCACGTAAAACGAGGAACTGAGAAAGAGAGAAGAAATCACATTAGCATTGATATTTCGGTTTAAGCTGCAGTACAGAAACACCGACCTTAATACGCATTCCTGAAAAACATTTTCTTCCATACTTTCTTTTAAATTACACACTGAAAGTGGGCATTGCTTAAACTAAATGAGTCTGAGGTGCTTTAAGTGGGTTTATTTACTGACCTCGGCAGTTTAAATGCTAGTCAATAAGCGCTGATATCAATAACAAACATATGGAATCTAATTTAGACAACCAATCAGTCTAGATTTTAGAACAAGCACACCTACTAGCTCAGTGATGCTCATAAGAATGACTACTTGAAATCTGGTAATGAACAACAGTGTTTATGTTTATCTAATATGTTCTGTATTTTTGATGCAATTTGGTTTGTACTACAGAAGTATTTTAATCTCCAAAACTGCATTTAAGTTCAGCATCACTACAATGAAATGCAATTATACGGTCAAATAATCAGGCAAATTTCAGTATTACTGCCCAAAATAATATGCATTCAAATCATGTATATTGCTGCTGCCGGCAAAAAAAAATTGTGGTTTTTCAGTTTTTACCATAATTTGAAAACACCTGTTGTCCTTAACGTTGTATAAAAATGTAATGATGAAAGAACCAAAAGAAACCGCCCAAAATGACTTGGAAAAAATTCTGGTTCATTAAGAGTGAAGTATTTTTCCTTTTCCTGTAAAAGTTACTATTTTGAAGATGCGAGGTTTTGTTCCAACCTATATATATATATATATATATATATATATATATATATATATATATATATATATATATATATATATATATATATATAAAAAAGAATATACCGGAACGTTTAGGTCTAAAAGACATTGAAGGTGCATGGCAAATAAAAGTACATACAATTTATTGTACTGAACTTAATAAATAAATAAATAAATAAATAATAGTAATAATAATAATAATAATAATAGTGTACTATGTTGTAATTGATTATATAAATGTCTGTTATTGTGTTGTGTTTCAATGTATGCAGGGAGTGATCCTGTAAAAAAAAAAAAAAAAAAACCTCTAGAACAAAATGTTTTTCGTGGCTGTCAAACTTTCTTTTGGTGGCCCTTGTGTAGGAGAAAAAATGGTTCAGGTTTCCTCCACAACACACAAATATACATGAATGTATTTATGTATGCATGCAGTACCATAAGAGAACAGAAATAAAGAGATTTGGTCAGTGCTGTGCTGACTGTATTTTATCTTTGAACACTGGACTCAAACAAAAGGTCTTTCTTTTAATCACTGGATTGAAAGATAACAATGGACTTAATCACTCAATGAATGATGGAGATATGAGCTACTAAATGCATAAAGCCAAAAATCCAACACTCAGGTGGGTTCAAAAGTCTGATGCCACTGGTGATAATGTTTCTTTTTTGCATTCATTTCTAATTAAATTCAATTTTGTTGCATTACAAATTACATTATGAGTACAATGAGTGAAAAGTGAGTTTTTGACTGTTTAAATGAATCTCAGAATCTTACTATGTGATACAGCATGTCCCCCTGCTTTGCTTTAATGACGGTGTGCACTCAAGCAGGTATGGACTAGGCCAACATCCACATGAGTAGTCTGAACTTGTTTCAGTGTAAGGCCTGACCTTTGAGCATAAAGGCTTTAACATGGTCAGTTTCATTATTCATTATTTCATTATTCATTATTTCTTAATTTTAGCTTCAGTCATACTGTTTTTATAAATGTTTCAAAGTTCTAAACCTTTCTGCTGTTTATTTCCAGGTTTAAATGGAAGAAAAAAAATCAGTGTGGTCTGCTGTGAATTATTGTCATGTGTGCAGTGCTGTTAGTAATTGAACAATAATAAGGGTTAAACTGCAGAGCTCATTCATTCCTGGCGAGGCTGAGAGGAGGCGTGGTGGATCACACCCCAGCTACAGAAGCGCTGCAGGACATTACAAACACCACAGCAAAGCCTGCTTCATTATTCAGAACAAATGAGGCTCAATCCATGTGAAATCACTGAAGGCAAAAACTAACTTCACCCACCTATTAGACCCCCTCTATCTCAAAAACTAATGAAGACTGAAGCCTGAAATTCTGCACACTGGTTATTACACTATTTCGCAAACGGCCTATTAAAGGGCCTATATTCAATATTCAACAGATCAATTCCCAGTTCTTGTAGCTCATTTTGAATTCACCGTTTTGTGACGTCACAAAAATTCAATTACAACCCCAATTCCAATGAACTTGGGACGTTGTGTAAAACAAATAAAAACAGAATACGATGATTTGCAAATCCTACAAAGACAAGATATTTAATGTTCAAATAGATAAACTATTATTTTTTGCATATATTAAATTATTTTGAATTTGATGCCTGCAACACGTTCCAAAGATGTTGGGACAGGGGCAACAAAAGACTGGGAAAGTTGAGGAATGCTCAATAAACACCTGTTTGGAACATTCCACAGGTGAACAGGTTAATTGGAAACAGGTGAGTGTCATGATTGGGTATGAAGGGAGGATCCCTGAAAGGAAAAGGACTGTCCGGATTGTTATCAGCATAAAGTTCAAAAGCCAGCATCTCTGATGGTATGGGGGTGCGCATTAGTGTTAGTGCGCATGGGTAACTTGCACATCTGTGAAGGCACCATTAATGCTAAAAGGTACATATAGGTTTTACATATGCTGCCATCCAAACAACGTCTTTTTCAGGGATGTCCCTGCTTATTTCAGCAAGACAATGCCAATGTTACAATGCCAATGCCGTGTTACAACAGCATGGCTTCATAGTAAAAGAGTACAGGTACTAGACTGGCCTGCCTGTAGTCTAGACCTGTCTCCCATTGAAAACGCGTGGCGCATTATGAAGTGCAAAATACGACAACGAAGACCCCGGACTGTTGAGCAACTGAAGTTGTACATCAAGCAAGAATGGGAAAGAATTCCACCTACAAAGCTTCAACAACTAGTGTCCAAATGTTTATTGAGTGTTGTAAAAAGGAAAGGTGATGTAACACAGTGGTAAACATGCCCCTGTCCCAACTTCTTTGGAACGTGTTGCAGGCATCAAATTCAAAATGAGTGAACATTTGCAAAAAACAATAAAGTTTATCCGTTTGAATATTAAATATCTTGTATTTGTAGTGTACTCAATTGAATATAGGTTGAAAAGGATTTGCACGTCATCGTATTCTGTTTTTACGTTATGCTTTACACAACGTCCCAACTTTATTGGAATTGGGGTTGCACATATATCCACCTTTTCAGTCTTCAGCAGTTTAGCTCAACTCACTGACTAAAGTTGCAAGGACTGAGTCCTTTTAAATGAGGCAAAGCCAATAAGAAAAGAACTCATTTCCATATTTTAAAGTCTTAAAGGGCCCAACTCTTTATCTCATACGAAGAGGCTGCTGCCTTAAGACTCATATCTGCAAATGACCACTTTTTTGAGTTGCTCTACCTCATTAAAAAGCAGTCTGGGCTGCAACACCCCTGGTGTTGGTTTTAGTGGCATCACAAAAGCACAATTCAAAACGGGCTGGTTTTGCTGCTTCAGTTTAAAGGCACAGTAACAAAAACAGCCTGTTTAATTATAAGAGACAAAGATACTTGGAAAAAAGAAACAGATCATGTGTTGGTAAAATATTTTTGGAAGTCAGTGTTTGATTCTCTTAATTCAGTCATGCAATTAATGAAATTTGGTGAAAAACAGTGTAGTGTGGCGAGTTTGGGTGAGTCACTCTTCGCTCTTCACTCTTTGGTCAGTGTCACTCTTCTCTCTCGCCGGTAACACATCCCACGCACAACAGATCACACCAAAGAGGCGGAGAGCTCTCAGACAGGAAACTGTTTAACAGGAAGTCAGAGTGGCATCAAACAAGAACTGTTACTATCAGATTAATAGTTCACGAACAACAAGGCCACAGTTAGATTGTTAAAGATCAATATTAGACAGCACAGATCCACAACGAAAAAATACTAACAATAACACTACAGCATCAACAAAGCACCTAAACTCATCTACTGCTAAATCTATCCACAGTGTACAAAAGAATAAAAATCAAAAACTACTACTACTACTAATATTATTATTATTATTATATAATGAATAGTTCATATGATATATTATCATATTATATATCATATTATATAGATGAATAGTTCAGTGCTAGAAGTGGAGGGTTCAGTTCTTTGATCAGAATGAGGCCTCTAAACAGCAATATGACTGACACTGGAATGTAATGCTGTGGCACAAGTGCTCTGAAGACACATGTACCCCTCTAAGTCCGCTTGAGTGATGAAAACTGAGCAGGTCTTGTTGACACAGAGCTGACACAGCTGCTCCCTGCTGCAGTGACTAACACCTTCACTTCACACGTGTCTAAACATCTCAGTGCACTGGCCCCCTTTTCTGCAACCCCCAGCTTTACAATTGTAACCTAAACCTGATCAAAGGGAGTGATCAGCTTACACATCCTCATTATTCTTATTAGTGCTCAAAATTTGCAGCAACCCAACAAGCCTATCCAGGTCCCACCTACAAAAATACAAGAGTGCTGGTGCTCATTATAGCACAAACACACCAAACAAGACGCTGCCACAAAGCGAAGCCAAACAGTGCAACAGTTCAATTACAATCAGAGAACAGTTAAGGAGAATTTCTTTAGAACTACTCGCACATCTGAAAATAGCACAAAGAAATTCCACTGCAATGCACATCCAAATAAAACTCTACTGGAAATCCTACAACAACTGAATTTAAGACAAAGAAGGTGTTTAAACTACAAAGCCATTACAACAAACCCGTAAGATATTTCTGAGATTAGATATAATCTCTTAAGAAAGGGAGAAAGTTAAAGTGAGAAAACAGGAGTTTCCAACACTGGGTTCAAAAATGATTAAAAGCTACAGAGAAAACGAGACTCCCAACAACCATGCAAGACCAACAAAACCGTGCTCATCAGCTAAACAGCACTTTTTCTTGATTCAGATCTGAAATCATCCACAGGTGTTTGTCTGTCCTTCCACTGTGAGAAGACAACAACACTACCAGTCTGAAAGGATGTGTATCTGTCAAGATGCCCTAGAAAATCTTATTTGAATAGTGAGAAGCAGAAAATGCAACCAACTTCTAAGACTGAACTTTGTTGGTGTGGCAAAAATATCCCTGCAGATTTCTTAGAGAAATAAGTCTCCTGGAAAAAAATGGAAGCTGCTCTTCCCCCCTGAGACACTGAAAATGAATAAATTAATGGTGAGACTAGAAATGAAAAATAACTGAATAAAAAGATGTAAATAAATACATAACACAAATAAAGCTACAGGTTTCTTTAACACCAATTTAGATGCTACAGTCACTGATTATGCAACATTATCTCTACTCCCATCAGTCTTAGCAACCTGGCCTGGGTCGCCAGATTGGGCAGGATCCCCAAGCACAAATTTTTATGCTACCTGATATAAAATAACTGTTTTGATTTTTTTTATTACCTTGTGATAACTGTGATAACAATAACAACAATAATAATAATAAATAAAACTTTAATGATAACAGTAAATAATAATATGTATGAAATCCAAAGTCAAACCCAACAAGCTTTTCTTATAAAATACTTAGTTTAGATAACTACCTATGGAGTACTCCAAAAAATTTAATATTTGACAGTTGCAGCAGTTTTAAAGCTTATTCCTATTAAGAGCATATCAGTATCAGAACTGTACATACAGAGGCTCATATACTGCTAACAGCTCCATTTCTCTCATCAAAATACTGATAAAAGACAGTCTTAAACAGGCTGTGTGTGTTTCCAGGTGATCTACAGAGTGTGTAACTCACAGTTTCAGGTCAGCTAAAACACACATGCTGACATCACGTGTATGAAGAGCTGTGGACCCATCTGACCACCTGGCAGTTAAAGGTCAACAGCAGGTTAAAATATTACTGTCAAGAACATGGCTGGACTAGCCTCTACTAGCGAGCTTACCAAGAAAAAAGTTTTACAGCCAGAATGAACCTGATCGATATGCTAGTTTTACTGCTGCTGGTTTTGACAGTAAAATTAAGGTGGGAACACCTTTTTACAATGATCCACACTAAACAAAGAACTGAACATCAGAGCCTTCTTTCCTCTTCTTCTAGCAGAGCATTAGTGCGGTACTGGCTGCATAATCACCCTGTTTTAACACTTAACTCTTCACAGACTCCTATATTGTTATATAGAGTAATACCAAATGAGCAAAAACCGGGTTGGTTACATTTACAATGACCGGGAATTAAGACCATAAGATCATTACTTTCACTACTTCAATTGTGATCCACCAAGACATTAGGCGTGTCTATTTTCAGGGACCGTCACAGGTGAGGTTACACCTCTTATTATGTATATAGTTAATTATATATTATATATAGTTGACCTATTTCAGCCTCTAAAAGAAGCAAACACTGCAGTAACAATGGCCCTGCCTTGTATTATCGTCATATTCCTGAACAATCAAAGAACACCAACACGTTTCGTGTGCTTCAGCCACTGCAACTTCAACCGAACAAAACCAAATGAATAAAACAAATGCTACAAAATCACAAAGTTTGGGACTTTAGGAAACTAAGTAGTTGTGAAAACAGGCTTAGTAAGTTCAAATTCCATCAAAAGTGAAATAACTTTGAAAGACAAACACATTCAGGACTGACAACACTGTGAGTTACTTTAATGTTTTATACTACATTTATATTAATTTACATCATTTCATTGTCTGATCAGATGAACCGAACTAGCCAACTATCTCAGTATATCTGATTAATGAACCCAGCTTCTTCTAAATGCCATACAACAGCAAAAACGCCAGCCAAACAGATGTTTCTCATTGTGTAAACCTTCTATGCCATTTTAATATTGTCAGTACTTAAAAAACAATGAGCAATTAACTGTAAGGTTCATTACAAAATCTGTCACAATAACAACTATATTGCCCACCCCTTGTTTAAAGCGATGCTGACACTACTATCAGACAACAAACACCAAACAAAGCAAAAGCAGACAAACCAAAAGTGGCTCTAGCAGCTCTAAAAGCTTCCAAATGATCAAATCCCAGAATCAAATGAAGTGGAAGTTAAATGGAGGATTATCAAGTTCATTGCACAAGGCAAGACTTCTTTCTTTCTTTTTTCTGAGTTTAAGCTCTAAGTGAAACCTATCCAATAGGAAGGACTTCTATCGGAGAAGCTTGATTCAGGCTTACTAAAATATAAAATCCAGCTGTACAGAAAACCCCAGGTCCTTAACTCAGAATATGGCGATGTCTATGCATGTTATAATGGAGTGAGATCTTTGCCGGAACACATTTGAGAACACCTGGAGGGCAAAAGTGATTAAGAAGCACCTCAGACAGGATCCACCCTCAGCTCGATGACTGACGAGTGAAAACAGAAGTAAAAGTTCACTTTTGCTTTCAGAGAGAACCTGCCAGTGTTGGCCCAGTATGTTCAATCAAAACAAGCTGAAGATTTAATCTGACTTATGTTTGTACACTTTCCCACACTTTGACAAATAATGTTCTCTGTGACTTTCTGAAGAATAAAAATGAATTTTGACTGGAATGGAAGAGGGGGGGGGGGTAGATAAATAAATAAACAAACAATCACACTGACTTTTCTTTATGTTCTACACATGCGTTTTCTACATGTGAGAATGTTTGCTGCTGGTCTGAAGAGAATGCAGAAAGCTCATTTCCGCTCTGCACTCAAAAACAGGAAACGGCGGGTAATTTAAATAATGCAGAAATGGTGCAGAAGCTGTCACCGTTTATATATGCTTAAAATCAAAGCATGTATATACACACACCCCCATATGTATTTATTACACACACAGTGAGGTCCAAAGTCTTGGTAAATTGCTTCCGTTTCGCATCTCCATCTCATTTATTTGTTTATTTATTTTTATTACGAATGATTTCAGCATAATTTGAATGACAAGTCAAATCTTTGACATTTTAAACCAGATTTAAGAATCTCAGTATTTCCCATGTCCTTCTTTTGCTTTATTGACGGGCTGCACTGGAGCTGACATGGACTATAAGTTTATAAGCTACAGCTGTTCAATTATATTTCTACGGAGAAGTGGACCTTTATTTACTTTTTCTTCATCTTTGTTGTCCAGCTACTATCATACTTTAACACTGATTTGTTAACCTTGGCTATAATCACCTGGCACTTGCCTCAAGTAAACCCAGTTCCTTTCTTTCAAGGAGCCACAGATATGTTTGCTGAGCCACTGGTGAGTCCAGCATACAGGTGACATTTCTTTACCTATGTGGAGAAGTTTGTATTTGTTTTTATAGAATAGAATAAGTTATGTCACATTCGAAACATTGATTTGTCTGCACAACACAGACAAAGATTGAAGAAAACAAAAGACTGATACCAACATCTGATACCCAATGATATTGTGTGAAGCTAGCCTAGTGTATGCTACCATGCTGATGAACAATCGCCTAAAGCTGAAAGAGTGAAAGAGGGTCTGCTCAGAGTGGTGGTCGGACATAAAGCCATTGGTCACTTTAAAACATTCCCACCAGAAATGCACTGAGATTTTAGCCCATTTTTAAACACTGCAAACACAAATCACAGCCACTTCCCCAACATGAGTGGAGACACATAGGCTAGCAAAATGGAGGCTAAAATGCTGACATATGCTACCAAAGTCTGTACATGCCAATTCTGCTCTGTTTGACTGACTATAACAGCTACATATAAATGGTAATACAGTGATTCCTTAAACTGTCTTTGTAAAACAGGATGTTGCAACACTCTACTATAGTGTATATTTCAGTTAAAAGCAGCTAGATTTTAATGATTTAACTGTTAAGGTAAACTGCACTTATTTACACTAACAGCTACTTCACTCTATATATGTAATTCAGAATGGTGTCGTACTCTCTCTCACACACACACACACACACACACACACACACACACACACTTCCTTAGCCGCTTCTCCCTGAGGATCGCAGGGGGGTGCTGGAGCCTATCCCAGTGGTCATTAGGCGGAAGGCAGACTATCAGCGAGTACTAAAAATATGCACTTGCATGGTTTGAACCTTGTACCTCCAGTGCAAACTTCAGACATCAAATTTTGTTTTGTCTGATTGACTACATTTGAAGGGAAAACTGGGTAACTCTGATTTTTGGCTGAAGAATAAAGACATTTTGGTTTAGCTAAACCAGCGGTTGGAGAATGTTTGCTTGAGGTAAGGCAGAGCAGCAGTTTGCATACAGTCTCCATGGTCACTGGTGTCCACCCAACACAGCAGTGAGTAAAAATGTGGTGTCAATTTGTCACAACACAAATGCCAGAAACACGCAGATAAACACCAGCAACGGTCAGAAATTAGACTCCAGCATTGGACAAACCACAGACAAGAGAAGATACAAGCAGTGCAACTGGACTGCTGTGCTGCATTTAACGATTCTTTCTATACTCAATCGATCAATGATTATACAATATCAAGTAATCTAACCCTTCTTCAGGGTAATCCCTTGGCTCAGGTGTGAGTGATTATCTGGCACAGGTGAGCTTGATTACCCTGCCCATGTGAGAGTGATTACAATGGTAGGTGTGCTAGGAGCTGGAATGGGACTGGGTGAAGCACCCTAAGAACCAGCTTAGACATTTTTGAATCATTAGAACACAAATCAATTTATAATGTAACCTTTAGCTATGACAAAATACATTTGAACTCAACAGCAGCAACAGAGTAGATCCACAGATGTGTCTCTGCACTGGAAAAGCGTGAGGGAGGTGGTTCTGAGGGAATGTGAAAGAGAGAGTAAGTGCAGTGCTGCTGCTATTTGTGGGTTTGGCACAGAGCAGAAAGGCATGAGAGGACGTAACACAGCAGGAGGTGTGAGAGAGAGAGCGTGAGAGCGAGCGAGAGAGAGAGAGAGAGAGAGAAATGAAGGGGCAGCTTACAATTGGCAACCAATAAACCGCAATTAAAAGAAAACTAAGGTCTTACAAATGTGTATAGATAGAACAGACAGACAGGTAGATAGATGGGTAAGGTCATGGGGATGTATATTGGTATTGTGATAAATCACATCATAAATGCTTTTCTAAGCATATCATGGATTTTGTCAGTACTCACTGTTCAGCTGCATGATGTTTACAAAGGAAGCATCTTTAGTCCAATTAACTGGATTTAGTGTACTGTATGCAAATGCTTTTGTCTTGCATTTACATTTACATTTATGGCATTTGGCTGACGCTCTTGTCCAGAGCGACTTACAATTTGATCATTTTACACAGGTAGGCCAACGCGGTGTTAGGAGTCTTGTCCAAGGATTCTTATTGGTATAGTGTAGGGTGTTTACCCAGGTGGGGATTGAACCCCAGTCTATAGTGTAGAAGGCAGAGGTGTTACCCACTACACTACACCAACCTCTTGCAGTGCATATACGTTCTAAAGGTTGTAATCATTGGGGTTTATTTTGTTAGAGGACGAGGCAGCAGGAGCTGACCAAACTCTACTGGAGATGTAAGAAAATCAATAGCTTAGATCTTGGCCTCTGAACCAAAAAACAATCTAACCAGAAAGCAAGCATGTCAGTACAGCCCTTATACATAGATCAGTGCCTAGGAAATATCTGATTTTACCATCACTTTAAAGCATGCTGGATGGGATAAAGTTAACGTGTGGGTTGTAGATCTGAGCTTGCTTTACTGTATTGTTCACTGCAGGCAAACTCCAAATCGTGCAGGAAGAACATAACAGGTAGATATTAGCTCTTGGCTTTATTTAGCTGCAGCTGTTGCACAGCACACAAAAAGAGTTTACACTTCACTGTAACAGAGCACAATCTTGCAGCCAGAGTTTCACTCCAGATCAGCTCAGCATTAATGTTATCACACTTCAACAACTGTGCAAGTATGCAAAAGTGTGAACACCCCATGTCAAATTTGTTATTGGTGATTTTCTAAGTGAAAATAACAAACCTATAGAAAACACACTTCTGCAAATTTTAATGCACAATTACTTTTTATTGCCATGGATGTGTGTTATTTTCATTTGTTTTCTCAAGATATTGTGATATTCATATCATGGCAAAACAAGTGCTGGTTTCTAGAGATCTCAAGTTATTATTATCATTATCAAGACACACACACACACACACACACACACACACACACACACACACATATTACATATACATCTCACTGCTGTCAGAACAAGACCTTTTTGTCATTTTTCTGTTTTTGACAATCTAAAGAAATGCCTGTTGGCCTTCACATTGTATGTAAAGTTCAGGATGAATGGACCAAAAGAAACGGCCAAAAATTACGTAGAAATAAGTCTGGCTCCATAGACTTACATTAAATGTAGTTTTTTTCCTTCTCATGTAGTGTTATCATTTTGGATATATATATATATATATATATATGTATGTATATGTGTGTGTGTGTGTGTGTGTGTGTGTGTGTGTTATTTCACTTAGAAAATCAACAACACGTGTTGGAACACCATCACACCAGAGGCAAAAGGCCTGGTGTAAATGAGGGTGGGGTTAACATAAAAATGAGATACAAACAGTGCTATTACTACTGCAGGAGGAAGCTCACAGTGTTCTCTTGAGAAACGATCAGATTGCCTTAATTATGACGTCCCACGCTCACACTTCCTCTTTGTGAAATCACTTCCTGTGAAGAGGAAGCTAACCTGAGGTTTGCTGGGTGGTGGGTGTACATGGGCTGCTTATGCATAACAGCAGTGAAGACGCTGAAGCACTCACATAATGAAAGTGTTGTTCCGGTAAAGGCAAACTTTACAGGAAGCGTTCGAACGTTCAGCGTTTAGCCATTTCTACATCTTAAAAGCAAAACCAACCAACATGTGCCTGAAGTTCAGCATTCACAATGTATTTAGAGCGATAAACAAATCAAATGTACTAAATTTTCCCAACATTTCAACTGTAGTGGATCAGAAAAAGAACTTTTGCTGTGTGAAGTTTGCTTATTTTGTTTTTCCACTGGAGTCACAAGGTTAATGTAGCCAAAAAGTAACGACATTATGACAACCACATGTCATAACCATCATATTTGCTATAAACTCTTACATCCTTTCTTTTGCTTTTTCTTTTTCCCCTCCAAGCTCCACTTGTTTTAATGTGTGGTTTGATGTACCAAGAACGCCATTATTCATGTTTGCATGACTATTAGATTAAAACAGGCTATTTTTCTTACTGTACCTTTTATAATGAAATATGAACATAACCTCTCATATGACTGTCAGGAGTTTTGTGATTCAATAGCAGTCCAGGCTGAAGCACTCCTTATAACTTCAGTGTGAAATAGGCTGGACTAAAATCTTATAGGCAGGTATATGTAAATGTACTGGTTTTTGTGACATCACAGAAATGGCTAATTCAAAAGCTAATTCAGACTAGGTAGGACTTTAAAAACACTACATCAAACTATGCGGTTATATGCTTTCTGACACAGGGACTCTAACTAGGAACTACTAGTCCATCAGATATTTACAACTTATTCTTAAATCAAGCCGGCAAATAGTGTTTTCCCCATTTTTCTGCAGCTAAATATTTAAATAACTGGTTATCCAACAAAAGCTCATGACCAATGACTATGATGTTAAAAGCAGAAACAGTATGTTGCACGCAAGAGGAAACCTTCAAACGAAAACCTGACAGCACACTGTAATTCTGCTATAAAAAATTTAGCCATATATTCTAACTGAGACTGATCAATCAGCCTTTGTGGATGTATTCAGGACACAGCGGGAGATACAGGAGGTCAGAATAAAAGGAATGATCAAACAAGCCAACTGAGAATACAATAAAATTCACTTGCACTAACTTCACTCACGTTCAGCAGGAACAATAATGCTTTCACAATAAGAGTTGCATATTATACTACTATTAAAATGTAAGCTTACTTGATTTAATTCAACACAAATATATATATATTAAACACACATACTGCTCCTACTACTCCTCCTCCTCCTCCTCCTACAACTACAACAACTTATACAACATTTGACAACTGCTAATAAAATTGACTAAGATGCGATTAAATGTTACGTAGTTCAAATTCACAAATCCCCACCCCATAAATTAGCACTATGCTAACACTGATTGCACAAATATTTTTGGCCATTCTAGATTAAACATAGTTATGTGATGCTTATAAAATACTATAGCTATGCTAATGTTTTTTGCTTTGGTAACAACAATTGTGATAAGTGTAGACTGGGGTTCAATCCCCACCGGGGCAAACACCCTACACTATACCAATAAGAGGCCTTGGGCAAGACTCCCAACACCGCCTTGGCCTACCTATGTAAAATGATCAAATTGTAAGTCGCTCTGGATAAGAGCATCAACCAAATGCCATAAATGTAAATGTAAATGTAAACACCGTGCCTTCACAAGCCTTTACATGAACATCATTTGTTTATATCTGTGATTAATCTAGCCTACCACGTTTTGCCAATGCAAATGCCAAAAGCCTTTCAAACACAACTACACTACAGGTCAGACTTGTCAGAACACTTCTTGTTTTTTTTTTTTCCAAGATTTCAAGGGGAAAAAAAAAAAAAAAGATTTTTTGTGCTCTCAGGCTTGGACCACACCATATGAGAAAATCTGGACCCCAATGTATACCAGATTTTTCTCATTTTCACACACATAAAAAGAAAAATGATACTATGATAAAATGAGCTAAACCTATGGCAGCTGGTTTTGTCAGCAGTTTTGCAGTGCCCTGGGTTTTAGTATACTAAAGATGATCAGCTAAGCAACAAAAAAAACGCTAAGAGGAAGTAATAGGTTTCTAGGCTATGAGAGGAGGCAAGCGGTAGTGAAATCTGTAAGACTGGTCAGATTCCCGGCACGTTTCTGGCAGTATGAGGTTACAGTGAGCAGCAACAGATTAGCACAGTTGGGCTTTTTCCTCTCTGTATTAGCTCAGGCTAACAGCTCATGACAGCTCGTGTTCACTCTTATGTAACAGCTGTTCTGGCAGTTGACACCACATACACTGCCACACCCACTTTCCCTCATCAACACGCAGCAAACAGGGTCAAAGTTCAAACAATGACTGGGGTCCTGCCTCATATCATACATACTAGCAGTCATACGTCTCAACGTGTCACCGACAGAAGTTTCTTTGACTATTTTCCACATTTTAAAATAAGATATTCTTTTTTTTAAAAAAGGAACACACATTTAATTACACAGTGACCAACATGGTTAAACAATTTAAACTACTTTTTATTTTGGGATTATTTATTTAGCTCCTGTGCTCTGATGCAGTTTTGCACTCTTGCCATTCTCTCAAAGAGCTTCACAGCATGACTGAAGAACAAATGCATACACAACAACGCTGTTGCTTATCAGTACTTGCTGGGGGAATTAGAAAAATGCATTTAAGCACAAGCCTTCAGGTCAAAATGCCATAGAGATCAGGAAAGACTGCATTTTCAGTGAGATATGACCATCTGTAGCATCATGTATGCTCAAATGCATTGTGATTATGCTTATACTCAATATAATGTACACAAACTGTTTGTCCAAAATGATTTTTTTTAATATATTTTTGGGTCATGCAGAACGTATTGCATTTTCCTCTATCTGTATTTCACATGACCATGTGATCCAAAGGAGACATTCAAGTGTTATCAAGCCCATTAACTGATAAGATTAATTGGCTTTCTTTTATTTATTTTTTTTTTTTGGATTATCAACACTGTCGCTAATTTCGTTTTGAACCCCATTTCATGATGGGAACACCAAAAATATACAGATGATCAAATGAGTAGAATATGATGGTTTTGCTCATATTTGTGCTTAACTTCTCTTTTATAAATGTTTCTCCTGAATGTGTGCATGTTGACAAAGCTGTGAATAAGAAGGCAGAGATAAAGCAACTTTAGCATTAGCTGACTAGTTATTCTAGTTGAAGTTGAGTCCAGATATAATATATAACAGAACAATATATTATTGGCACGTCGTCCCCTGAGGAGAAAATCAGCATCCAACAAGGCACTAGCTAGCCCTGTCAGCTCATCAGCTCATCTGAAGAGGCAGCTTCTGTTATTCATTCAACACAGAAACCTAAAACCTCAGCTGTTTTTGAAAATGAAGGCATGTTCATCTGCATGCTGCTATATGTTAGTGGAACACCAGAGAGGTCACCTAAAAAGGTAAGCCCACAGCCCTACATTGTTTCCAGTGCATTTTTGGCTGTGTTTTTCTTCCTCCACATTTAACTAGATATCTGGCCATGCACTCACTTGGACAGTTGAATAACAAACTTCGCTTGAATGCCCACTTCCAGTTTTTTGTCCTCGTGAAGATATTTACCTAATCATTTCACAAAACACATCAGTCATTTTGTAAAGCAGTTTTCATTTTCAGAGAGGAGTGAGCTTGACGAGGGCTACAAGCTATTCTTCCAGCTTTTCTGCAAGGTTGCGAATGCAATAAATCAATTAAATATGGATATTTAAGCAACCCAGCATCACAACATCTAACTCTAAAATACTTTGTAAACAGAGGTGCAAAAAGTATGTCATCAAATATCGGTCATATCTAAACACCAGTTTAAAGGCTGATAATACATTTTCAATACTGATATGATTCATTGTAAACAAAATTAAAATGCTTTTGCCAAATTCAGTTCAGCTCCTTTTAAAGCCATTGCTTGGGCACAATCTACTGAAATAACTGCATTTCATGCATTCAGTCTTGTTCAATGAATGAGGTACTGAAAAATTGTATACTTTTTGAATATTGTATCAAAGTTGGAAATTCCAGTATCGTATCTACGAATCCATTACCCTACACTGAAAAAAATGCATATCTTTACAATGTAAACATACTTCATACTGCTTATCACCATGAAACTAAAGGTTTAAAGCTGCACTTCAACTCTTAATGCACTAATATGCCCAGAAGACATGGCATAATGGATTTCAAGCTGGTGTAAAAATATCCAACATGGTTATAAATGGAGTTGGTGGTTTTCCTCAGAACGCTGCAACACTGAAGAGAGGATGACTCACTGCACTGAATAGAATGTGTGTTTTAAAATGTAGGGCTCAGGGCAGAGAGTGCAGTCCAGAGAGAGGGATACATTTACTTCCATGATCAGTACATTTCTGTGGGTTAAAGATGCAAAAGATGCAAAAAATAAAAAAAATAAAAAAAATTTATCCCACTTATCCCAAATGTAGTTGATCAGTCAAGACATGTTTGGTGTCTAAAGATGGCTTCATTAGTTTTAGCACTGGAGCTATGAACTTAATACAGCTTACAAGTGACGGAATTAGCACCAGTTAGCGATTAGCATGGTGCTAACCGCATGACGAATCCTCACACATTTAATGCAAACTGTGTTAAGTAGTTCAGTAATCTCTAATAGTCTTAAGCGGTTTCTGACACTGTACGACACTTATCTATACACATACATAAACAGGCTGCTACTGTTTCAGCTATGCTAATGTACTTTAGTCTTTGCTTATAGAGAATAATGTCATACAATGTCTATCAGAGATCATCCAACATTATTTGAGGAGGGTATGTGACAATTTAGTCATGCTAACTGGTGAGATATAAGCTTCCGCTACTTGTTGGCTACATTAGCCTCATAGCTCTATGGCTAAAACAGCAAACTACAGAGCACACAAACAACATGTCTTGGCTGATTAAATTCATTTGGGTAAGGGTGAACTGTAAAATTGATTTTTGGCCAAATGTTGCTTTTAAAAGTCTATTAAAAGCAGTGTATGTCCAAGAGTGGTGGTTTATTTGGCCTCAGTGCTGTGACGTCTGAATTCCTCAAGTCCATTCCCAGAGCGCTGCTCACGCTGGGCAAACATTACAGTCTGAACAATCTGCTGTGTTTATAGAGCCCACCGGTGGGCTTCAGCGAAAGAGAGATAAGGGGGGCAGAGTTGCTGAAATTTCTCGTGTACTAAACTAAACATGCAACTTCCAATTTAATTTCACAGGTCTGTTTACCTACAGAGAGGCATATATGCACTGGACTGTATCTTGGGTGCATATGTCTCTGTATAAACACAAACATGCATACACACACATGTACATACATACACACACGTGTACACACACACACACACACACACGCACGTGTACACACACACACACACGCGCGCGCGCACATGTACATACACACACGTGTACATACACACACACACACACACGTGTACACACGTACACACACACAAACACGTATACACACACATGTACATACATACACACACACACGTACACACATACACACACACACACACACACGTACACACACGTGTATACACACACACGCACGTGTACATACACACACACGCACGTGTACATACACACACACACACGTGTACACACACACACACACACGTGTACACACACAGTGTTATATTTTTCGTCTAACTCTTTCAAACTGATCTAGAGTTTCTAAGTGAAATTCATTAATAGTGCACATCAGCAGAACAGCAGTGCAGCAGAACCATGCACTACTGCTGGCTGAATGCCATCACTGTGACTCATCCAGTAAATTTTACTTGAGTCGTTTGAGATAATAGGTTCTTTTAGCGTGAACATCAATATTGTTACACTTTTCTAGCTATGCAATAGTTATTTAGTGAGTTAATGTTAGCTAGCTGACATGAATGTGTCATATCTAACGTTGTTATGAGCTTTTTCCAGACAGAGGAAAAATCAGCTCATACAGTAAAGTTAGCTAGCTAACTTATGTTTCCATTAACATATGCACAAATTCATAAAACAACCACTTCTGAAACCAAAACTATGTACAAGAATGTGACATAACTTTGCAGTTTATTCCGTTTGAACTGTAAGAGAAATAGTAAGCAGCGGTGTGGTGTTACTCAGCCAAGCACTAACCAATCTCAACCACAGACCCAATATGAAGTCTACAGGGCTTCCAAGCCAACAATGAAAGCTTTCACAGGAAACCTGTCTGCAATCTTTTACTGGATTTCTACTAAAATTTCTTGTTTTCATTAAGAACAATCCTTGTAGAGGCTAATGAACATATAGGCATTATGGGCTCATTCTTTGTGTACATTTGTCCACGGAGACTGAGTATGTGTGTGTGTGTGTGTCTGTGTATACAATGCACTAATCAAATTACATTAATCAAATTACATCATCAGCCTAACAATCTGAATGAACATTATTTTCAAAGTCTTTTAATATGGCACAGTCCCTGTTTTGCTTTAATGACCGCTTACAAAAGATTCTGATGAGTAAATTAAATGCACCTTGACTTAAAAATGTGACCAAATGACATGGCCAGTGCCACTTATCTGAGTGTATGTGAACAGTCAGAGAGAATTTTTAAATTTCAAAGTTCATACACTATGTAAGCATATATAGTCTTACAAGCATGAGCGTTAAACTAGGGTTACTGTGTCATTGTGCTGGTCACTGATGTGTGTGCTGCTGATCAGTGTTTAGCAGCCAGTACTGCTAAAGTGCTAACCGCAGTAAGTAGACCATCTGCTGCTGAGAGATAGCAGAAGGGTCTGAGAGCTGAAGAGAGCGAGACAGACAGGGGAGGGGATGTGGGGAAAGTACAACTAAAGTGAAAGTAACGATTCTGCTGGTTTCTGTGAGCTAGATAACGGTTAGTGCATGTATGCATGGCTGCACAGTGGGGGTGGGTGGGTCCTTCATGTTACAACACTGAGGGGCTTTTAGTTAGCACGTCCACAAATGACTTAACACAAAAGTGTGAGAGGAACAGACAAGAAAGAGAGACACGTTTTTCATAAGAGGCTGCAGCACGCAGCTCTTTATACAAATAGCATTAGCTACACTGACAGTGCTGTGCTACCATCTAAGCTACTTTAGGTATGAATAATGCTAAAAAAAAAAGGAGCAGTAATGCAACAGCCTTTGTTTTTGAGCTCGACAGCCTGGAGTTAATGTAACTCATGCAGTTACAAGTCATGGTAGCTTTTACATTATGTCCTTAGCAAAGTACAAACATGCAGATAGCATGATGCTAACTGGTGGAGTACAAGCTTCCATTTGAATTCATGTTTATGAATTTCTGCTTTATTACTGTTATAATGTTCATTCGCTCCGATTCACTCGCTTGTTTAATTCATATAGATTTCTCATTTAGAAGTTACTTCATACTTAATACATTTAAAGGTTTGTTCACTTAGTAAATGATTCATATTGATGTGCTATATTTAGATGTTTATTGACACTGATTTATTCCATTTAGAGATTTATTTACATTCATGTACTAGATTTAGATACTCATATTTATTCTATTTAGACGCCCATATTTATATTTATTATTTATATTTTCCTTTTGGAAGTTGATTCGTATTAATTTAATACATTTAGAAAATTATTAATATTTCATTTCTTCTGTGTAAAAGTTGCATTTATTTTCTTCGTTTAAAATTGGACTTTTATTCATTTATTGGATTTAGAATAAAGAAATACATACAAGTTTCTCAAGAGGCATTTCAGAATTTCATTTGGGAATGGTTTAGAATTCTAAATGAATCCTGCAAACGTCAGTCCCTCGTCGTTTGTTCAAAAAAAGTGCTTCCATCATATTTTTTCCCTCTTTTATCAATGGACAAAATGCAAAAAGTTTTATGAATTTTTTTTTTTTTTTTTTTTACAATTTCTGGCTTTTCCATTCAGGTTTTTACAATGACATCTTCAAAATGCGCACAGAAGAGGTAGACGGAAAACCCTGTATCGAAATATACAGTACGGTGTGCCCATTTGAGGTGAGGTAGAGCCAGAGCATATCAGAGAGAAAGTCCACACAGTGCTCATGGTTCCATTAGCTGACGTTACCCAGCAGCAGCTGTGACAGCTTTCTACTAACTAGAGAGAAAAAGAGACAAAGAAAGAGAACTAAACTACACAGCAGAAATGTTTCTCCATCACGTGCTACACTACCCTAAAATGTGATGTCTTGTGATGCCAGATGTTTGCTGTATTACATACACACACACATATATATATATATATATATATATATATATATATATATATATATATATATATATATTTATATGTATACACACACACACACACAAATATATATGCATACAAAAATATATGTATGCATATAAAAATATATATACATACACACACACAGCAGAAATCTGGCATTACAATCACAATATTTATAACATTTATATTTGTATAATTTAACTTATTACTGTTATACCCCTCTGCTTAACTACTTTATGATCCAAGCATTTGTTCAATGTTCTAGAAATACTGAACACACCTACCATCATGTTGCCGATTTCTAATAATGGTCCAATAACAAAACACTAAAACTGTTTTGTCTTTTAGTTCATTTATTTTTTGCAGTAACCGTGTTGATGTAAGATATTAAGTTCATGCAGAAATGATGTACACATTAGAATCAAGTACACAACCGAAGACGTGTGAGCTGAGAAGCACCACAGCAAACTGTGGACAGACCCACTCAGACCCAACTCGTCCACTCAATCCGTCTCTCTCTCTTACCAACACCTACTCACTCTCTCTTCTCTTTTCTCCATTTCTCTCTAGAAACTCCTCCTTAGTCTCCTTTCTCTTTTTCTGTTTCTCTTCCTTCTCTCTGAATCGCTCTTTTCTTCCTCTCACTCTCCGATCTGTTCTTTCATTTTCTCCTCTCCCCTCTATTTCTTCAATCCCTTTCCCCTCTTTCTGCTTTTTTCCGATTTTTCCTTCTCTCATGCTCTCATTTTTTTTGCTCTATTGCTCCCTTTTCTCTCTCAGCCTCTCACTGTCCCGCTCTCTCTTCCTTTCCTCTTTCCATCTCCTCCTCCTTTCTTTTCTGTCTCTCTCTTCCTCTCCTCTCGTTTTTCTCTCACTCTCTTGTTCCTCTGAGAGAACACAGCACACCTGTAAAACATTTTTTCAGCCAAACTTGGTATTAAATGTTTTTTTTTTCACTGCTGAGTTCCACTACACTCATCTGTTCTCACATTCTTTTCACCTCTCCGGTTCTAGCACGGCCTCCTGCTCCAGACCAATAAAGCACTGAAGACCATCTCAGTACAAACACATCAATATCATCAATTAGCTGCAAACAAAAATGACAAATTGTTAATTTATTAATGCTAAATTATGAACCATGCTAAAGATAACATTAGCGTCATCAATGCTGAACCATTTATTTTAATAATGGGAACATTATAAGTTCTAATTTATTAATTTCATTAATTATAACATTCTTTTTATCAATGCTAATTTATTAGTTTCTGCTAACATGTATTAATGCCAAATTCTTAATCGTATTAACACTAAATTAACTGTGTCATCATCATACTTACATATGCTTATTTACTTAAATATGATGTCATTGCATTTTATTTATCTTAACATTAAATATTCTAGCTTATTATCTATATTATAACTTTGTTAATCCTAACTTTTCAACTCTGCTAAGTAATAGAGCCATTAACTATTAATGCTGACTTATTACTGCTCATTCAAGTTTTTGTTGCTCAATTAATGGGCTTATTAATTTCTTTCAAACGTAGACAGTATGATAAACATGGGAAATAATTAAATTAATAGTATCATCCAACACAAGGCTGATGTTTAACCATTCCACATTTAGGATTTGTATACTTTTTAAAAAGTGGAATTCCATAAATATTTCATGGTGCAAAATCAAATTTCCAAGCCAAACATTTAGCATAGTCCTGGGTGATGTATCATCTATACCAGTGTCCCATGACACTGACGAACCTTTTCTGTTTTAGTGCTATTTTTAGTGATATATTTGATAGATAAGGACCACTGAAATGTGTGCCCTTCTTGGTAGCTTATATTCAACTCCTTTGCTTAAATTCCACAAAAATAAGAAACTTACTTAATGTTAAACTTCAATATCACCTGATAGCATGATACTGTAATATGTTGGAAAATACCATGACCTTAAATTTTATTGCCAATCAATTATTTAACATATAGACAAATGTTATTAGTGAAAAAAGACCCACACTGTCTAAATATTACTCAATATTTAAATATTATTAGCTAGTAAGTCGAAATGCAGTTTAATGGAATGACTAAGTGAAACTGAAATTGGACCCATGTATGGATGTCAACACTAATTATTAGAGAACAGATCTGTCGAGATATTTTTGTTCTGACTCCTCGGTCATTCCATACTCTTACGTGCAAACAAATCTATCAGTTTCGTTTGCAAAGAACGGTTTAGCGTATTTTCAAAGCACATAACACAGACACATTGTGTCTGTAAGCAAATCATGATTAGGTGGAATGCAACGTTCTCAATTTCATTCCTTTTAGCTCAAAATCAAACAAGTTAAGAATAACAAAGACATTTGTTTAGCCAGGGAAATGAGTTATCTAACTGGAGTTCTGAAGGATCAGTTTTACATGGTGTGGGAAGGTGATGTATTTATTAGGTGGCCGAAGTTTCTCAGGGATTTTAGTCCCGTCCAATTCTGTGATGACTCGCCATTTCTTAATGTATCTGCAGCATATGAGCACCGTGAAGCCTCAAGTTCGCAGCAGAGCATCGCACAAGGCTCCACAGACAGCGTGTGAACATGAAATGAATACAGTACCGCTCCCATCGCTGCAGTTTTGTCAGCGTCTCAAAGCTCATTCAGTTTAAATGGAGCTTTGCAGGTACTGTGAGCATTAAATTCCAAAAATCTGATTGGCGGCGCCACAACTGCGTCATCTCTGGCACACACACTGGCACGTGAGCAATAATCTTAGCTTACAGTGTTGAAGTGAGAAGCAGCAGCGATGTGTTTTTCTCTTACATTAGACTTCTTAATTCGTTTTCTTCAGTGTTTAAGTGACAACATCTTCCACAACACACACATGCTGAATGTCACACCAGCTAGCCGTGATTCATATTAACAACACATTAGCAAAGCTAATCCACATGCAGTTACGTTAGTCTCAGCTCTCAGTGACTCATATGTGTTAAGATAACGAGCCGCACGGTGGGGGGAAATCATTTTTTTATGCGCTTAATACTTTCCATAACTTTTCCAGGCATGGAAATTCTAATTTCTATACTCCATGACTTCTCCAGGATTTTCATGACTGTACAAACCCTGAACATTACACAATCACAAAAGGTATCAGTATAATCACAATACTGTACTTTATCCATGTCATACAGCCCTGCTCAGGATATCTTGGTTGATGAAGACTTTGCACAAAGAGTCTTTGGAGAACAGTAGGCAGATGAAGTGACCCTATGAGTGTAGTTTTAGTTTTAGTGCTATGCTCCACCAGGTAAGCATGGTGTGATGTAATCTGCTGCAAGTGTGGCGTATGTGTAGTGTTCTGGGGATGTCTGATCTCACCTGTCCTCCTGGGGAAGACTCTCAGTGCTCTGCTCCTCTACGGCCTACAGAGTTGGGGGAAAAAAAAAAACAACACAGGTATTTTTACATATCCCAGGTATGCAAAGCACAATTTCAATGTGAGATCTCTTCCTGCTAAGGATGCACTGATCTAAATCACTGCATAACACAGAAAAATTGGTGGATTTTTCCTCTAATTTCTCTTCGCACACAATTAACCTTAGTAAGTCACCCTGGGAAATTAGTGAAGCTTGGAAGCATGGGCCAATTATAAATAAATAAATAAATAAAACCTAAGAGGGTGGGGCTTTGGCATCTTCCCGGGGGGAAATAAATAAATAATAAAATAAATAAATGAACGAACAGCTCACTAAACAATCAGCTGTAACTCCAATTTACTAGCAAATACATCAGTCGCTGATGCACATTATCAATATAGCTACAGTTAATTGATTATTTTCTACCGTAAATTTCCACAGGTCTACATTTAGTGCAAATTTTATTCATGTCAATTTAAGATATTTAGAGGACACAGAGTCATTATCTACAGTCGTATGGATGGAAAAACAGGAGCAAAGGGACAGATGGCACACGTAAGCTTTTCAAACACAACCACATCTCCACATCTGCCTCATGGACTCTCGTAATAAAACATATCAATACAAAAAAAATGAGAGTAAACACTTCAAGCATATAATTAGAGAACTATAGTCGGCTCAAAACCTTATGTACACATCTGTGGATATCCTACATTGCCTGCGTTCACCTGCCTTAACTCACAATGCTAAAATTACAAAGCCTGGGTTTAACTGACCTTCATTAAAACCAATAAATGTTCTATAGTAGTTGCAAATAGTCATCACAGCTCAGGTACTATTCCATAAATTCTCCTTCTTTAAAGATCCCCTTTTCTACACTTTTCTGGTATTTTATTACTTCCCTTGAGGCCCACTTATAAAATTTGTGGGGTTTACACACCAAATACAACCAAGTTTATTTTTACTGTCTTTACACCTTACAACTGCATAGCCAGCCTTTAAACAATAATTACACACATTTTTCTAAATTTCTGCCCAGTTTACCAATTAAGATGTAGACAATCATTTAGAGTGGTTTGGTGTGAAGCGCTTTGTTTCACAGAAATGTATTGAGTCATAATTCTTCGCAGTGGTGGTGATGTGACCGTCCAGACAACCACCTCTAAAAGCTCTCTCACAGAAAGGTATTATATGAAATGCCTTCAAATAGGCTGCCCACTGCTTGAGACACATGTAGGCTCATAGGTGGTTCGAGATGGTAAATAAAATGGCTGTATTTTTGTTGGAGACATTGCAACCTTTTATTCCCACCATGACCACAGTGAAGAAATGAGTTTCTACAATGAACCATTTCACATTAAACCACTGTGAGTGACTTGGGACAAAACACTCATAACTTCATTATGAAAAGGTGACACTAAACTGCTAAAGGTCGAAGTCGAAGAACAGCAGTTGCATTTGCTATTTTGTCTTCATATATGGACTGTATGGACTAAGGAGCGTATAGTATATTTTGAAACAGTGTGTGTGTGTGTGTTTGCTGTTGTCGGAAGAAAATCTTGTATCTCCAAAATGCTACCTTTACAGGAGAAGAAAAAACCCTACTTTACTTTAACTGTAAGTCAATGGAACCAGAATTATTTTCAAGCTATTTTGGGCCATTTCTTTCAGTCCATTCATCATTCATCATGAAATTTACAGACAACGTAAAGAGCAACAGACTTTACCAAATGATGTCAAAAACTGAAAAACAACAAAAATGGAGATACGAGGTTTTCTTCCGACAGCAGCGAGATATATATATATATATATATATATATATATATATATATATATATATATATATATATATATATATATATATATATATATATGGAGGCTCTAGTAAAGGCAAAGAGTAAACACAACACACATTGAAAAATGGTATTATATTTATCTGTTGAGACTTTAATAAAATATAAATAGCGCACCAAGGACAGATTTGCCATTTGCCTACACAGTAACCATAATAAACAACAATAACTCCATGGTGATCTCCATGGCACTGAACTGGGTTTCCATAGGAACAAAACAGCAGTCCAGTCATACAGTGACTCCATATAAAGCGCATAACAAACTGCACAGCCAATGTCAGGTGCCTGTGCACAGGACACAGGTTTGTGGCTGCCAGACCAGGTGAGCTTTTACTGAACATATATCACAAACTACATGGTACGACTCTGCCCGTATGAATTACAGAGCTTATCAGCATACAGTAAAGCCACAGCAGCGCTGCAGTCAGGCTCGAACTGCTGAGAGCAAAACAGCAAGACTGCTCAATCAACCCTGACACCTGTACGGACTACAATTTAATCAGTGGCTATTTACAGCCCTGCCCACAGACAATCAGTCAATCTGATAAAGCCAACCTGCCTCAAGACCACAGGTGCAGAGATAACCGCAAAACCCAGAAACTTTTCCCTTTGTTGAACATAAAAACATCTTGCAATGTTGAAAATCTGAATCATCACTTTCTCAAATCTCATCTTGTATTAATACAGTACTGTGCAAAAGTCAGAGACCCCTATTTGGAAAAATGCAGACAAAAATAAATGTTTAACAAACACATTACACAAAAGCCTCAATGATTTCAGTATTTAGTGCGTCCACTTTTTAGCTTTTTCCCTTTTCAAGAGACTCTTTCAGTTTCTGAATGGGATTTTTTCCAGTCATAGAAGTTATTTGCCCTTTTTCTGCTTCTCACAATCAAAGTAATCCCAAACACACTCAGTGATATACCTTTGACACGGAATTGTACTTGTAAACAGAAGTCCAAGTCCAGTTGGACACAGTTTACTTTTCTTATCCTTTTTTTTTTAAACAATAAACATACTTTACTTGCTCTCTACTCCAAGCTCACACGACTTTGGACTCAAAACAAACACTCTTCAGACATTCTAACTACGCAAATATTTCCAGACAGCTGATATTTTTGGCACTCTTAAAATAAAAGTGCCAAAAAGAGTTCTTTGGAGTGATGTCAGAGACGAGCCACTTTTGGTTCCCATAAAACCCTTTCAATGGACTGTTCTTTGGTAAACGTTCTATGGTCAATGATATGCAAGTATGAAAGATGTCTTTGAACTTAAAAGAACCTTATGTAAAGTTTCTATACCATTTAAAAGACCTTTTAGAACCATGTATCCAAGCCAAGAACCTTTATTTTCTAACAGCTCAGAGTTAGACTAAAACCGTGTAAATGTACAAAAAACAGGTTTCATTTCAGTAAATGTGGTTTGTGTCTGGTAAATGTCACAGTACTGTATTAAATTCCATTCAGGGTATTTTTAAAGGAAAATGAAACAAGAACATAACAGTCAATCAGAGCAAACCCTGTCAGGACTATAAAAACTTTCTTTTAGCATTGTGTAGCATCATTCAGGAAACATGAGCTCATTTACTTTGATATGCCATCTTATTTACTTCATTAATGCTAAGTGACCAAATCACTGAAGCTGACTTACTAACTTTACGAATGCTAAATCAATTGAGGATGTGACATATTAGGAAAATATTGAGATAAACTGAGGAGTTTGGCCCAGCACTGGTTAAACAATGCAGGCCAATTTTTATAAATGTCAGCTAACAGATTGACTGTGTTTTAATACACTGCAAGGTGTACTCAAATTGCAATATACTGCATCATTATTATTACACAGCATTCACAAAATTATTGCTAACGTAAAGGGTTCATTAACTTTAATGTTGCTAATTTAAATACCATGTGACGTTATTTGGGATATATTGTTTTATTTAAGATTGATAACAGTGCCCAGGACTATTTACACTATAAAATAGCAACACAAAGTGATAACCATGACAATAAATGTGATTGTGGCTGACTGACTGTATACCCCTAATATATACGCTGTAAGAAGCAAAGGGAACTGGGAACTGCAGACTGAAATCTGACACCGAGTGCTTCACACAGCTCCTGTCCTATCACATCCTCCTCCTGACTGTCCATCACATAACGCACCAAACTAGCTACTGTTTCATACATCACCACTTCATTAACACACCACGCTGATGACAAATACCATGAGACAGAGCAACTCCGAGTGCATCTGAAGCTCCAGTTTATGCTTTAAACTCCTCTCAAATCACTCCAACCAACATCTGATCAGAAAAGCAATAACACCAGACTCCACTATATTTGGATAGGACCTTATAGGTTATATTATATGGTGAAACTTGGCTGATCAACGATGAGTATAAGGTATAGGATTAGGTGAGGTTTTGTACTGAGGTCAGGTTAAGAGCTGAGGTAACCTCAGACCAAAATGGACTCTTTTTTTTTTATATATATACTTTGTACGTTGCTGTTCCTGATCACGTTGAGCCTAATTCATCAACAGAAAGGGCACTCTGGCCTAAAACCAACCTTCAGAAACATCTATGTAATGTTATGTAAAACTGTAGTACAGTACTGCATCTGTCAACCTCAATCCTTTTTTTCCCTTCATCCTTCACTACAATATTCTGCTTACATTACATGAATTCAACTGAAATCTCACTATATTTGAAATCCTTTGGAAAAATACCAATTAAGAGACCTTTTAAAACCATATATCCAAGCCAAGAACC
This sequence comes from Pygocentrus nattereri, assembly GCF_015220715.1. NCBI lineage: Eukaryota > Metazoa > Chordata > Actinopteri > Characiformes > Serrasalmidae > Pygocentrus > Pygocentrus nattereri. The sequence continues at coordinate 13,780,419 of NC_051232.1, forward strand.
TTTATTTTTAACAGCTCAGACTCAGACTTTAAAGAACAGTTTGAAATGTATCAAAAAAACAGGTTTAATTTCTGTAACTGTGGTTTGTGTCTGGAAAGCATCACAGTACTGTATCAAAAGCTCAATTTGGTTTATTTTTTAAAGAAAAAGGACAGAAAAGAGAACACCACAGTCCAACCAGATTAAGTCCGGTCAGGACTATAAAACTTTATTTTAGCATGAACTTTAAAGCTAATTTAACAACTTAATGAATGCTAAATCAATCCCTATCTTTATTAACAACTTCATAATCTAATAATTGTGACATATTTGAGAAATATTGTGATAGATGTTATGAGTTTCACCCAGCACTGGTTTAACCAATGCAGGGCAATCTTTATCTGCCAGATAATTGATCCATCAATAGGTATTAATATACTTACTGCAAGGTGTACTCAAATCACAATATGCAGCAGTGTTTATTACATTCACAAAATTACCATATTATTTTGTTGCCTATCGCTGTTGTCGGAAAAAAAATCTCCCATCTCCAAAATGAGAACTTTACAGGAGAAGGAAAAACCTACTTTTTGCTATTTCTGTTAACCCATTCATCATGAAATTTACACACAATGTAAAGAACAGCAGCTAAATTATGTCAAAAATTGAAAAACAACAAAAAATGGAAACACAAGGTTTTGTTCTGACAGCTATGTTCCACTGCTATGCAAGCAGTTCCTCCATTTCACTGTATCCTCTGCTCCTTACACTCCACTGTATCCTCTGCTCCTTACACTCCACTGTATTCTCTGCTCCTTACACTCCACTGTATTCTCTGCTCCTTACACTCCACTGTATCCTCTGCTCCTTACACTCCACAGTATCCTCTGCTCCTTACACTCCACTGTATCCTCTGCTCCTTACACTCCACTGTATCCTCTGCTCCTTACACTCCACTGTATCCTCTGCTCCTTACACTCCACTGTATTCTCTGCTCCTTACACTCCACTGTATCCTCTGCTCCTTACACTCCACAGTATCCTCTGCTCCTTACACTCCACAGTATCCTCTGCTCCTTACACTCCACTGTATTCTCTGCTCCTTACACTCCACTGTATCCTCTGCTCCTTACACTCCACAGTATCCTCTGCTCCTTACACTCCACAGTATCCTCTGCTCCTTACACTCCACTGTATTCTCTGCTCCTTACACTCCACTGTATTCTCTGCTCCTTACACTCCACTGTATTCTCTGCTCCTTACACTCCACTGTATCCTCTGCTCCTTACACTCCACTGCATTCTCTGCTCCTTACACTCCACTGTATTCTCTGCTCCTTACACTCCACTGTATCCTCTGCTCCTTACACTCCACTGCATTCTCTGCTCCTTACACTCCACTGTATTCTCTGCTCCTTACACTCCACTGTATTCAGTGTTTTTGTTTAAAAAATTCTAGACAACACAAATAAAAATAAAACAAAAAGAATAAATAAAAATGCAGTGCATTCTCTGTAGAGGACGTTATATCTTATTGGTGGTCAAAAAAACATGCATTTTAAATGCGGCACCTCAACTTTTATCATAACCTGTACATAACAAATACATTTATTTGAATGCGTAACATAACGAACAACAGATGAAGAATTCTTCAGTGAACTTCTTCTCAAAATACAAAAGTCTCATCAAATGAAGAAAAAACAAACAAAAGAATAAAATTATCAATGGAAATTTCCATTGTGCTTCTTTGTGGTCGCCCTCAAGCCACAAAACAGCTAATCCAACACTAACAGCTAGCTCACGGCCCCCACTGCTTTATAAACAGCAGACCACAAAAACAGTACGTTCGTTAAACTGGTACAAATGAGTGGAACAATTCTTCTCCACCTGTTTACGTGCCGTCTTATTCAGAGACAGCAATTGGAAATATCTGCGCCTTGTCATTATGCCAGAATGCCCAACATTAGCAGCATCGCTAACCCTCATATCCTGAGTGCTGCAGTGAATAATGACAACAACATTTTAGCATTCTTCATCTCCCTGGTCAGTTCCTAAGATGCTACACTCATTATGCAACATATACTGGAGACAGACATGAAAAACTCTCAGCAACATGAAGCCCACCGTTAGCTCACCGTGCTCAGGACACAAGTAGCATTAGCCTTCTCACATTTCCACAACCAAAACAGCAGCTGGCCTATCGCAGGCTCTCTCCAAGACGTTTTCACTCTCCTTTGCTTATATGTACAACAGTTTCTGAGCACTATATTCTGCAATATCAAGGCTATAATTCTTATTTTTCTGCATTGCTGAGATGTAAATAAAGTCATTCGGAGTGGTTTGGTATGAAATGGTTCATTGACGAGACTCAGATGTCTTTCCAATTGTATACAATACAAACATAGCCATTTTATTTAATATCCAAAACCACCAGTGAACCTACAGATGTCAGAAATATTAATTGTAATGCTGATGATGGTTAAATGGTGATGAATCTTTAAAATGTGCATTTTCTTTGGGGACTACTTTGCCTCACGGCACCCTGCATGTACCCCTCCACCATGAACAGATTTTAAAAAACTGTTCAAGTCCAAAATCAAATGGGGGAGAAAAAAAAAACAAAACAAAAAAAAAAACAGTGTCCTAGACATCAGGAAGTGAATTCATAAGCATTTTCACGTACTAACTTTCTTTGAGGGAGCTCTTAAAGGTGGAAGTCTGGTTCCTATCACCACCACTGCAAACACTTCTCTAAAACATAGCATTCCACACCAAACCAGGGTATGAGGCAATTAATGCGCAGATACTGTCTACCTATACAATGTGACAACTGAGAAACAGCGTAATCATATTTTATAACTAACAGATGTCAGCACTGTTTAACTAAAACTACTGGAATCTGATAAAATGTAATGATAATAGTTAATTTTTCACGTACGCAGCAGCTCAAAGTGCTTTACAGACAGGTGGTAAAGTTCAACAGCAGTAATAAAGAAATCTGATGTTCTTTTACTACAGTTACGCTTCAGTATAAGCAATAAGAGAAAGACTAAATATATGAAGGATAAGAAATATCAACTGACAAATTATGATACATAAAACAAAAGGATAGAATTTTTATTAAATGCTTGATTTCTGCAGTTCAGAAGCCGAATAACACTAACAGGCCTCTTCACCGTTTTATTTTTGACCACATTAAATTATACTGGCTGATAATTTCAGTTTCCGCAAGTCAGTTTGGAGACAACTAACCGACACACTATGGGTGTAAATCTGTGACCTCACAAGAACTTGATTGTGAATGTTTAGGAAATGACTCCATGTGTTGTTTCACCTTGACTCAATTCGCTTATTTGATTCAGTTAAAAACACACTGAATACACAAATATAACTGGAGGAACTTTAGACAACAACTACAAAACGAGCTGGAGTGGATTTTTATGTTTGAAAACTGAGCATATACTTTAATATCATTGTTATTACATACTTAATAACATATACTTAATAATATATATCTTAATAAATATATAAAGAAAATTATATATGCAACCTTGTAACATTATCATCATGGATTAGAACCTTTTCTAACATTCCAGAACTCTGGTAACTGAATCGCCACCTTCTGTCAACACACTAATACACTTTCATTACAATCCTACACATTCAGGAAACTCTTAATTAGCGTCTAACCAACAACAGTTCATTAATGGACTAAGCAGTCATCCGCAACGACTGCCCATAACCAGAATTTACATTTTTATTAAACAACAATGAGATCCTCTGGAAGACTCTCATCAGTGCTTTTCATTTCTGTAACTGAGGTTCAGTCAAATACACATGTAGCATTATTTTTATGAGAAAACCTTGTATTTCCAGAATCGTAGTTTTATACAGGAACAGAAAAAAATCACCCAGTCTGAATATGAAAACTAAGCCCATTCTGAATTCACTGTTTTTGTGATGTCACAGAAAATAAATGCATGCATATATATATATATATATATATATATATATATATATATATATATATATATATATATATATATATACATATACATACATATATACATACACATACATACATATATATACACACACACACACACACACACACACATACATACATATATATATGCTACTCTGCTATATATAGCAGAGTAGCAGACTTTAAAGCGCCTGCCCTCTTCACACTCATTTCTGAGCCTCTGAACAAAGAGGAAGTGTTTTTAAACTATTTGCAGAAAAGCCTCCATTTCCACTTCTAGCAGAGCAAAAGCTACTGGCACGGTCAACCTCATATGCCAATATCTTTAATACCTCAACCACACCCACAGCACACTGAACTGCCTTCTGTACAGTCAGATCAGGTAATACAGTAGACTATTATAAACGCAAATGTACAGTTTTACACGAGGCACTTTAGGTTGGTGTATTGTTTATAACTCCGCTGACCTGTACCGCTGTAACTCTGGTCATTGCCTGCTGACCACTGGTGTCCATTCATAAGTCCATAAGTGTGTTTCTTCCCGCCTCCCCACGTCCTCCAACGCCACCCCCACCCCCTTTTAGTAAAGCCATGCTGCCTTTATGCAGAAATTACCTCATCACCAATAGTCTTTCTTTCTTTCTCCGAGTTCAATGCGTTTGATACATACGATCCATCTGACCTCTGACTTTGCCCTCAGTGTTAAAACTGCCCGTGTGAGTCAGTTAAATGGACCTAATGTGCGTAATCAACCTGTTTTCTGTTTACTGGACTGATGCATGCAGCTTACCTGCGATGGCGCTAAGAAATCCGCCTCTTCTGCCTGCCACACTTCGACCACGCTGGACATTTCGGTCAGAGCTGGTTTCGGTGAGGAGAAACAGAAAGAGACAGAGGGAAAAAGGAGAAAGAGAAACGCCATGTGAGCTCAGGCCTGACTGAGATAGAGTGAGTGCATGTGTGTTTGCAGGTCTGCACAAATGATAGCGCCCGTAGCACAAAGGCAAAGCTACAACAACATTACTCGTGTGCCTCCAGTCAGAATACACAAACTCAACATTCAGAGGCGCGACACAATTTCAAACACCTCATCTAACTCAACATTTGATTCAGAACAACAGCTTAAAGCCTGTTCACGCGGGGCACTAGAGGCCAGTGAAGTTTCCCTCTACTGCAGAACAGCTTTGTTGCCGACTGACTGACAGGAAACGGAGCAAAACGGTTTGTTTTATAACAAAAAGCCCATCCGTGTTCATCGGGGGGGTAAAAACCACGTCTACACGACGATATAAACACTTAATCCATATCGGGACGGCTTTTAGAGGCGTTTTATTGCCAGTATGATTGTAAAAATTAGCTTTGAAGAGAGATACAGAACGTTCCCCCTCCCTCTCTCTCCTTCTCCGTAGCTGTAGCTGAAGCTGCTGTAAGGTTAGTCAGTTCCCTCCGACATTTTGTCAACATTTCTCGCTTTTCAGTGAAAAATAAGACTCCCGCGGACCTTGAAACTGGGCTCCTCCGCGCTGTATGAAAGGCAGGAATAGTTGTAGGATCCCCAGAAATATATTAATCCACGTTTTTCTGTGGCAGTGGCCGATTTGACTCAAGTCCCTTTGGGTCGCCATGCTGGCGCGTCCTGCTCGGTGCGCGTTCACGACGCCTTATTATTCTATTTCGTTTTCCGCCCGTTTTCAGGAACACCCGCCCTTCCTGCGCTCCGATTGGTCAGCGGTTAGGCACTTGAGTGCTTGGATTGGCTAGTAGTTCATGCTCTCGTATGCTCACAAGCACTTCGCCCAAGGGGAAAGGCGTATGGGTAGTATCTGTTAGCCAATCACAGCGGAGAAGAGGCTTGCCCAAATACGGGTGGAGCTAAAAAAAAAAAAAACATAAATAATAATAAATATTAACATAACGTGTGTGCGGCGCTTTCGCTTAGTCTTTCTTTTTCCCTTCTTTTTCTCTATCTCTTTTTATTCTATACAGGTCTCATTTTAATCATTTTCTCTCTCTTTTATTTCCTTTCTCCCCAAATAGAACTGAATGAAGAAAACAGTGAACTAAAACAACGTATATAATGTCTAAAATACATTAAAAGCGTCTTTTCCACTCTGATTATGAAGTTCCTGAGCAAAATAACTGCAGTGCATTGTAAAAGAAAACCTACCACTCAACTGTTATAAGCTGATTGTATTAGCATAGCAAATTGTTCAGAGTTGTTTCCCAGCTTATAAGATTTTTGAAAGAATACCTGTAGATGTTCCAGTTTTTCAGTCCTGGATGTAAATATGTAACATATAAATGTTTAAAAGACTAATACCATAGAAACACAAATTTCTTTTTCTTTTTAATAATAGCAAAGTTTGATATAATATGTTTATGCAATCTGAAGTCCAGTCCATGCAGTCTGTTTATGGAACCTACAAAAACAGCCAATTTTGAATCAATTGTTTTTGTGACCTCACAAAAAAAAGCACACTTACATATAACACCTGCTCAGCCTGCATCAATTTCACTCTGCCCATCCATGCTGATGTTATGTGTTTGAGCCTGCACTGCCAAGGCACAGCCGATCAGAACATAACTCACTTACACATTTCAGTCTGAAAGGCACAGTTACAACCAGTTTCATTGTAAGGGGTAGTGAGAAGCTGGAAAACGGTCAATTAAAAAAGAATTTTTATTACATAAACCCACACAAAAAATCAAGCCGAAGAAAGACATTAGAAATGTGCCCTTTAAATATAAACATGTAAATATGCAATTCTAGTGTTGATTAAAGGCCTTCAAGGGGAATTCCACAAATTCTTCTGAATTTCATCATAATTCAGTGGATGAGATGTCATCAGAGTCATTCAGAATGGCTTGATGTGAAATGCTTCTTTGTGGAGTCGTCTTTAGAGTGGTGGTGATAGGAACCAGGGGTCACAATGTCTACAACACAAATACTTTAATAAGAATTTTACTTATCATCCAAAACCACCAGTGAACTGGGACATCTCTTCTGAGATCTTTTTCTTTGCCACACCCTGCATGTATCCCTTCCCTTCAGCCCAGGGCAGGTTTTTACACACACACACACACACACACACACACACACACACACACACACACACACACACACACACACACACAGTGGGGCAAAAAAGTATTTACTCAGCCACTGATTGTGCAAGTTCTCCTACTAGAAAGATGAGAGAGGTCTGTAATTTTCATCATAGGTACACTTCAACTATGAGAGACAATATGAGAAAAAAAATCCAGAAAATCACATTGTAGGATTTTTAAAGAATTTATTTGTAAATTATGGAGCAAAATAAGTATTTGGTCAATAACAAAAGTTCAACTCAATACTTTATAACATAACCTTTGTTGGCAATGACAGAGGTCAAACGTTTCCTGCAAGTCTTCACCAGGTTTGCACTCACTGTAGCTGGTATTTTGGCCCATTCCTCCTGCAGATCTCCTCTAGAGCAGTGATGTTTTGGGGCTGTCGCTGGGCAACACGGACTTTCAACTCCCTCCACAAATTTTCTATGGGGTTGAGGTCTGGAGACTGGCTAGGCCACTCCAGGACCTTGAAATGCTTCTTACGGAGCCACTCCTTCATTGCCTGAGCGGTGTGTTGGGATCATTGTCATGCTGGAAGACCCAGCCACGTTCCATCTTCAATGCTCTCACTGATGGAAGGAGGTTTTGACTTAAAATCTCACGATACATGGCCCAGTTCATTCTTCCCTTAACACGGATCAGTCGTCCTGTCCCCTTTGCAGAAAAACAGCTCCAAAGCACGTTTCCACCCCCATGCTTCACAGTAGGTATTGTTGCAACTCAGCATTCTTCTTCCTCCAAACACAATGAGTTGAGTTTTTACCAAAAAGTTCTATTTTGATTTCATCTGACCACATGATATTCTCCCAATCCTCTTCTGGATCATCCATATGCTCTCTGGCAAACTTCAGATGGGCCTGGACATGTACTGGCTTAAGCAGGGGGACACACCTGGCACTGCAGGATTTGAGTCCCTCTTGGCGTAGTGTGTTACTGAGGATAGCCTTTGCTACTTTGGTCCCAGCTCTCTGCAGGTCATTCATCAGGTCCCTCCATGTAGTTCTGGGATTTTTGTTCACCGTTCTCATGATCAATTTGACCCCATGGGATGAGATTTTGCGTGGGGCCCCAGATCGAGAGAGATTATCAGTGGTCTTGTATGTCTTCTATTTTCTTACAATTGCTCCCACAGTTGATTTATTCACACCAACCTGCTTGCCTATTGCTGATTCAAAAAATCCACTCAAACAGCAACTAAATATTTGGTGTACTACGCAAGAAAAGCACTACACTTTGCAGTGCCCACAGTGGTTTAGTTCCCCATTTCTGGTGTAGTATATTCAAGGAAAAATGAACTTGAAGCTGAAATAAACAAAATGAGGAAGAATGTCCAAATGACCTTCCAACAAAAACAAGTGCCAATTTGTTCCTGTTGGATGTGTCTTTCTTGACGTGCCCCATATTTAAACCTGCAGAAGTCAATCTCAATGCTTAAGCTGCAGTGTCTGGCTTGTTATATGTTTGTATTTTAAGTCAAGCACAAAAACTGTTCAAGGGCCCATCTCCTGTATTTTCCTTGGATTCTGAGAACTGAAACTGAGTCTCTTGTAAAGAGTTGACACACTACGTTGAATACATTTGATATATTTAGTCGTTAAGGTTTCTGGGTAATTTCCTGACACAAAAAAATAATAACTTGCACTTAATTGCTGTTTTGACTGGATTTTGTTTCCTTAAATATGCATGTTTTTGTTTTTTTGTTGCCATGTATTGTTTATAGCTGTATCTAAAACCTGTGAAGCCCTCTGAACATTGTGTTTATAAATGAAAGATGCTCTACAAGTAAAGCTATTATGAAAGTGCCTACACCCCTGTCAGTCTTCTGCTGATTCCACTTTTGTCCCCTTTTTACTGATTTGCATTTCTGGCAAACAGTAACTTGTAGGTCAGATAACGTCTGCATGTCTTCATCTATCTAGCTGTGTACTTAAGATCTTTGGTGGAGGTTTCTTTTTAATTTAAAGGGTCCATGTTGTGTATTATTCCTGTAGTTTTCACTCCAATTCCCTCTTATAACATGCATGGTTTTTTTGTGCCATAATTCATTTCTACACAACCCTTTTGCAACCTCTCTTTAATCCTTAAAATTAATCAGACTGTTTTAGTTACTGTGCTACTGAGCCTTTAAGACTGGTATATGTAAAGGAGCTCTATTTTGATTGGCCGACTTCATTCAAAAAGCAGTCAGAGGTTAAATAACTTCAGAGTTAGTGAGTGAGCAGAGGTGAACTGCCAGAGGCTGAAGAGGCTAAAATGTAAATGAACCAGTTTTTTGAGGGGATATTTTGCAGTTTAGTCTTCAAAGTTGGACTTTATGTGTGTGTGTGTGTATGTATATATATATATATATTATATATATATATATATATATATACGAGACGCCGCGCACGGTCAAGTCTCAGCATGAACTACGGATGACTCACAGGGCCAAATAGAATTTGCGTTAACAGCACTATTTTTTTAATCGCGTTAAATTGGGACCGCGTTAATGCGTTATTATTGCGTTAACTTCCATCCATCCATTATCTTCAGCTTCTCCAGGGTTCGGGTCGCAGGGGCAGCATCCTAAGCAATGAGGCCCAGACCTCCCTTTCCCCAGCCACTTCCACTAGCTCTCCAAGGAGGATTCCGAGGTGTACCCAGGCCAGCTGGGTGATATAGTCACGCCAGCGTGTCCTGGGTCTTCCCTGGGGTCTCCGCCCAGGTGGACTTGCCTGTGACACCTCCCGAGGTGTGACACATGCCCGAACCACCTCAGCTGGCTCCACTCGACGTGAAGAAGCAGCGGTTCTACTCCGAGTCCCTCCCGGATGACGGAACTTCTCACCCTATCTCTAAGGGAGAGTCCAGACACCCTGCGGAGGAAACTCATTTCTGCCGCTTGTATTCGCAATCTTATTCTTTCGGTCATTACCCAAAGCTCATGACCATAGGTGAGGGTGGGAACGTAGATCGACCAGTAAATCGAGAGCCTTACCTTATGGCTCACAACTACAGGCACCAACTACCTTACGGCCACAGCTACAGTCAGCCACTTCAACAATGGAGGAGCGGAACATGGCCAATTCTGAGTCAATGTCCCCCACCTCCCCCGATATCTGGTCAAAGTTCTGATGGAGGTGTGAGTTGAAGATCAATTTGACAGGTTCTGCTGCCAGACGTTTCCAGCAAACCCTCACTATACGTTTGGGCTTGCCTGGCCTGACCGGCATCTTCTCCCACCACCTGATCCAAGTCACCACCAGGTGGTGATCAGTTGACAGCTCTCTTTACCCGAGTGTCCAAAACACATGGCCGCAAGTCCGATGACACGACTACAAAGTCAATCATTGAACTGCGGCCTAGGGTGTCCTGGTGCCATGTGCACTTATGGACATCCTTGTGTTCAAACATGGTGTTCGTGATGGACAATCTGTTTGCACAGAAGTCCAAAAACTGAACACCACTTGGGTTCAGATCAGAGAGGCCTTTCCTCCCATTCAAACCCCTCCAGCTCTCACTGTCATTGCCCACGTGAGCGTTAAAGTCCCCCAGTAGGACAATAGAGTCTCCAGGAGGAGCACATTCAAGCACCCTTCCCAAGGACTCTAAGAAGGCTGGGTACTCTGAACTGCTGTTCGGTGCATAAGCACAGACAGCAGTCAGAAGAAGTTCCCCAACCCGAAGGCGTAGGGAAGCTACCCTCTCGTCCACCGGAGAAAACCCCAACATAGAGGTGCCGAGTTGAGGGGCTATGAGAAAGCCCACACCTGCCCGCTGCCTCTCACCATGGTCAACTCCAGAAAAGAATAAAGTCCAGCCCCTCTCAAGGAGATTGGACCCAGAGCCCAAGCTGTGTGTTGAGGTGAGCCCGACTATATCTAGCCGGTATCTCTCAACCTCGCGCACCAACTCAGGCTCCTTCCCCGCCAGTGAGGTAACGTTCCAAGTTCCAAGAGCCAGTTTCAGGAACCAAGGATCAGAACACCAAGGCCCATGCCTTCGGACACTGCCTGATCCACAAAGCACCGAAACCCTACTACTGCCCCTCCCATTGGTGGTGGGTCGATGGGAGGGGGGACTTATGTATCTCCTTCGAGCTGGGCCCGGCCGGGCACCATGAGTAAATGCCTGGACACCAGATGCTCGCTGGCGAGCCCCTCCCCCAGGCCTGGCTCCAGGGTGGGGCCCCGGTAACCCTGTTCCGGGCAGGGTACACAAGTCTTGTTTTCGTCTTTTCATAGGGGTTATTATGGATCACACTTTGTCTGACCTGTCACCTAGGACCAGTTTGCCATGGGAGACGCAACTCCCTCCACCACGATAAGGTGGTGATCCATGGAGAGGCACGTTAACTTTGACAGCCCTGATATATATATATATATATATATATATATATATTCCAATGAAGTTGGGATGTTGTTTAAAACATAAATAAAAACAGAATACGATGATTTGCAAATCCTTTTCAACCATACAACTACTGTATCGTGCATATTGGTCATGCCGCCCAAGTTAGCCAAAACTGCCGGACTTTCACAGTCTACGATCCGGCCTGGTCGTAGAAAGTTGGAACGTTAATGGCCTCAATAATACTACTAAGAGATCCAGGGTTATGGCACATTTGAAGCATTTGAAAGCTGATGTGATTTTTTTTACAGGAGACACATTTAAGCAATTCTGACCACTTTAAACTGCGGGTAGCCAATATGAGTGAGATTTTTCATTCATCTTATAGCAACAGAACCAGAGGAGTTGCTATTTTGATTAGATCGGGAACTTCATTTGTAATGGAGAGGGTTATTTCTGATAGAACGGGGAGGTGGCTAATTGTAAAAAGCATATTGCTAAATAAACCGGTATTACTTGTAAATTTTTATGCACCTAATTATGATGAACCTGAGTTCATGTGTAAAATAATTACTATTTACTATTTTATTACTATTCCATCCCTTCACACCCATTCTTTGATCATGGGGGGCGATCTGAATTCTGTTATTGATCTAGTATAAATAAATCCTTTTCTCACTATTCTGACGACTGATGACAGATGACTATCATCATCTCTGATCATGCCCCTCTTTCACTAGATTTATTTTTTTCTGATTTTCCCCATCATACTGGCTTAATTCTTTACTTTTAGCTGAGGATGATTTTTGCACCTATATTATTTCTTCTATAGATGATTTCTTACATCTTAATGCAGATGGTACTATTTCTGCAGCTCTTCTCTGGGAAACTCTTAAGGCTTATTTGCACCGCCCACTCTAATAAACAATACAGAAATGATCTGCAGAATCTCACTGACAGGCTTGCTAACCTGGATTATCTCAATTCTGTTTCTCTGTCACCATCCTTGCATAAGGAGCGTGCCGAGGTTCAATGACAGATCGACCTTTTGACCACTAAGGAGACAGAGCAGCTTCTCTTATACTCCATCTAGATGAAATACTTATAGCTATTTCTAAAATGCAGTCTGGAAAGGCGCCTGGTCCAGATGGATTTCCTATTGAATTTTAAAAAAAATTTAGCACCAAGCTTGCCCCTCTTCTTTTACAAGTTTACAATGAGGCCTTAGCAGTTGGGGTATTACCTCCCATTCTGACTGAGGCATCAATCTCTCTTCTTTTGAAGAAAGACAAGGATCCATCACTTTGTTCTTCATATAGACCATTATCCCTGCTCAATGTTGACTATAAAATTTTAGCCAAACTACTAGCTTTGCGGTTGGAATCTGTTCTCCCCCATATTATTTCATCTGACCAAAATGGATTTATTAAAGGCCATCATCTTTTCTATAATGTTCATATGTTGCTCAATGTGATATCAATGGATGGCTCTGCAGATCACCCAGAAATTGTTATTTCATTAGACGCAGAAAAAGCTTTCGATAGAGTGGAGTGGCCATATTTGTTTGAAGTCTTAAGCAGATTTGGCTTTGGTCCTATGTTCATTTCTTAGGTGAAACTATTATATAGTGCTCCTCGTGCCTCTGTTCGTACTAATAATATGCAATCTTCATATTTTCCTCTGTTTAGGGGAACTAGACAAGGTTGTCCATTGTCCCCTTTATTGTTGTCTCTGGCTATAGAGCCCCTCTCATTAGCATTGAAAACCTTGTCTCAGTTTCAAGGTATTCAACGCATGGGCACTATAATGAAGGTTCCACTTTATGCCGATGATTTACTCTTATTTGTAGCTGACCCGTCTAACTCCCTTCCTTTCATAGTGAATACGTTATCAGGTTTTGGGTCCTTCTCTGGGTGTAAAGTGAACCTTCAGAAGAGTATCTGCTATCCTGTAAATTCACTGGCCAAATCTATGGTTAGAACACATATACCTTTTCATTTCTCAGATGATGGGTTCAGGTATTTAGGTGTTTTTATTACTGATTCACTAGAAGCTATTATCCGCACTAATTTTGATACTCTAATATCTAAATTAAAGGGAGATTTTCTAAGGTGGTAATCCCTTCCGTTGTCTATGATTGCCAGGATCAACACTGTGAAAATGAATGTTTTGCCTAAATTTTTGTTTTTATTTCAAACTCTCCCAGTGGTTCTTTCCAAAAGGTTCTTTACTGAATTAGATAAACTGATTACTGACTTTATTTGGGATGGCAGATCACCTAGAATTGGATTATCCTTGTTGCAAAAATTTAGATCGGACGGTGGACTGGCTCTCCCAAATTTCCGCTTTTACTACTGGTCGCTACATATCCATAGAATTCTTCTTTGGATCAAGAGCCCTGAAACATTATGGTGTAAATTAGAACATTAATCTATGATAAACTCTTCTATTCCTGCTCTCATTTTTACGTCTTTGCCACTGTCTCTGGTAGATAAAGTAAACAACCCAGTGGTCAGATCTACACTCTGTATTTGGTACCAATTTAGGCAACACTTTAGGTTCTCTATGTTGCTACCTGTTTTGGACAATCATTTATTTCCTCTTTCCTGTACAGACTCAGCTTTTCGAAATTGGCATGAACATGGCCTCGTTTCCTTTTGTGATTTTTTTAAGGAGGGCTGTCTTCGTAGCTTTGCTCAATTGCAGGCTGATTTTCAGTTGCCTCCGTCTCATTTTTTTTGTTATTTGCAACTTAGGCACGCCTTATCCACAGTATTTCCTTCATATAACGCTCAATCTGTATCCCAACCTTGGGAACCTTTGTTTGATTTGAACCCTTTTCAGAAATCTCTCATTTCTTCTATATATTCACAGCTCATGACATTTACTGAGACTACATTACTTAAAACTAGACAGACATGGGAGCGTGAGTTAGGGATTAATATTACGGATGACTTGTGGAATGGGGCAATTAAAACAATACGTACAGGAGCGCCCCGTGTCAGACTCCAATTTTTACAGTTCAAGGTTCTACATAGAATACATCGATCAAAGTCACAATTATCTCAATTTTATCCATTATCAGTAGAATATTGTTGTAACAGATGTGGCAATTCCCCTTGTGACCTTAGTCACATGTTTTATTTTTGCCCCTCATTGACTACTTTTTGGACCAATTATTTTGATTCCCTCACTAAGATCACAGGTGTAAGCATTGCTCCACATGCTTTCCTTGCCATATTTGGACATTCCGTGAATCTCCCTCATTTGTCAGCCATGCAGTCTGGGGTACTAACCTTTACTTCGGTAATGGCCAGACGTTGTATTCTCCGTCTGTGGAAATCTCCCAGTCCTCCCGTAATTTCTGTTTGGCTTAGTTATGTGTTACAAGCTCTAAAAATGGAAAAGATACTGGCAACCTCCAATGGCCGTGTTACCAACTTTTATGACAAATGGCGCCCTTTCATATATTGCATCATTGTCCTCTTTGTCTGTCGATTGAGTACCTACCCTCTGTTTTGTTTTGTTTTTTCTTTTTCTTTGTTCTAATTTTTAAAATAGAGACCCATATTTATGTTAATTCCTTATCTGACAAGGTTTTGTTATTTATGCTATTTACAATATTTTGTACTTTATGCTCTTGCATCTGTTTGAAATTTTGTCTCTATCTATAAAAAGAATAAAAAAATATTTGCATAATGTTTGAACATTAAAACATCTGGTATTTGTAGTGTATTCAGTTGAATATAGGTTGAAAAGGATTTGCAAATCATTGTATTATGTTTTTATTTGTTTTACACAACGTCCCATCTTCAATGGAATTGGGGTTGTACATATATACATATACATACACTGCTCAAAAAAATAAAGGGGACACTTAAACAACACAATATAACTCCAAGTAAATCAAACTTCTGTGAAATCAAACTGTCCACTTAGGAAGCAACCCTGATTGACAATCAATTTCACAGCTGTTGTGCAAATGGAATAGACAACAGGTGGAAATTATTGGCAATTAGCAAGACACACTCAATAAAGGAGTGGTTCTGCAGGTGGGGACCACAGACCACTTCTCAGTACCTTTCTGCTTTCTGGCTTATGTTTTGGTCATTTTTGAATGTTGGTGGTGCTTTCACACTCGTGGTAGCATGAGACGGACTCTACAACCCACACAAGTGGCTCAGTTAGTGCAGCTCATCCAGGATGGCACATCAATGTGAGCTGTGGCAAGAAGGTTTGCTGTGTCTGTCAGCGTAGTGTCCAGAGCCTGGAGGCGCTACCAGGAGACAGGCCAGTACACCAGGAGACGTGGAGGAGGCCATAGAACAGCAACAACCCAGCAGCAGGACCGCTACCTCCGCCTTCGTGCAAGGAGGAACAGGAGGAGCACTGCCAGAGCCCTGCAGAATGACCTCCAGCAGGAGGTCACAATGTTAGAAACCGACTCCATGAGGATGGTATGAGGGCCGACATCCACAGATGGGGGTTGTGCTCACAGCCAAACACCGTGCAGGACGCTTGGCATTTGCCAGAGGACACCAGGATTGGCAAATTCGCCACTGGTGACCTGTGCTGTTCATAGATGAGAGCAGGTTCACACTGAGCACATGTGACAGACGTGACAGAGTCTGGAGACGCTGTGGAGAGCGATCTGCTGCCTGCAACATCCTTCAGCATGACCGGTTTGGCAGTGGGTCAGTAATGGTGTGGGGTGGCATTTCTTTGGAGGACGCACAGCCCTCCATGTGCTCGCCAGAGGTAGCCTGACTGCCATTAGGTACCGAGATGAGATCCTCAGACCCCTTGTGAGACCATATGCTGGTGCGGTTGGCCCTGGGTTCCTCCTAGTGCAGGACAATGCTAGACCTCATGTGGCTGGAGTGTGTCAGCAGTTCCTGCAAGATGAAGGCATTGAAGCTATGGACTGGCCCGCCCGTCCCCCAGACCTGAATCCAATTGAGCACATCTGGGACATCATGTCTCGCTCCATCCACCAACGCCACGTTGCACCACAGACTGTCCAGGAGTTGGCGGATGCTTTAGTCCAGGTCTGGGAGGAGATCCCTCAGGAGACCATCCGCCACCTCATCAGGAGCATGCCCAGGCATTGTAGGGAGGTCATACAGGCACGTGGAGGCCAAACACAATACTGAGCCTCATTTTGACTTGTTTTAAGAACATTACATCAAAGTTGGATCAGCCTGTAGTGTGTTTTTCCACTTTAATTTTGTGTGTGACTCCAAATCCAGGCCTCCATTGGTTAATAAATGATTTTTGTGTGATTTTGTTGTCAGCACATTCAACTTTGTACAGAACAAAGTACTCAATGAGAATATTTCATTCATTCAGATCTAGGATGTGTTATTTGAGTGTTCCCTTTATTTTTTTGAGCAGTATATGTGTGTGTGTGTGTGTGTGTGTGTGTGTGTGTGTATGTGTGTGTGTATATATATATATATATATATATATATATATATATATATACACACACACACACACATATATATGTAAGGGTCAGATGCAAGACAAATGTAAGATATGGGGCCTTTACTACATACATTTTTGAAACGTGCCTATATATCCATGAAGATATTATGTAGATATACATATGAAAAATATAGTCAAAGGGTCTGTTTCTAAAGCACTCTTTATTTCTCAAGTGTTAACAATATGTTGCTTTTTACTGTTTACAAATACGGTATTTATGTGCTGTTTTTCAAAGCAGAAATATAGCTGCAGACTGAACTGAAAGTCAAATACATGAAAGCATGCCACTACAAAGCTGCTCCAGGTGAGGAGTGTTCTTGTAGCTTACATGCTTTCCAGCTTATGTTTTTGCACAGATAAATACAGATATAGTTCAGTCTTACTGTTATTTTTTAGACCAAGACATCAAACATAGTACAAACAGAATAAAAACAGAAAAAACAGTGGCTCTATACACGGAAATTATATACATAACACAGCAGTCTTTTTATTAAATTGCATTACACAGGCTGTAAGAACTAAGGCAATTCTTTCATTTGTTGAGTGACCACAGAGAGCCAGGCGGCAAAACTGACTACAGTACAACATCTACTGGTACACCATCTGTTCTGTTAAACACATATCTGATGCCTTCGGTAAAGCCAAAGGCTTGCTTACACACACACACACCTAAAAAAAAAAAGAAAAAAAAAAAAAAAAAAAAAAAAAAAAGGGCAATGCAGGTTCACATAGGGTTTTTTCCTTCATCTGCTTCTGCCAGCACTATGTCAAAGTATAGTTTTTGTATCTCTAAATAATAATAATATAATAAAACAACTTTTTCTCCAAATATGAACTTGTAATATAAATCAAATATGAATCTCAGTGACTTCTTCTCTAAATATTGACTTAGTACCTCAAAATAATGACTTATTTTCTCAGAATATCACAGTATCTCAAAATCACTTCCTTCAAATTGCGACTTAGTATCTAAAAACAATGACTTGTTTTCTGTAAATATTCACTTAGTGTCTCAATATACTGACTTATTGTCTCAAAATACTGAGTCCTATGTTGAAACAATTACTCACGTTTTCAAAATATTGACTCAATATGTCAAAGTAATGACTTGGTATCTCGTAAAAATGACTCGTTGTCCAGAAATAGTCCTTCTAGAAAATTAAACAACTAATTATTTCAGGATGTTAAGTTAATATTTCAAGAAAGTAAGTTATTATTTTGAGGACTGACTAAATATTGTGAGAAAAAAATAAATCATTACTTCAAAATACTAGATCAGCATTTTGAGAAAATAAGTATTGATTTTGAGATACTAAGTCGATATTTTGAGAACATTAGTTATTATTTTCATATGCCACATCAATATTTTGAGGAAATAAGTCAGTGTTTTGAAAAACTAAGTCAATATTCTGAGACAATACTGCGACAAACAGAAGAGCAAAATGGCCTTCCACAAAAAAATATTTTTCTGACTATTAAACCATTTTCCCAAATCCAGCCATGAAGATCCACCTGCACTGCAGTTTGGTGTTTTCTCTGCGCCTCAGTGACAGGTAATTACAGCTCAGCTAATTCTGAAGCCCTTCCAGAGTTGAATATGGCATAATAAGAGCAGCATGACTAAAAACAGTGCAGAACAGTGCAGTACAGTATTGCACTGCAACCTCTGTCTGCTGCAGCATCTTTAAGTGAGTTTCAGTCAATAGGTTTTCCCTTGAACTGTACACTCCAGAGGCAGCAGATTAGGTTAAAAGTTGCTAAACTACCCCTATAAGCCTAAAATGAGGCTTGTTCAATAGGAATCCCCCAAAGCTCATCTCTAAAGAGGTTTGTTATGTGGCTAACTGAGAACATTTTAAAATACCTCACAGGACTGGAAATGGGGAAAGTATCTCTTCAGCATTGCTTTGCCTTTGATGTGACCATTCGCTCAGTATCCCTGCAGCCCCAGCTATGTGCCCCACTTCTGTCAGCAAGTGGTCAGGCTTGGTTTACCCATCAACAGGTGTCCGAAAAGTTGACCTGGCCAAGGGGTGGGCATATCGGAAAGCTCTGCAGCCAGGACCTCACATGGCACCTTCTCCACTTACATACAAGAAGCGTTTTCACTGCCGCAGCCGAGAGCGTGCCCTTTCACCCTCATCTCGCGCTCATTTTAAAGATTCCCTTAAAGATTCTCCTAAACTCCACCTGTTCTTTAAAATGTCTGCATAGTGAAATGACTGAGATGTAAACAAAGTCTTTCAGAGCGGTTTGGTATGAAATGCTCCATTCTAGAAAAACCTACAGAGTTAGAACTGTTACCTACCAAGCCACCCCGTAAAACCTCCCTCCCAAAAGGTTATTGCATAAAATGGTTATGAATATACTGCCTGATACCTGACACCATTGTTTAGACAATAGCTTTAAAGTAAGACTTTGTCATCAACATTACACACAAAAACTCAGAAGACACATGTAAGTTTATTGGTGGTTTTGGATAATAAATAAAATGACTATATTTGTGATGTAGACATCATGATGATTAGCTGCCTCATTAAAAAAAAATGTCTAGATCACCACCACTGTAAAAAAACCCGGGTCTCTACAATGAACTGTTTCACATCAAGCCACTCTGAATGGCTTTATTTTTACCTCAGCCACTGAATTTTTATGAAATTCCCTTCTAAAGCAATGGTTTAGTAAATATAATAGCTCAAACGAAGTGGATCAGCCAAGGCATGTTTCTTTAGTTTTAACACTGGAGTCACAAGGCTAAAGTAGATAGATAATACAAGTTTAAATTGCAAGCGGATACAATTTGCGTGGTGTTAACTGTATGATAATCGTCTTCGGTTGACTCAAACCATGTTGAGCGCTTTAAAAGCTTTTTGTTTGTCCAGAGGTCTGCTTTGAGGCCTGTTTGTGTTGGGTTTTCCCCCCAAAATAGTCAGAATTTTTTAACACAACTATTTTTCAAACTTTATTTCTTACATTTAAACAGACTGGTTTTTGTTAATGTGTCTTTAAGACTGCAATATATGAATATGTAAATAAACTATGTTCTGATTAACTGCTTCATTTAAAACAGTCTGGGCCTTTACATTTAGTTGCAGTGGCAAGGCTAAAGTGCTAAGGGTTGAATAGACAAGATATATTTTAATGCCTTGGTTTTTGTGACATCACAAAAACAATGAATTCAAAATGAGCTTAGTTTTCATATATGGACTGAATGGAATGGGCACATTTTGAAACTTTAACAATGTTTACATACTACATCAAACTCTTTTTAATTAAAAAAAAAAAAAAAACAACAAAGAAAATCCAGTTTCCTGGAGTATGAGCCCATAAACCTCTAATTGACTTGCTTATGTGGTGTATGACATACTGTTATCATGGTTTAAAGATGGCTACAAGCTATGCTAAAATACTTTAGTCCATGTTTATAGATGTATGCATGTTATAGTGTCAGAGTTGACATAATCATGTATTGGCTCATCAACTAAGGGGTTGTTTGGTTTTAACCCTCCTAGGTCTCTCATGGCCTTGAGGTTTTAAAGTGCCTCTTCTTACATTCTGTTTATTTCTGACTCACAGTTCACTGAAACGAGAAGAGAAATTGTGTTGAGAGTGCAGATTCTAAGCTTTCAATCCACATCACGTGTGTCTTTGTAAGTAGAAGAGAAGTTATTTTATTGTGATTTGAATTCGATTAAAAGTTTTGTCTATTTTATCCATATACAGTGTCAGAACTGAGCAAATCTGTTTGATGCAGTTTGGTGGGGTATAACCTTCCAGCAAGACACCAAATATGAGTTGGCTGATCAACCACATTTGAGGTAATGGGGAAAACGGCCTAAATTTGATTTGCGGCCAAACTCTCTCTTTAGTGGTTGTGTTTTAATCTGTGGAGTCACAAACAAACCAAACAAAAGCCAACCTCAATGAAATTTGACGTAATGTCTGCTGTAAATAATAAATCTGTAAAGCAGCAGTCTGCTAAATCAAAGAGAAATCATTTTCTAGGGGATGTAGTGTCCGTTTGCGTGAACAATTAGTCAATCCATGTAGTCAAAGTCCTCTGGAATTCCAAAGGCTTTATCCAGCTGATTGTCATCAAAGGCAAACTTTCTCTTGGCCCAGGATTTGATGGCAAACACATTATCTGCAAAAACAGACACATCTGAGACTCAAACATTTTCTGAAACGTTTTTTTAGCCAGATTTATCACTTCTGAAGAAATATCATCTATGAAGAGTTAGCCAAACTACTGCACAGCTGCTTTACTACTAAACTCAAGTGAAACACAATTTTCCATAATGATTCAATGATTTCAGTCAAACTGTTACTACAAAGCTGGCTATACATAAATAGCAAATAAAACCTGGGAGAAGCCAAACTTCATCCATTACAAACATTAATAACTCAAACTGATGAGACTAACGACAGAGAGGCAGTATGTATAACCTCATGCTAAATACATTTCTTTTCCTTTTACATCATTTTCTCAGACATCCCACAGCTAAATATTTTTTAATTATTCTTAAGCCTTCGGTACCAATGAATAGTAAATACTATTGAATATTCAGTGCCTGCTATAAATTATTCAGTCTCTACTATGAATTATTCCATCAATACTATTGAATATTGAGTAACTACTATGACTTATTTAGTATATACTATAAAAGTTTCAGTATCTGCTACGGACTACTCAGCAACTACTAACACATTCAGTTTAGACTCTGTTATGAGTTCTGTAGTATCTACTATAACATGTTCAGTAGCTACTATGAATTATTAAGCATCTATTATTACCAATATGTATTAAGCATCTACTACAAATTCTCCTGGAAATAAATCAAGTAAGGACATAAGAACTGACTAGTGACAACAAAAATTTTATATTCCTTTTTATATTCCAAATTATTTTTGGTATCATTAATACTACTTTTTTAAATAAAAATTTAATTTCTGATTAAAATAAGTAAATAAATAACAGTATGACAAAAGGTTGATATTTATGAGTACCTTCATAACAGGTAATACTTCATAATTCATCATAACTCATCTTGAATTTCAACTTGAGTATTAGTACTTCAATGCTCATTTTTTTTGTATTTCAGCATGTGGAGTCCTGGATCAGTGGTGCTTGAAGCATTTGATTGTATGTCAAACGGAAAGCATGGAAACGGATTACATTTCTGCAATTAAAGCAGGACTTACCGGTCCATCTGGATACAGCTTCTTTAGCAGTAATGTTCTCCTTACCTACACAAAACACATCAGCACTTATTTTAGCAAAGCATTTCAAACTGTTCGGCAGATTAGATTTCCTGTCCATCACCCCTAGCCTGTTAAACACCATAACTGTCCTGGGAAAACCTTCTCCAAAATGGTCATTTTAAAGTAGGACAATATGTTAACTTTTACTGTAAGTTAATTTAATGAGAATTTAGTCCATGTAGTGTTTTGTTCATTCATCACGAAATGTTCACATGATGTAAGAACAGTTTCAAATAGGGGGAAAGAAACAAACGGAGGTGTTGAGGTTTTGATCTGACAGTGAGGAAATATTCGTATCTTCTAGCTGCAACCTCACGAATTTAAGCACTTTGCATCCTTCTGACTCCCACACAGCCTACATTTGGCTGGCAAGCCTGAATAACCCAAATCTCTGAGGGTGGCTGTACATCATAACAGTAAATCCCCCACAGTTCACAGCGTCTGTAGAAGCTTCTATTCAGACAGTCAGCAGGGACAGGCTCATGCCTGGGCTGTCAAACTGATAGCACCACTCCGGTCATCCATTACAGCTCTGGAGCAAGCCCACGCTGGAAAAACGGCAGATTAATCTGCCATCTCAGTGAAACTCAGCACCTCGCGTGCTGCCACAGGGATCCTGGCACAGGCACCTGAATGGACTGTCCTGAGCGGAGATGTTAACCCTTACCAGTCTACAGATATTACAGCTGTTTACAGCTTTTACTCTTTAAAAAGTAATATTATTACTACACATTAACCCCTACTGTACTCCATTAACAGTCCACAGATATTCCCGTTGTTTAATATGTTTTTCATATATTAAATCTAAATACAGGGTTAACTTTATAAAACCTTAAAACTTTATACAAATATTTTTTTTTCATATCAGTCAGGTCCTAATACAGAGTTATGTAAGTAATTACATTTGATTTACATTTTGTATGAACAGGTTTGAGTCAGCGCTTCACATTTTTCTGTTTACTTTAATGTCAAGGAACATCAAAAATTGGCAATGGTCTTTTTTTATTCTTCTTTCCACAAAAAAGACTATATACACAATAACAACAATCCACAGTTTAATTAACACTTTCCACACAATATCTCCACGTCTTTCAATGAGTTACGAATTACGAAATAATATAAAATTATGTCTTGCTTTTGTTTGCACCTAAGATAACAGCAACTTCTGAGTGTTAACCACCAATTAACAGCTTCTACATAATGCAAGGCATAATGCAATTTGGAAATAAAACTAATAATAGACCATTTTTCTGGTGGGGTATAAGCAATTAAGTCCCAACCTTAAAATAATTTTAAAACATTTAAAAGCATTTAATATTACAAAATGGAACATTTTAAAACCTCATCAAAACCACACACAAAATGAACATTAATAATCTTTGCCTAATATGTTGTTTAGCAAACAACCTGCTATTCAAGAACTGTAGTGCTTATTATAAATTTTACATGATATAATTTGTGGTATTATTTTATCATACTGCATTTTTATAACATTAATAATTTACCATCTCTAAAATCTCTTAATTGTGATTTAGCAGTTTAATAAAGCAGATAATACACCTGCTGACATTAAAACTCTTGATCAAACTGAACTGATCTATTTCAGCCTGTCCTCTTATTTTCATGACTGACTAACACTTGTTTTGTTTGTTTTAGTAACTATGTTAACATGAGTTATACTCCAGTGCATGACTACATAGTTTCTGCTGTGGTGAATGGAGGCGAGTCGGGACAAGCTGCAGCAGATCCATAAAACAAGCCAGAGGCAAGCAGCCGTTGTTTTTGGCAGCCAGTAACATGAAGCAATGGTGTTAATCCATACATAAAAATTGACCTCTTAAGCAGTTTATGGCTATTTCATGCCATATAGAGATACAGCAGGGAAAGACATTTACAGAGACCAAGTAAAAGAAAGAAAATTCACTAAACCCTCATGTTTTGTTTAGGGTCCTGTACACTATAGATCCTAATATTTAGACATTAGACCATTAATAATGACTTTTCTGCATTTTATCAGGGCTACAAATAAACATCTGTAGAGTATACACACATACACACACACACACACATGGACTGGAGCATAAACCCCAAAGTGAATAAATCTAGATGTTATGTCTATCCTGGGTTCCCTCTGAATCACACCGTTGGAGGTTGGTTCAAAGACTCAGACAGCTGCTAGCTGCTAGAAAGAATATTCCAGAACATTGCTCCACAGGGAGATGGGGTAATTAAAACAATGTGCAAGCCAACTCTGGGTTCTGCTGAAAGAGTAGACAAAATAACCATTCTCCAAGGGGAAAGCACAATTAAAAGATTATTCAATGTATTTCAGCACACACAATTAATGCTTGGCTCTGAGATTCATACTGGAGATGATTATTCTTAAATGTCAACTCCACAGCTGCAGGGAGCTCCTTAGAGGGAAGGAACAGCTGCAAGGACAGAAGGAATATGTTGGGTTTTTTTTTAATTAAAAAAAAGAGGAGAAGAGAGGTTACCGTCGTCATCCCATCACACAGACAAATTCAGACTGGTTGCACTAACGATGTGAATTCACCATCGAAAGCAGCAGAGCACGCAAAAACATGCATGTACAAGATCATCACTTGTCATTTTTCAGGAGACATGTATATAAAATAATCTTCTTACATACGGAAAGTTTCCAATGTAAGAGTTACAAAAAAAAAAAAAAAAAAACAATTAAAAGCTAGAAAATTGGACTTAACAACTCTCTACAAAACCAGTTAGGCCATCAAAACTGTCCCCATCAGATAAACAGCAGTAAAGCTTTTACTTTGAGAGAGAGGAGAAAACCAAACTCCGCTCTTGATTCAGATCTGAAAAAAATCCACAGGAGTTTCTGTCTGTGAGAAGAAAACTCAGCACTATGAATCTGAAAGGATGTGTATCTGCCAAGAAGCTCTTACTGAGAAAAGAAAACAGACAAATCAAACAAAGCAGCTGCTGGCTCAGCAACATTGTTCTCAGAACAATGGACTGATCACCATAGAGTCCAGACCTTAAAATCACTACAAGTATTTAGAATTATTTGGATCGCCAAAAGCAGAAAATGCCAAACTTGTAAGATTGAATTTTTATGTAGCACAGATGGAACGCTGGCAGGAGAGAGTGCAGATTCAAATAATAGTTCATAGATAAATCATATACAGAAAAAGTTGTTAGTCACAGCTATACTGTAAACACCTAAAGATACTTTAAGGCACTGGCAGAAACAGGAGTGGGTGCTGATACATAAATACATACATACTGAGATTATAACAGTTCTAGAATAAAGAAAATAAATACACTGCTCAAAAAAATAAAGGGAACACTTTAACAACACAATATAACTCCCAGTAAATCAAACTTCTGTGAAGTCAAACTGTCCACTTAGGAAGCAACACTGATTGACAATCAATTTCACAGCTGTTGTGCAAATGGAATAGACAACAGGTGGAAATTATTGGCGATTAGCAAGACACACTCAATAAAGGAGTGGTTCTGCAGGTGGGGACCACAGACCACTTCTCAGTACCTTTCTGCTTTCTGGCTGATGTTTTGGTCACTTTTGAATGTTGGTGGTGCTTTCACACTCGTGGTAGCATGAGACAGACTCTACAACCCACACAAGTGACTCAGGTAGTGCAGCTCATCCAGGATGGCACATCAATGCGAGCTGTGGCAAGAAGGTTTGCTGTGTCTGTCAGCGTAGTGCCCAGAGCCTGGAGGCGCTACCAGGAGATAGGCCAGTACACCAGGAGACGTGGAGGAGGCCGTAGGAGGGCAACAACCCAGCAGCAGGACCGCTACCTCCGCCTTTGTGCAAGGAGGAACAGGAGGAGCACTGCCAGAGCCCTGCAAAATGACCTCCAGCAGGCCACAAATGTGCATGTGTCTGCACAAACGGTTAGAAACCGACTCCATGAGGATGGTATGAGGGCTCGTCGTCCACAGATGGGGGTTGTGCTCACAGCCAAACACCGTGCAGGACGCTTGGCATTTGCCAAAGAACACCAGGATTGGCAAATTCGCCACTGGCGCTCTGTGCTCTTCACAGATGAAAGCAAGTTCACACTGAGCACATGTGACAGACGTGACCGAGTCTGGAGACGCCGTGGAGAGCGATCTGCTGCCTGCAACATCCTTCAGCATGACCGGTTTGGCAGTGGGTCACTAATGGTGTGGGGTGGCATTTCTTTGGAGGGCCGCACAGCCCTCCATGTGCTCGCCAGAGGTAGCCTGACTGCCATTAGGTACCGAGATGAGATCCTCAGACCCCTTGTGAGACCATATGCTGGTGCGGTTGGCCCTGGGTTCCTCCTAATGCAGGACAATGCTAGACCTCATGTGGCTGGAGTGTGTCAGCAGTTCCTGCAAGATGAAGGCATTGAAGCTATGGACTGGCCCGCCCGTTCCCCAGACCTGAATCTGATTGAGCACATCTGGGACATCATATCTCGCTCCATCCACCAACGTCACATTGCACCACAGACTGTCCAGGAGTTGGCGGATGCTTTAGTCCAGGTTTGGGAGGAGATCCCTCAGGAGACCATCCGCCACCTCATCAGGAGCATGCCCAGGTGTTGTAGGGAGGTCATACAGGCACGTGGAGGCCACACACACAATAGTGAGCCTCATTTTGACTTGTTTAAAGAACATTACATCAAAGTTGGATCAGCCTGTATCCAAATCCAGGCCTCCATTGGTTAATAAATTTGATTTCCATTGATGATTTTTGTGTGATTTTGTTGTCAGCACATTCAACTTTGTACAGAACAAAGTATTCAATGAGAATATTTCATTCATTCACATCTAGGATGTGTTATTTGAGTGTTCCCTTTATTTTTTGAGCAGTGTATAAATCAATTAATTTCTTTTTATTAACCAAATAGATATTTTTTCTAGGTTTAGAGAAAAATATAGACAATTCATAAATAGTGAAGGCCAGTCGAGTTGGATTACAAAACAATAAGTGTGTGTGTGGGCTGGCCTGGAGAAAAGAACATCCAGAGCCACAAGCTGGAGAAAAACAGCATCTTCCACAATAGACTTACAGCACCAAAGAGAATCAAATCAGCACTCAACATGGAGAGAAACAACTGCAGCTAAATTTAACACCTCAAACACATACAGTGTCAGACAAATCTGAAGCAGAGAGCTAAATAGATAACACTGTTACCCACGTACAGGGGCTGATATGAATGTTAATATGAATGAACATCTAAGTGGATTCTAAATAAAATAATATAAAAACTTTAGAACAGAATAAATCAATATCTACATGTAATAAAATTAATATTTTATGTTATAAAATGAACCTTAAGTGTAATAAACCAATATGAACTTCATTTACTAATCCAATGTGTTAGCAATTGGGACCTTAAGGTAGCTGAATTCACTCACTCACTGTCTGGACACATCAGGACTTTGTCACATTTTATTCCAGAAGACCTGAAGCACTGACAACTCAATGTTTCAATTCCTGTAACGGAAAGTGCTTTGAAAAAGTCTACTGGTTTTATTGTTCTGCTCTTGAGGATCATAAGGGCGTCATGAGGGTAGAAATGTGAAGAGAGTCTTGACAAAAGACATGTGATAAGCGTTTGTGATGTTTTAGCCCTTGAGGAAAGCAGAGATTATCATAAAGATACATTACAGTCAAGATGTCTTCCCATTACACCATCCTGAGGGAAACCTCCCAGCTCCACTGGTGGAAATGGGAGCTTTTTAACTTTAAAGGGGAAGTACACCATGACCTACAAAGTCATTCACTGGTTTGATGTCAAGTGGTTTATTGTAAAGATACAGAGGCCTCACAATGTATCTCTCTACCATGAATTGTATTAGAATTAAATAATGTCTTAAGCCAAAAGCTATTCAAAGCAAAAACAATGTCTCAGGCATCAGGCAGCGTGTTCATAACCATTTCATGCAATAACTTTCTGTGAGGGAGCTTTTGGAGTTGGACATATGGTTCCTATTATCACCACTGAACATTTCTTCTCTTTTTTTTTGGGTGCACCTTAATGCATCTGAATTTATTAACAAGAAGTGATGTCCACAAAAGTTTGGACTTTGATTAGCCAAACCAGGTATTGCATGAAGAAGAACACTGGACTCTCACAAAGAGAAATTTGTAAAAGGCTAAATGAACACATTGACAATCATAATATGAGTACTTACTGTATTAAAATTATTTGTATTTGGTAATATTAGTATTTTTTCACTGTGAACATTTCTGACTCAGTACGTTTCTCTACAACTTACTGACCATTTAATCATGCAAAATTTGAAAATTTACTAGAATTCCCTTGTAAAAACTGCTTTTACTTCTCGTGAAAGCTGCTATTTTATTATCATTATATCAGTTTTTGGCATAATTTGAAAGTGTCTTGTTTTTATATTACATGTGAATTTCATGATGAATGGACTGAAAGAAACGGCCCAAAACCTGGTTCTGCAGACTTACATAAAAAATTAAGTATGTTTTTCCTTCTCCTGTAGAGTCATCGTTTTGGAGATAATAGATTTTGCTCTGACCGCAGCGATACACACACACACACACACACACACACACACACACACACACACACACACACACACACACTCTAGGAGAACTTCATTCTGAATGCTAATTTTATTAGAACTTCATTCTGAATGAAAGCCTTCATTTTATATATTGATTCCAAACTTCTGAATAGTAGTATACAGGGCCACACCCACAGTTCATTCCATACTGGGTGATTTAATTTTTTTATGAGTTGAATGAAAGCACTGCAGAAAAATTACTCATGTTGACTCAACCAGGGTGGGACCAAAACACCTGATCTGACATCATCGGTGTGTATACTTTGGGCTTCTTCGCACTGGTTAAAGGGATTCGGTCAACTGATGAGACATGTCAAGTGAGTTAATGAGGAACGAGACAATTTGAAAGTCTCTGCTCATGACATCAGTGACCAAAATTATCAGCTGACACCACAATATTGTTAAAATATACCAAAAAATGATTGAAACATTATCAGCATCAAACTGATTTACTATTAATAAATGTATAAATCATTAATAATAGTCACAAACGATACTTATGCCAAGAAATGTACAGGACATTTAGTAGCAACTGAAGCAACAGCCACCAGGGCAACTTCTTACCCCAGGTAGGGGGTGTTTCTCGGCCCAATAGTAGGGATCTATGCCCATTTTAAAAGGTCTTTATTGCACTACAAAATAAACTGGAACAGCAGACAGTTTTATTTCCTCTAACTGTGTGCAGGTTTGTAAAGCATCATCCTCTACATGATAAACTAGACGTTAGTAGCCTTACAGTAAATGGATACTGCTCTTCATTACTTGTTACCTTTACACTGATCCATTTAACCAAAACCAAGTACAGAGACCATTCACCAAAAGAAACAGAACATTAAATGTAACTGATACAGTAATAAAATACTTCACTGCTACATCAACACCATTCTGTCTTTCCATTTACTTAATTTAGGCAAAAAGTGTGATGTGATTATTTTATTGACGATTAAATGATATGAACAAGACACATGACAGAGCTCTGACTGCTGCATTAAAAAAGAAAACTTTCCCACCACCACAGATTAAAATTGCTGAGACATCATTTAGCCCCATTTTCATTAGCACAATACAGGTCTGAAATGTTTAATTATGTCGGACGTGTTACAGCAGTGAAAACGCTTAAATAGATTAGAACAAGTACAGACAAAAACCTGCCTCCGTTAAGGATACTGCAACTCTTTTTAGCTCTGCTAATGTAGCTTAGTCCAGATGTAAAGATAACAGTGTGTTAGTGTCAGACACCACATAATCAGGTCTATGTGAGATTAAACAACTCCACATACACATGGTATGATGATTTACGCATGCAGTTAATACCATGCTAATTGATGGGGTGTAAGGTTTCAATATTTGATAGCTATATACGTGAAAACTACAGACACTAAATATGTCTCCGCACTAACAGTTGGTGTAAGGGGGAAATTGTGAATTAGATTTTAGGCTATACTATTACTTTAACTATGCCATGCTGAAGAATCGCAGGACTGGAGTTTGCGAACTCAGGCTTACAACGTTGCTAAGAGCCTACAGCTGTTATATTCATGTATTCTAACTCCTAATGGCTGCTCTTCATGACCAGTCCTTTGAAGAAAACATAAAAACACAACCTAAGACCTTTAGCCCTCAACTTAAACAAACATAAACCAAGCATGAGACTCAAATGCAAGCATGAGAACAAACAAATGCAAGAAAAAGAATTTTCGGCTTGGGCATTAATTCTGATAAATGTAACCCACTAAATTGGCTTTTAAGAGAGATTATCATTGTAATCAGGGATTTGAGAGAGCAAATGCAAAGCTTAAGTCCTATACAAGCTATTGTTGTTTGAATATGGCAATGCAATAAAAGACCTGTTAGGCCAGAGACAGTTGGATGTGCTTACATCAACTTTACAGATGAACTTAGAAAGGTGATGAAATCCCCCTCTAACCGATTTTTGCCTTTTTCTGCTTCTTGTAAGAGTTGATCCGTGTTTGATATTTATATATATATAGTACACCAGGAGACGTGGAGGAGGCCGTAGGAGGGCAACAACCCAGCAGCAGGACTGCTACCTCCGCGTTTGTGCAAGGAGGAACAGGAGGAGCACTGCCAGAGCCCTGCAAAATGACCTCCAGCAGGCCACAAATGTGCATGTGTCTGCACAAACAGTTAGAAACCGACTCCATGAGGATGGTATGAGGGCCCGACATCCACAGATGGGGGTTGTGCTCACAGCCAAACACCATGCAGGATGCTTGGCATTTGCCAAAGAACACCAGGATTGGCAAATTCGCCACTGGCGCCTTGTGCTCTTCACAGATGAAAGCAGGTTCATACTGAGCACGTGACAGACGTGACAGAGTCTGGAGATGCCATGGAGAGCGATCTGCTGCCTGCAACATCCTTCAGCATGATCTGTTTGGCAGTGGGTCAGTAATGGTGTGGGGTGGCATTTCTTTGGAGGGCCGCACAGCCCTCCATGTGCTCGCCAGAGGTAGCCAGACTGCCATTAGGTACGAGATGAGATCCTCAGACCCCTTGTGAGACCATATGCTGGTGCGGTTGGCCCTGGGTTCCTCCTAATGCCCGACAATGCTAGACCTCATGTGGCAGCTGTCCAGGAGTTGGCGGATGCTTTACTCCAGGTTTGGGAGGAGATCCCTCAGGAGACCATCCGCCACCTCATCAGGAGCATGCCCAGGCGTTGTAGGGAGGTCATACAGGCACGTGAAGGCCACACACAATACTGAGCCTCATTTTGACTTGTTTTAAGGACATTACATCAAAGTTGCCTGTCAAAAAGCCTGTAGTGTGTTTTTCCACTTTAATTTTGTGTGTGACTCCAAATCCAGGCCTCCATAAATTTGATTTCCATTGATGACTTCTCTGTGATTTTGTTGTCAGCACATTCAACTTTGTACAGAACAAAGTATTCAACGAGAATATTTCATTCATTCAGATCAAGGATGTGTTATTTGAGTGTTCCCTTTATTTTTTGGAGCAGTGTGTGTGTGTGTGTGTGTGTATGTGTATTTTATATATATATATATATATATATATATATATATATATATATATATGTATATATATATATATATATATATATATATATATATATGTATATATATATATATATATATATATATATATGTATATATATATATATATATATATATATATATATAAATAAAACACACACACACACACACACACACGTACATACATATATACATACATACTTATAGGATGTCAGGAAGTTATGAAGAAAGACTGAATTTGACTAAGTTGTAGCAGCCTGTTCTGACTATACTGTTTTTGTGATGCCACAAAAAAACAACATATTTATAAACATTATAAAACTTGCAGCAGTTTTGCCCTACTAAGTGCCCAGGCAGCCTGGCATCCATGGTAATTAATGGCAGCCAATCAGAACAGAGCTCATTTGCATACATGGGAGTGTCTGATAAATGCCATAAATATAAAAGCAGGAAAAAAAAACTGCACATATGGCATTTAAGCTTAAGTCAAGTATGTCCAAGAGGTAAGGGACAATCTGCACTTAGTCATTCAGCTTACAAACAAATTTCACTCTGTGAACCCCCCGATGTGGGTGTTGCGTACTCACGCATCTCCTGCACCACCTCAGGATCACATTCTTTGTACTTCTCCAGCTCCGTCCGCAGCTTCTCTCTTTGCTCTCTGAGAGACTGGAGCTCTTTCTGAAGAGCAGCTCGCTCTTTCTGCAATTTATTAATTCAAATGCTGAAACAGAGTGTGCTTCAGGGAGGAGTAGCAAGCACGCATTGATGATTACAGATGGCAGGGATTTGTTAAAAGGAAGTGTTGTTCCAGAAAAGCAAAGCAATGCTGATTCAGAAACATGCTTTACTTAAAAAAGTCACATTCACATTGTATCATGGCTAGAATAATAGCTCATTAGGGTGTTAGCTTGGGTCTAACTTATTAGCTTGCAGCTAGTGTATTACATCAGGACTCTATAAAGCACAGTTCTACCATTCTAAGCACATTATATTGATGATTGCTCTGAAAATAGAAAACACTGAAATACTTACTGTATCCTGCCGACCTTCTTTGGCTTTCTCAACTGCTTGCTGAAGGGCCACTCTCCGCTGTTTCCCTTCTGCATGCTAAAGCAAATGTGAGGGGATAAAAACAGAAGTTTGGTTACAATACTTGTTGTATTTATCTTATTTGCATTTAATCTAAACATAAATTTTTATGAGAAAAACACATAATATCTAATCTGTTTCTGAGAAAAACAAAAACGTCTTACAAGTAATTTTCTCAGAGGCCTAAAACTTTTGCAAAGTACTATACTATACATAAACTTATTGCACATGATATCAGATGGGTGCAATCTACATTACCAAATGTACATATAGTGAGGGCTGGCAGATTTAGTAGCATGAATAGTTCAAATAATACTGAGTGACATATTAGTAAGAAATGGTCTTTGTTTGCTTTCAGGCATTGTGGAGTGAGTGGTAGCATTAGCATCTTTGGCTCACCTGTTTCTCCAGGTCCTCCAGTCTGTGTTTGCGGGCATGTAGGGCTTTGCTGGGAAAAGCCCAGTAATAGTTAGAGGTGCCCACTCTCTCAGAATCCACCATGTTATCATCAACCAGACTCTGCAGCACCTCCTTCACTGACATGGGGGCTAAAGAGAGGAGGAAAGGACAAGCACTGGTTACTGATATCAATAAGGTGTAATTTTATGTAGTTGTTGAAAACCGCAAAGAAAAACCAATGTGGGACACTATGATCTAAATGTTTAAACTCAAATCTGTTTTAATTTATCAGTGAGGCAGAATTATACAAATAGCAATATAAGTCTTACAAAGCAGTCAAAAACTTTTAAGTATAT
Organism: Pygocentrus nattereri; assembly: GCF_015220715.1. Lineage (NCBI taxonomy): Eukaryota > Metazoa > Chordata > Actinopteri > Characiformes > Serrasalmidae > Pygocentrus > Pygocentrus nattereri. The sequence continues at coordinate 13,814,022 of NC_051232.1, forward strand.
CCAAACAAAGCAAAATTATTTTATCATGGCGATTATCATTTTTGGTAGACTTTATATGTAGCATGCATTATGGTGCATTTTCTATTGTTAAAACTACGCTGTGTGGACACCACCACTTTCAGCAGAACTAACACCACATATTACTGATATATGGTTTGTTGACAGTGAGGCGTGAAGACTACATGGCCTACACAGTCCCAACATAAAGCATTCATTCACATATATGTGGTACAGTATTTCAAAGTTATGTTAGTAAAACTGCTATATGGAGCAAAACAGTGCCTCATTAAAAGCCACATTAAGATATGACAACAACCTGTGAAAGCCTGGTTACCAAAGAGGGCTGAGCGCCCCCTGCTGGTATTTACTGATATCTGTAAGTCATTCAGGAATCAATGCTGTGCTCCATTTATGTTTATAAGAGAAAATTTACATACAAACATATGCACAATGTCTATGTCTAGAGATGTTTGATGATCATCTTCTTCTACAGGTTGTAACTGTGCTGGTATTTCATTTGAACTGTCGTGTTTAACATGTTTAATCTTCCGCTGTAAAATACTTTTAATTATTATTATTATTATTATTATTGAGGGGTTGTAGTAATAGCATTATTGTTCTTGTTAAAAGCCTAAACACAGCCACTTTGGCAGTGTTCCTGGCAAAAACATAGTAGTAGTACTGTTTCGCCAGTATATTAAATCTGGGTATTATTCAGGATTTATTTCAGGTTTGATTTATGCTCATGAATTTTTAGGTGTTACTACTTACTGATTCCTTTGGATTTGGGGGCAATTTTTTCAATGTCCTTCAGCTGAAACACATCTTTCTGGAAGAAACAGGAATACAGCTTTACCCAGTCAGCCTGGCTAAACTTCTCACAGTGAGTCGATTAGTTTTCTCATTTTTGTGTTACAGATCAAAACCACAGGTGGCACAACCAAAGATCTAATCTCATCTAATAATGTGTTCAACATATCATCAAAAAGCATTCATGGAAATAACGATATTCTTAGTGCTACAGTTTAAATACCAGTTCCACAGTAAATTTAAAGTACCATTTATGTTAAGCATGAAATTAAAATGTACTTACAGTTTCAAAAAATATCTCCATCATTCGACTTCTTTTCTCTTCCAAACTTAGTCCTTTCTTTTTCGACTGTTGGGGAAAAACAGCAAATAAAAAAGTCTCATGATGACACTTTGAAGCATGCTCCTCTACTAAAAAACACTATAGCAATAATCTATAATAACAGCAATAATGTGTAATCTCCTGTCCCTCAGTTCCATTGTAGAGGATGGATTAAGTTGTTCCACTGTAGACTAAACATTTGCTGCATGTTCTGTACTTCTGCTCCAGTTTATTTATTCATTCATTTAGAAGCAGTACTTCCTAAGGGTGTAAGGACTTCAATACAGTATTCAAAAAGCACAAACTGCACGTTACAGATTGTAAGCAAATGCTATACTCTCAAGCCACCCATGCTCATTTATTCAACATTTCATTTTAATACTCTTGTTTATTGTTCACTGTTTTTCTGATTCATCGATTCATTAAACACCCTGAATTACTTTCATGTTTTCCATGTAACTGAAGTTATCATTTTCTGATCAAAGGTAAGTGGGCGGGGAGCGGGTGGGGCTTGTGCTCTAGACACACCCACCCACAAATGAGTGGGAATTTTCTCTTCATGACCTTATAAACTTAGCTATTTTATGTTTAGATAGCCACAAGCCACATTTAAGACAAAACTAATAAGTCAACATCACATTTAAGTTAAAAGTCCTGTTCCCGCCCGGTTTCGAACCGAGGACCTTTCGCGTGTTAGGCGAACGTGATAACCACTACACTACGGGAACTGCGGTAGCAACAACGTCGGGTCACTGCCGTTTTCAACTGCCACTTACATGAACGTAAGACACATTTCCACTGTTATTATAGTCGTTTTGAATCTTTTCAGAAGCAAGAGTCACCGTGAACATCGCAGGTCTTTAACCGGCTAACCTGTCCGTTTAGCAAACAAGCGAGAGAGCCGAGACAAACACTGTGAAAACAACTATACACGCTATTTTACACAAACCTGAGGTTAAAAACACCAGTTTAATAAAGTCAGTCTTTAGTTTCGCACATTAGCGCGGAGCGTTAGGTCATCTATCAGCAAATGTAAAATAACTTGAGCTCGCTGTCTCTACGGCTAAAAGCAGCTCACAGCGCTCAGTGTTCAACCTCAGCTACATTCACAGCTAAAGCTAAACGCCTTTTAAAGTCATTTACTCCGGGTACCCCCTCTTCACCACGGAGACATGCTTTTATCACAGCAAGGCGGTATATGCTTACTGTAACCCAGTGAGCTGGAAAAAGGCCCTACCATTCTCAAACCAACTTTAGCTCCTGTCAGTGAACTGAACTGAAGCTCCTGTCCTCTGGTAGACTGAGTAAACGCCACCGCCGCCGCTCTGTTTCCCGCCACCTCAGCCGGCATGACACCAAAGCGCATGCGCTGGAACATGTTTTTTCCCCACATTTATTTTTTCTCTTTATTAATATTAGTCTGGGGGTTAATCAACAGATTTTGTTGTTTAAAATACTGTTTTTCCATGTTGAACTCATCTTTCTTTATTTAAAAGTTATTAGCTTTAACAAATGTCTAACTTAAAACACACTAACAAGCATCCCACAGAGCTTGTTCTCACTGGTTTGGAGTGATGTACATTTTATATAGTTATATCTTGGGATAACATCTACAATACTTATTTGAATGTGCTTGATTAAATGTAATAGCCATGCTTTTATTTCCATTTTACCTTTATTAACATATCAAATTTGGCTTTTATGCTGTTAAAATGGGATTTTCTGCTGTTTTCTGCTTGTTAAAAATCAGTAGTCCCATGTGAGGAAAAGCCTCAATTTAATGAAAAGTTAGGTGATAAAACTCAACTTTATCCATATGGGTTGACTGATGAGAAGAAAATCATTCTGTGCTCAGAGAACATCTGAACGTTTGAGGACTTTAATATTTCGCATTATAGTATTAAAAGAGTTAATATTGATGTGTGATACATCCGTGGTCTCGCAGCGCCCTCTGCTGGAGACGCGAGTGTCATTGCCGTGTTGTAACAATATTTGGCCGTATGGGGGCGAGCTGCACAGACTCACTGACTTTACTGACTGAACCTAATAAATGAATACGGAGTGTCTTTACTTACACTGACCGTTTACTGTTTAATTATCATCATGATATTAAAATACAATCTTTCCATACTTCTTCATAAACACCTCAGTCAGAAACTACAAACTTTAGCTTTGCCAGCAATGTTGTCGGCCAGAGCCGGTGGATGAGGCACCTGGCCACTCCCTATTCCTCCCGTTATATCAAAAACAGAACGGCTAAACAGCAGAGGGCGCCCGCGAGGGAGTCCTCAATTGATTGGAGTAAAAGGAGCTCAACGGCTAAAAACGAGAAGTTAAAATATTTTCTAATCACTCATCCAGAACCTTTCTTTAATTTTAGAAAGCATAAGGATGTATTTCACTAAAGAAACAAAGAAAACTCACCTATATATTTCCTTTTTTCTACAGCAAACGGGTTTTGGGCAGCAGGAGGCGGGCTTTGCTGCTAGAGCGGGATGATTGATTGGCGAGCGGAGCAGCTCATTGGCTGTTCGCGCTCACTGACGACATGGACATACAAGAGGCGCCGTTTTAAACTCCTATAGCTCGAGTTTAAAAGCTCTTAAAAACATAACAGCGCTGTTAAAATGTTTTATGCTGTACTGTGTTCAGGAAATGATTGTATTCGTTTACCTTAAAATGTTTAACCATTTATAAACTATGATTTTGGTCAAATGCTCCATAGCAACCCATTCATTTTGGACTCGCACGGGAGCGCCCTCTAGCGTTTAGAGAAAACGGGAGGACACTGCAGAGTGGTAATTCTCTAAGTTCTCTGGTAGGGCTGTGAATTCCCTGCCTCGACCCATCCCTGCTCATAAAAGACTAGCCCTTTTCTGGATACTCCTTTATACCCAAACATGACTACATCATCTCTTTTCAAATGTTTTCTAACATTTAACAATGATCCTGGTCTTAAATCGCTCCTGTCCTTTTTTAATGTTCTGCAGACATGAATTTCAGAATGAGAAATTATTATAAAAGATAAGATGAGGTATTAAATATCTGGTCTGTACTGCTTTCTTTTGAATACAGGTCACAGTGAATTTACAAATTTCTGTTTTCTGTTGGGACATGCTGTCCCAGCGTTTTTGTAATCTGGTTTGTAGTCCAGACATAAGACAAAGTCATTTGGATTGGAGTGGTTTGGGATAAAATGCTCAGTTCTAGAGAAACTTACAGCGTCAGAATTGTTCATAGTGGTGGTGATAGGAACCTTCACAGAAAGCTTTTACATGAAATGGTTGAGAATATACAATGTAATGTCTGGGACACTGTTTTACAATAATTTCATCCTGAAAAGTGTATTTTTTTTCCCCCAATCTGTTTATGTTGGAGGGGTACATACAGGATGTTGTGAGACAAAATAACCCCCCAAAGAAAACTGCATTTTTCACATTTTTCACTATTTACCGTAATTATCATTACATATAAAAGAGCAGAAGGCAAGTGTAGATTCAATGGTTATTTGGATAGTAAATACAACGGCTGTGTTTGTGTTATAGACATGGTGAGCCCATGTTTGTAAACAAATCTGAGTCTTTACAATAAACCATTTCACACTAAACCACTCTGAGTGACAGTTTACACCTCAGCCACTGAAAAATTCTGTGAAATTGCATTTTAATATTTCTGGAGTTTCTCAAAGACAACTGCCAGTAACAGAGTAAATATGCCAGTAACAGAGTGAAATATGCCAGTAACGGAGTTAAATATGCCAGTAATTGAGTGAAATATGCTTGTAATAGAATTAAATATGCCAGTAAAAGAGTGAAGTATACCAGTAATAGAATTAAATATACCAGTAACAGAGTTAAATATGCCACTAACAGAGTGAAATATATGCAAGTATATGCCAGTAATAGAATTAAATATGCAAGTAACAGAGTGAAATATACCAGTAACGGAATTAAATATGGCAGTAATTGAGTGAAATATGCCAGTAATAGAATTAAATATACCAGTAACGGAGTTAAATATGCCAGTAATTGAGTGAAATATGCCAGTAAAATAGTGAAATATACCAGTAACAGAGTTAAATATGCCAGTAACAGAGATAAATCTGCCAGTAACAGAGTGAAATATCCCAGTAACGGAATTAAATATGCCAGTAACAGAGTGAAATATGTCAGTTACAGAGTGAAATATGCCAGTAATTGAGTGAAATATGCTTGTAATAGAATTAAATATGCCAGTAAAAGAGTGAAGTATACCAGTAATAGAATTAAATATACCAGTAACAGAGTTAAATATGCCACTAACAGAGTGAAATATATGCAAGTATATGCCAGTAATAGAATTAAATATGCCAGTAACAGAGTGAAATCTGCCAGTAACAGAGATAAGTATGCCAGTAACAGAGTAAATATGCCAGTAACAGAGTAAATATGCCAGTAACAGAGTGAAATATGCCAGTAACGGAGTTAAATATGCCAGTAATAGAGTGAAATATGCCAGTAACAGAGTGAAATATGCCAGTAATTGAGTGAAATATGCTTGTAATAGAGTTAAATATGCCAGTAAAAGAGTGAAATATACCAATAACGGAGTTAAATAGGCTAGTAACAGAGTGAAATATACCACTAACAGAGTGAAATATATGCAAGTATATGCCAGTAATAGAATTAAATATGCAAGTAACAGAGTGAAATATACCAGTAACGGAATTAAATATGGCAGTAATTGAGTGAAATATGCCAGTAATAGAATTAAATATACCAGTAACGGAGTTAAATATGCCAGTAATTGAGTGAAATATGCCAGTAAAATAGTGAAATATACCAGTAACAGAGATAAATCTGCCAGTAACAGAGTGAAATATCCCAGTAACGGAATTAAATATGCCAGTAACAGAGTGAAATATACCAGTAACAGAGTTAAATATGCCAGTAACAGAGATAAATCTGCCAGTAACAGAGTGAAATATCCCAGTAACGGAATTAAATATGCCAGTAACAGAGTGAAATATGTCAGTTACAGAGTGAAATATGCCAGTAATTGAGTGAAATATGCTTGTAATAGAATTAAATATGCCAGTAAAAGAGTGAAGTATACCAGTAATAGAATTAAATATACCAGTAACAGAGTTAAATATGCCACTAACAGAGTGAAATATATGCAAGTATATGCCAGTAATAGAATTAAATATGCCAGTAACAGAGTGAAATCTGCCAGTAACAGAGATAAGTATGCCAGTAACAGAGTAAATATGCCAGTAACAGAGTAAATATGCCAGTAACAGAGTGAAATATGCCAGTAACGGAGTTAAATATGCCAGTAATAGAGTGAAATATGTCAGTTACAGAGTGAAATATGCCAGTAACGGAGTGAAATATGCCAGTAACAGAGTGAAATATGCCAGTAATTGAGTGAAATATGCTTGTAATAGAGTTAAATATGCCAGTAAAAGAGTGAAATATACCAATAACGGAGTTAAATAGGCTAGTAACAGAGTGAAATATACCAGTAACAGAGATAAATCTGCCAGTAACGAAGTGAAATATGCCAGTAACAGAGATAAGTATGCCAGTAACAGAATGAAATATGCCAGTAACAGAGTGAAATATACCAGTAATAGAGTTAAATATACCAGTAACAGAGTAAATATGCCAGTAACAGAGTGAAATATGCCAGTAACGGAGTTAAATATGCCAGTAACAGAGTTAAATATGCCAGTAACGGAGTTAAATATGCCAGTAACAGAGTTAAATATGCCAGTAACAGAGTGAAATATGCCAGTAACGGAGTGAAATATGCCAGTAACAGAGTGAAATATGCCAGTAATTGAGTGAAATATGCTTGTAATAGAGTTAAATATGCCAGCAATGGAGTGAAATTTGCCAGTAACGGAGTTAAATATGCCAGTAACAGAGTGAAATATGTCAGTTACAGAGTGAAATATGCCAGTAACGAAGTGAAATATGCCAGTAACAGAGTAAATATGCCAGTAACAGAGTAAAATATGCCAGTAACAGAATGAAATATGCCAGTAACAGAGTAAATATGCCAGTAACAGAGTGAAATATGCCAGTAACGGAGTTAAATATGCCAGTAACAGAGTGAAATGTGCCAGTAACAGAATGAAATATGTCAGTAACAGAGTGAAATATACCAGTAACAGCGTGAAATATGCCAGTAACAGAGTTAAATATGCCAGTAACAGAGTTAAATATGCCAGTAATAGAGTGAAATATGTCAGTTACAGAGTGAAATATGCCAGTAACGGAGTGAAATATGCCAGTAACAGAGTGAAATATGCCAGTAATTGAGTGAAATATGCTTGTAATAGAATTAAATATGCCAGTAAAAGAGTGAAGTATACCAGTAATAGAATTAAATATACCAGTAACAGAGTTAAATATGCCACTAACAGAGTGAAATATATGCAAGTATATGCCAGTATTAGAATTAAATATGCCAGTAACAGAGTGAAATATGTCAGTAACAGAGTGAAATATGTCAATAAGAGAGTGAAATATGCCAGTAACAGAGTGAAATATGTCAGTAACAGAGTGAAATATGTCAATAAGAGAGTGAAATATGTCAGTATCAGAGTGAAACATACCGGTAACAGAGTGAAATATGCCAGTAACAGAGATAAGTATGCCAGTAACAGAGTTAAATATGCCAGTAATAGGGATAAGTATGCCAGTAACAGAGTAAATATGCCAGTAACAGAGTGAAATATGCCAGTAACGGAGTTAAATATGCCAGTAACAGAGTGAAATATGCCAGTAACAGAATGAAATATGCCAGTAACAGAGTGAAATATACCAGTAATAGAGTTAAATATACCAGTAACAGAGTAAATATGCCAGTAACGGAGTTAAATATGCCAGTAACGGAGATAAATATGCCAGTAACACAGTGAAATATGTCAGTAACAGAGTGAAATATACCAGTAATAGAGTTAAATATACCAGTAACAGAGTAAATATGCCAGTAACGGAGTTAAATATGCCAGTAACGGAGATAAATATGCCAGTAACACAGTGAAATATGTCAGTAACAGAGTGAAATATACCAGTAATAGAGTTAAATATACCAGTAACAGAGTAAATATGCCAGTAACGGAGTTAAATATGCCAGTAACAGAGATAAATATGCCAGTAACACAGTGAAATATGTCAGTAACAGAGTGAAACATACCGGTAACAGAGTGAAATATGCCAGTAACAGAGTTAAATATGCCAGTAACAGAGATAAATATGCCAGTAACAGAGTGAAATATGTCAGTAACAGAGTGAAATATGTCAGTAACAGAGTGAAATATGTCAATAAGAGAGTGAAATATGTCAGTAACAGAGTGAAACATACCGGTAACAGAGTGAAATATGCCAGTAACGAAGTGAAATATGCCAGTAACAGAGTGAAATATGCCAGTAACAGAGTGAAATATTTCAATTACAGAGTGAAATCTGCCAGTAACGGAGTTAAATATGCCAGTAACAGAGTGAAATATGTCAGTAACAGAGTGAAATATGTCAGTAACAGAGTGAAATATGTCAGTAACAGAGTTAAATATACCAGTAACAGAGTTAAATATGCCAGTAACAGAGTTAAATATGCCAGTAACAGAGTTAAATATGCCAGTAACAGAGTTAAATATACCAGTGGTAAGTGAAATCTGCGGGCCAGATCTGGGCCACATCCATTAAGTCTTCATGTTCAGACTATACAGGCCAGATATGGCCAAAACCCTTAGTTGTACTCATGTTACAGTGCTGGGTCCACATAACATTAGTTCTTCTTGTTTTACAGTATATGGGCCAGATGTGGGTTGAGGACCCAGCCAGAAATGGACCAGAACAAAACCACAAAGGGATGTTTACCATGTGGCCAAATAAATTTTGCTCACTGGGCACTCTGTTTAGGAATTGTTATGGATCCATACCAAAGTAAGTCTAATTTATCTCACACCACTGCAATAATGCTAATTTCCATTAGTGCCATAGTGTGATTCCCAGTATTCTGCTAGCACCATGCTAACAGTGGAAATATCTTGCATGTAGAAACATCCATGTTCAATGAATAAAAATTGTTGCAAGTTAATATAGATTTATCTTAGCTTTTAGCATGCTATCATTTAGTCAGCTATTAACAGGTACCAGGGTAGGGTATATAAAAGGTGATAAACTGTAGTCAGTATAGTGTCTTACTCTTGTAACTCATTTTATTTTGCTGCTACAGGACATGACGGACATGACTAGTGTGCCTGGTCTAACCATGATAGCTAATGTTAAGGTTTAGGTTTACTCACTAAAAGGTTTCCACTGAGCTCTACTTGCTCTACTTCTACAAATTCTGCCTACTCTTTATATAGTTAGGTTAACTTAAATCCAATATTTTTTCTTCTGTAATGAATTGGCCTCAGTTATAAATACTCCATAATATTAAATGAACCATTCATGCAATAGTGAATATACATATATAGCTTAGACAAGGCTAGAAGCCCCCATTTCTGAGTACTGTAATAGCTTAATGCATATTTGCCATTGTGTTAGCACTCAAGGTGAAAGGCTGAATAAACCTGAACACAAAACACCATTGTGGTGAGAATAACCAAAACATGTGAAATGTATCCAAACTTTACATGTAGCATAAAAGTATGCTATAAGACAAAAACATACAAGGAGTTACATTCATAAACAAAAAAAAAATTTAGTTAATAAAGAGAAACCAAGCAAATCGCTAAGAATACTGAGAAGCTTTTTAGGCACACGACTCTTTTGCCTGTACACTGTTAAAAATAAAGGTTCTGTGCAGGTACATTATTTGTTCATCAAGGTACAAACAATATAAATGCACCCACAAAGGTACAACAGTAGTGTATGGGCCATATTTAAGTGTTTTGATGGTTTGTTTATATGTTCTCTTTTGTTAGCTTTATGAGTGTGCGCCCCCTATAGGTGATTGGTGCCACCCTATAAATCTGTGACTGAGATGCCTGACGGAAAGGAAGGCAGAGCAGCAATACCGTCATTTACCTCAGTTGGCGCCTCAGTTGGTACCTCGACACTCAGCCGCCATTGGGGCCTGTCAGCCAAACAACCTTGCTCTATCCTGGGCTCCTAATAGTTATTAATGTGATGTTTATGGACTTCAGGCTATTACTGCAAAATTTCATTTTGTATTTCTATAAATTCTATAAATTTCCGGCGATATTTTGCATCAAATACCCTCTTTGGAATTCTTGGAAACCAACTGTGAGTCTGACACTGAATCTGTCTTCTTTTGTGTGGTAAAGACAACTGGAAACTGGAAACAAGGGGTTAAAGGATAAACTCAAACTGGTTTTACCATTACAAGTAGTTTTAAGGTCCAGTTGTGTAGCTTACATAAGTTTTTCCATGTGAAAAGTATGTATTTGTACCCTTTTATAATCTAATGTTTTAAAACAGAACAATTAAATAAGAAGCCTGGAGATGAGATGGGGAGTGTGGAGTCAGTATAACATAGAAAATATCATTTCAATTTATTATGGTAGTTAAACTATATTTCCAAAAGTATTCGGTCATCTGGCTTCACACACATATGAACTTGAGTGACATTCCATTCTTAATCCATAGGGTATAATATGATGTCGGCCCACCCTTTGCAGCTATAACAGCTTCAACTCTTTTGGGAAGGATTTCCACAAGGGTTAGGAGTGTGTTTATGGGAATTTTTGACCGTTCTTCCAGAAGCGCATTTGTGAGGTCAGACACTGATGTTTAAGTGAAGGCCTGGCTCGCAGTCTTTGCTCTAATTCATCCCAAAAGTATTCTGTTGAGTTGAGGCTGGATGGCATTAGTGCCAGGCTCCTCAAGTCCTGCGCAGATCAGCTGTGTGGGATAGTGGAGCACATTTTCAACACAAGCCTGAAGCTGGGGAGAGTACCACAACTGTGGAAAACACCTTGTGTGGTGTCATTGCCAAAAACACAGCACCCAAAGGACCTCAGCAGCTACAGGCCGGTGGCACTGACATCACACCTGATGAAGACACTGGAGAGGCTGGTCCTTAGACAACTCCACCCTATGGTGAGCTCATCTATGGACACACTTCAGTTCGCCTACCAACCTGGCATCCGGGTGGATGACGCCATCATCTACCTGCTGCATGGAGCTCTTTCTCACCTGGAGAAGCCTGGGGGCACTGTGAGAATCATGTTCTTTGATTTCTCCAGTGCTTTCAACACCATACAGCCTGGGCTCCTGAAGGACAAGCTGGAACAGGCAGGGGTGAGCCATCACCTAACACACTGGATCCTGGACTACCTCACCAACCGTCCACAGTATGTGAGGACAAGGGACTGTGTGTCCGACATTGGTTGTCTGTAACACCCCACAGGGGCCCCACAGGGGACGGTGTTAGCACCGTTGCTCTTCACCCTGTACACTGCAGACTTCATGTACAACTCACCAAACTGCCACCTACAGAAGTTCTCTGATGACTCAGCGATCGTCGGCCGCATCACAAATGAGGACGACAGAGAGTACAGAGAACTGATTCAGGACTTTGTGGACTGGTGTCTGCGGAATCACCTAGAGATCAATGCGGGGAAGACCAAAGAACTGGTGGTGGATTTCTGCAGGTGCACACATCCCCCAACAGCAGTGAACATCCAGGCAATGGACATTGAAAGAGTGGACTCTTATAAGTACCTGGGTGTGCACCTTAACTGTAAACTGGACTGGTCAGACAACACAGCTGCACTTTACAGGAAAGGACAGAGCAGACTCTACCTGCTCAGGAGTCTGAGGTCATTTGGAGTGCAGGGGCCACTCCTGAGGACCTTTTTTCAACACAGTGGTGGCATCAGCCATCTTCTATGGAGTGGTCTGCTGGGGCAGCAGCATCTCCACTGCAGACAAGAAGAAACTGGACAAACTGATCCGGAGGGCCGGCTCGGTCCTAGGGACTCTTCTAGACCCAGTGCAGGCGGTGGGAGAAAGGAGGATGCTGAACAAGCTAGCATCCATGCTGGAGAACTACTCCCACCCCACGTATGAGACTCTGGCAGCACTGGGCAGTTCCTTCAGTGACCGGCTCCTTCACCCCAAGTGTGTGAAGGAGCGTTATCGCAGGTCCTTCCTTCCTGCTGCTGTGAGACTGTACAACCATCACTGCTCCCAGTAGACCACACACACATACAATATACACTTACATTCAGAATGCGAACATTCTTCATTGTGCAATATAATGTAATTATATATACATATATACACACACATATATAAATATATATATATATATATATATATATATATATATATATATATATATATATATATATATATATACACATAATAAGTGCAATACAGATTCCTATGCAACTCTTATTTTATTTTATTATTATCCTTATTTTCCTGTAAATAGTCTTGAAATTTAGCTTAATTTTTATTATTTATAATGTTGATAATGTTTATACTGTTTCCCATTTCTATTACTGAGTGCCTTACTCCTGTTACTCTGCTGCTGCTGTAATACTGTGAATTTCCCCGCTGTGGGACTAATAAAGGATTATCTTATCTTATCTTGTCTTATCTTGTTACACATGTGGCTTCCGATGCTGGAATTCACTGAGTTCCTGAGTGCAGCCCATTCTTTCACTAATGTATGTAGAAGCAGTCTGCAGGCCTAGGTGCTTGGTTTTATACAGCTGTTGTCATGGAAGTGATTGGAACACTGAGATTCAATTATTTGCATGGGTGAGTGAATAATTTTGGCAATATAGTGTATGTTCCTTGACTAAAGGTACTGAGATGGTACACCCTTGAGGGTGCAACCACAGTGACAGTTTCACACCTTTATTTCTAAGAGAGACTTATCCTAATGTACTGAACTGAACTTTACTTAGTCTAGAAACTTATGATCATCCAAGAAATAATAACTGTTGCTAAAGTTGCATTAGTAATTTTAACAAAACAGTAAAGTAAACCAAAAAACATTGAGTTCAATGATTATGATTTACATATTGTGGTGGATTAAGTGACAATGAGCTAGCAGAAGGTGATCATCTGTTGATTGTGGTTGACTCTTCTGACTGTTTTTAAATGTCGGCCTAGGGGGTTTGCGGACTTTCACTTTCAGAGGGTGCTGAAGGGGAAAATCCATAATTTTTAAACATTTGTGCAAAACTAAATTGTTCACATGTAAACAAGGTCATTCAGAGTGGTTTCAAGTGAAGTGGTTTCTCTGTTCTGGAGAAACTTACCAAGCCAGTCTGAAAAGTTTATTGCCTCCAGAAAAACTCATAGTAAGCTGTTACACTTTGCCTGGTGTAGGTAATAATTAAAATGGCTATAGATGTGTTGTAGACATCACAACCCCCGGTCCCTATCAACACCACTGTGAAGACATTGGTCTTTACATTGACCCCTTTCTATCAAAGTGCGCGGTTTTTGGCCCTGTACAGTGACAAAGCCTCCCAGATTCTCTGTAGGCAGAAACATGTCTTATGATTTTGTTCCCTGCTAAGAACAGTAAGGGAACAAGAAAAACAGCAGTCCTGCTGAGTGACCACACGTCTGCTATATCTGTGATCTCCTGTACTGTGGCCTGTACTCTAACACTCACTCAGCAGCTTCTGTTTAATGCCTTTACCACTCCCCATTTACTCACTACCTCTCTCTCTCTCCCCTTTCTTTTCCCCTTCTCCCTCCCTCTCTCTCTTTCTCACTCTCTCCCTCCTTCTCTCTCCCTCTTTCGGTCTGTCTCTCTCCCTCTCTGCATACCTCGTCTGCTGGAATTTGTTTTCTCAGCTAACAGGGAAACAGCTCGACTTGTAGCAACAAGTTCACTACTGATTGCATCACATCCGTGAGAGAGAGAGTTTTTATTTCCTCGTATAGGTGAGTAAATGCTGAAAGAGAGAAAGAAGGCAGGTTGAGAGAGAGAGAGAAAGAAGGAAATAAGAGAGAGAAGTAATAGAGAGATGGGAGGGTTTTATTTCCTCTTGTAGGTAAGCACTGAGAGAGACAGAGAGTGAAGGAGTGAGAGAGGATGTAGTGAGTGGTTTAGAGGTGTATTCGGGTCGAAATGATTCTCTGCCCGCAGTAACGGCTGCCGCCGCTACCGGCAAGGATTTTGGGAAATGAGCCCTAAACTACTGCTGCTGATTCTGGCTTTGACGGCCAGCCTGATCGCCCCACAGGGTAGGAGTACCAAACCGTTTACCCTCTTTCACTCACTTCTGTCTTTCTTTCTCTCCTTTTTCACCCTCTGTCTGTTGATCCTTTATTCTTTCTGTTTTCTGTCTTTTTCTTTCTTTTTCTGTATGAGTATCCTCTCCTGTCTTTCTTCCTCTCTTCTCTGTCTCTCTCTCTCTCTCTCTCTCTCTGTCTCTTTCAGTCTTTCAGCATATACTCTTCACTCTGTCTTGGTTCTCTCTGTGCTATCAATCTCTTTCTCTACTTTTCTCTCTTTCTTTCTCTCTCTCTCTTTCTCTCTCTCTCTCTTTCTCTTTCTCTCTCTCTCTGTACTGTGTCTGTAAGAAGTGAAGTATCGCCGGATCAGAATGGACTGAAACTGGATCTTTTAAACACCTAATCTTTCTGCTCGTGTGTTCTTCTTTCAGCGTTGTTGTTGATGGTTCTCAGGCAAGACAACACATGCAGCTGAGTCACTGATGAGGCACATTTGAAAGCAGAACTTTAAGGACTCCATTCAAATGCACACAAGATTATATTTGAACAGTAACAGACAGTAATAGAGCGTTTGTAATGGTTATCTTGTCTGGCTAAGTCACTGTTGGCCTTCCTCACTATGCAAATCCATCCACCTCCTGCTCACTGTACAGAGACGATGCATCGTCATGCAAAGTTTCACTATTAATAATCATGTCTGTCACCTGATTATTTCTGTTTAAGGGGTGGAAGGAGAGTGGTTCAAGTTCTGGAGAATTATTGGTGAACCAGACGTTCCCCTCATAAAGATTAATTACATTAAATGATTATGAATACACTACCTGATGATATTGTTTCATGATATTTTTGTCCTAAAAACATATCATTTTAAATGCATTCATGGTGGAGAGGTACATGCGGGACATTGAGGCAAAATAGTCCCCAAAGAAAACGTATTTTTTCACATTTCTCATTGTTTTCCTATTATCAGCATTACATATAAAAGCTCAGACAAATGTACGTTTACTGGTGGTTTTGGATAGTACATTAAATGACTGTATTTGTGTTGTAGACATGCTGACCCCTGGTTTCTATCATCACCATTGTAAAGACATCTGAGTTTCTACAATGAACCATTTCACATTCCACATGAACCATTTCTAACCTGAACAGCAAATAGAAGCAGGCAGTGGGAATGAAATAATGCACATTTATATTGTAGGTGATTTTTTAATGTTGCAAACAAATACCAGAAGTATATTACATACTGAATAATTCATAGTAGTTACAGAAAAATCATAGCAGGTTTTGAATAATTGATAGTAGCTACTGACTAATTGACAGCAGATATTAATAAATAAGAGCTGCTACTAAATCTTTTGTAGTAGATTTTAAATAGCTCTTAGTAGTTATTTAGTAGTATTAGTAGTTAAATAATGGTGGATGCTGAATTATTTATGACATATAATATATGGTTCATAGTGTTAACTGAATAATTCATAATTCAACTGCTCAATAATAAACCTCCAGTTAAAGGAGTTAAATCGCACTCAGCACAGTCATTTTTCAACTTAGAAAAATGTCTTTTGAGTGGAGTGTGAGAAGTTGATGTTGGTGTTGGTTAAGAATCTGTCTCAGATAATATCTTTCTTGTGAGTTTAAACATGCCTCGACCCGACTGATCCACAGTCTAAGCTTCATCACCACAGTCCACTCATTACAAAACCAATCATAATCATCTCGTGCTTTTCTGTGCAGTTCACTGTGAGACGGGTGATGGTTCTGGAGATGCAGAAACAGAAACATATAACACTGAAGAAATTCCCGGTGAGTGATCTCTATTTAGCCATAGTGCAACAGTATAGACTATAAAATTCATCATAAAATTTTGGGGCAGCGTTGTCATTTTTTAGTTAAGCGGGGAAAAGCCGCCATTGTTTGGTCCTGCATACATTTTTCCAATGAATATCACTCCCTGCAGGCCCCGTAGTAGTAGTAGTTTCCTGTAACTCTATTCTCAACTGAACTAGGACACTGTTGTCTCTCTGTGTGTGAAATTTTGTGACTCTGTGTTGAGCTGTTTGTGAGCAATGAGGGTGAAAGGAGAGGTGAGAACCCCTGCTGTGAAAGCATTTCATGCCCTTGAACCAATAAAAACGGACAAAATAAAAAAGGCACAATAAATAACTGCCACAATAAAAAAACAGCATTGGAACACAATAAAAACACTCTTATAAATGTTCACGTGCTCGATCTGCTACAATGACGAAAAAACAGTTTAGCTTCCAGTTTTGTCAATTCAATTCAATTCAAAATCATTGTCGCATATTACATCAACAATGCTGGAGAAAATCTATAGTTCAGCTAAGGACCCTCCAAAACATGCAGAAATAGCATTTTATGCCTACTGTTACAAAGGAGTAAATAATAGAATAATAGTAATAAATAACAGCAACGGAATAATGTTACATGCAAGCTAACACTTTACCATATTGAATTGACATCATAAAACTAGCAGCTTCAACAAAATAAACCAGCAGCTTTGTCTACTGTGGTAGTTTAGAGGCTTTGGTAGTTTTAGGCTGCAATTTGAGTCACTGGTGTCGGTATATATCCTTGTTGAACTCTATAGTTATGTATATGTAGTTGTACACTTATTTTCACATCAGCTTCAATTATATGTGCAGGATTCCTAGATGTTTGTATGCAGTTTTAATAGCATTTTGACTACTAAATGAGCTCATATCTCAGAGGAACCAGTGACATTCAGAAAACAAAACATAGCAGGTTTGAAATACTTTTGTTCACCACAGGGTGATGCAGACCGGGAGTTCCTTCAGCATGGCAGAACACAATTCACTAAACAATGCAGCTTTATTACATAACTGTATTGTACACTTTTCAGACACTTAAAAATATGGCCCTTCGAGGGTTGTTTAGTAAAGGGAATGATTCTATGTAGAAACACGAGTTCTAGAAAAAAAGTCAGAGACCACCCTTCATTTATCTCATTTCCAATCAAAACAGCCATTACATATAAGTCATAAGCCTTGTATCTCAAAAATGGTAACTTTACAGGAGAAGGTAAAAACCTTCTTTACTTTTAAGGTAAGTCACTGGGACTCAATTTTTTTCCACGTCATTTTGGGACGTTTCTTTTGGTCTGTTCATCATGAAATTCACACACAAATACAAGAGTAACAGGCATTTACAAATTATGTCAAAAAAGTAAAAGATAACGAAAATGGAGATACGAGAATGGAGGTTTTGTTCTGACAGCAGCAACATACTTAATGCTCTTTACCTTTATTACAGCTTATGTTCTTTCCAGAAGACTTGCTTCTAGTTTTTCAAAGAAATCTGCAGGGATGTTTCCCCAAAGTTCAGTTTTAGAAGTTGGTTTAACATTTTCTGCTTCTCACAATCCGAGTAATTCCAAACACATTTAAGGATGTTGAGGTCTGGACTCTGGGGTGGTTGGTCCATTGTTCTGAGAACAGCAGCAACTTCTTTGTTTGATTTGTCAGTTTCCTTTTCTCAGTAAGAGCTTCTTGACAGCTACACATCCTTTCAGACTCAAAGTCTTCTCACAGTGGGAGGGTGGACAGAAACACCTGTGGATGTTCTCAGATCAGAATCAAAAGTGGAGTTTGATTTTCTCTCAAAGATGAAAGCCTTAAGTTGGTTTCTCTGGTAGGGACAGTTTTGGTGGTCAACAAGGTTTTGCGGGTGGTTGTTAGGAGTCCCATTTTCTCTGTAGCTTTTGATCATTTCTTTAACTGAACTATCTTATAACTAATCTCCTCAGAAATGTTTACTGAAAAATGAAGAATTTGTACTAAATTGATTAGAAATCAAATAAATAGTGGTCTCTGATTTTGCTCATATTTATAATTGCCCCATTGCTGCTTTATTTAACACTTAAACACTACAGTAAGGTGTTTATTTGAATGTTTCCAAAAGATGATGTAAATGTGAGTGTCAACAACCCATTTCTGTCAATGTGCTTTTTTCTACATATTCAAATTGTGATATCAACGAACTCTCCAGCAGGGACAGATGAAGAGACTGGACACACAGGTAAAAACAACACACGTGCTGTATATACTGAACTAAACATTTTTAATTAGAATATAATCCAGATGTTGAATGAGGAAATCTTGGATGAAGCCTGCTGCTGTTAGGGTGTTTGTGTATGTGCATGTGTGTACAGTGTGGGTGGGAATGCGTGTGTACCTGATTTTGACTTGTAAAGCAGCAGTGTGGACGTTTACTTCCAGACCCTCTTAAAGAAAACATGCAAACAAATTCCTTGAATATACATTTGTGAAAAAACAGCATAGAAACAGAATCCAGGCGTGTTGGAGGTTGTCAGCAGGCTGCAGATATCTCACAGATACAGTTTAGAAAGAAAATTTCCCAGATCAAATTTCTTTCTTGTGAATATGAACAACTCATAGCTGAGTTAAGTCAAAAAGCTTTATCAGACTTCAGGTTCCTGCTGTGTGTTTTTAAACCTTTCAGTCCAGCTCTCTTCCAGTTAACTGCCCATACCAATAATATTATTACAGTGAATCTCTTAACAGTATGATCCCTGTGAATAATACAAAGATACATTGTTAAAAAGGGTTTGTTGACCCTTTAATAGTAGGCAATAGGGTATTGACTGTATTTAATGCAGTTGAGTTAAATTACTTTTAAAACAAAGATTGTTTATAAGAGGCTCAGCACCCACTGTTGTCATGTCTATAGTCAAGCAACGCATGCACATCTATCTGGAGATTATTGCGATGTTTGGATAGAAGAGGGAGATAATTACAGTGGCTGAACTTTTAGGGTTTTAAAGACAATATCAGGCAGAGCCAGGGTTCAGAAATAGCTTACAACCCTTGCTTGTGTTTTGTGACATGCCCACAAACAGTTTGTGAAGGAGGCAATTTTAAATGCTTACAGCAGCTACTGCAGATATGTTAAATGCACAAACTACTGTCCCTGTTTGTTTGTGTATCCCAACAGATTTTTCGAGTTTAGAGAAAACATGAATACAGAATGTTTTACTTTATAATATATTAAATAAAACACGTAACATTATCATTAAATGTTAGAATGCCTGAAATATGATTGTTATTACATTGTATTCTTAACCCAGTTTTACATTGTAACTTTTAGAAGTAAATAATGACTAAAGACAACTGTATACACTGAGTATACACTGATCAGACATAACGTTATGGCCACCTCCTTGTTTCTGCGCTCATTGTCCTCATCAGCTCCACTTACTATATAGTAACCACTTTGTGGTTCTAAAATTACAGACTGTAGTCCATCTGTTTCTCTGATACTTTGTTAGCCCCCTTTTACCCTGATCTTCAGTGGCCAGGTCCCCTATGGACCCTCACAGAGCAGTAACGCTGAGATGATGGTGGTGTGTTAGTGTGTGTTATGCTGGTACAAGTGGATCAGACACAGCAGTTCTGCAGGTTTTTCACACTGTGTCCACAAGACTGAGAACAAGTGATGTTGAGACTGAGACAAGACCGAGATCAATTATTTACTCCTTGAATACTATAACACTAATTAAATCACAGTATAGTTGAACTGCAGCCATGCTACCATGTCTGACTGAGATTTGGATGTTGTGTGATTTTTTTTTCTACAGTTTCCACCCAGAGTGAAGTTACCAAACCTACTCGGTCATATACATGGGATGCCCAAATATGTGAGTGACTTCAACAAACATGACATTAGAGCCATATTAGATCACTTTCCAACAATCACAACTGTACTTACTCTTTATTTTATATTACCAGCTACTGTCACTATAGAAATAATGCATTATGTCTATATACTACATCATCTGTTTAATATTGATTTCACCAAATGCAGTCTATGAGTCAAGACATGTTTGGTGTATTTAGTTTTAGTAGCTAACAAGCAATGGAATTAATAGCAATTATCAACAAAAACAGCCTGTTTAATTCTAAGGGATAAAGAGAGGTTAGAAAATGGTCAGCTACAAATTAATTATGGCAATATTTAATACAAAAAAATCAGACCCTTTGAGTAATACTTAATAGAGTTGATAGACGTGACACTGTATTGACACACTGTAATCTATAAACATGGAAAAATGTACATTAGCATAGCTAAAAGCAGAGGCAGTTTTGTATTTACGTCCATGTCTTGGCTCATATTTTTCTTGCTGAACTGTTGCTTTAAACCTCAAGTTTGTAAGTGAGTGCGAATGCGGCTGACTGTGTTTAATTTCTCTGTTTCAGCTGTAACCACCGCTCAAACACCCAACTCCACGCAGAGTCAGAACAGAACACAAAGGGGAAGAAAAGTGAGCTTCACCACAGCCACAGGTGCTACAGTACAGACACTCCTCGACATATTTTGTCGTAGCTCTTTCTGCTTTTTAAAATGCCATTAAAAGGTCATCTATGTAAATTCAGTTCAATTAGACTTTTTAAACATTTCTACTGGACAAAGAGAGTTTGGAAAACAGTCAAGTCAAACTGAATTATAGCTGTTTTGTCATTTGTCGTCATTTTTCTCAAGAAAAAAGAATAAAATTTAAGCAAAAATTCGGGGTACTTTTAGAACAACTTTAAATGTCCCATATACCATATTTTTTATTTTATTTCCATGAAACCCACATGTAATATTTGTGTGGTTTTATGTTTCAAACCTTTTTATCTACTTATTACTTTTATCTACTTATTACTTACTTTATATAGACAATATGAGCAGGGATGTAAATGTTACTATTGTTGATATTTTCAAACCATATTTAACACGCTTATTATTTCAAAAAGGAAGGAATTTTCCGTTTTAAACAAATTGAAGCAATAATACAATGCATAATGAGATATCATCAAATAACAATTAAAATTTTTACATGATCCTTTCCCAACTTCTCTTTAATCCTTACAATAACACAAGCTTATTTTGATATTGTGCTTTTAAGACTGAAATATGTGAATGACCTCTGTTCTGACTGGCTAACCTGTTTTGTAAGTCATACAAAAAGCAGTCCAGGCTGAAACACTCCTTATAACATTGGTGAGAATGGGTGGAGCTAATCTGCAAAAAAGGGAATAGTCATTTATCATATTGATCATATGTGCCAATTTTAATGTGAAGCAGCATTTATGACAGAATGGGCCTATTGGAATCAGCCTTTATAAATGTAAATGCAGATCTATGTAATGACATTGCGCTACAGTGCAGTTACAAAAACTGTTCTTAGGATGTTTTGTCCTTTTGAACTTTACAGCTCTAGAGCAACACAGAAAAAAGGAGACCTGTTAGTTCTGCTTTTAGGTTTTCTGGTTTCTATGGCAATCTGGCAGAAAACATCACCCATACCATTAAGCATGTAACAAATTACGTCAAATTCTTCTCTCTGGAAAAGTAGTCACATGTGTGTAAGAACCAATTACCCAGATTTACAGCTTAATTTGCTAAAGCCTTGTAAACAGTGTCATAATTATGTTTTACCTGTTGAAGTTTTTTTATTTATTGAGTCACCACCAAAAAAAAAGTGAAAAAGTGAAAAAGTTTTTCCACTTCCTAAATATTAACATAACTGGCTTTGGAAATAGTCAACCTAACCCTCTGGTTGCATATGCTTAAATATGTATATTGTAGCTTGGTGTAGACCCAAAATTATAACCTGTGTCTGAATATTATTTGATTAGCTTGTTAGCCTGTTTGTTATCTGCTAAGCTATGTGCTTACTCTAACGAGGGTGTACTATTTTCCATGTATAGAGAATATAGAGGGTTAACCAGTTACAGAGAGGCTGTTAGGACCAACCAGAAGTCATTTTATTTTTAACCCCTACAATGATCAGGGCCCCTCAGCAGGCCCAAAGTTTTATTACACACTTCTACATGGAGATTCACTCAAAAGAGCCCCGGAATATTCTGTTCAAACTCCCGCTCCAAAAAAGCAATCCGATGCTGGAAGTGATCTCCATTTTCTGCCAGATACATGAAGGGGTACAAGGGTCTGCACCCAGAGGTTGCAGACTGAGGTTAAATGTCACAATGGCTGTCCAACGACTACCTCATTGCTCCAACGCGGGTGCATCCCAACTTGTTCGAAGCTTCATATACTGAGGAGCGCATTGCACGTTGTTTTGTTCAGATTGCTTCATCCTAGTGAGAGTTATTACAGAATATTCAGGGCCTCTTTTGAGCGAATCTCCCTATATAATCTAAGAATAGCAATAGATCACAGCATGGAGCTAATAGATTGAAGAATAGTCCACAGTGATAGAAAACAGAAGATGAAATAATAACAGCAACCATCTAATAATACTCTAACAACAACATAGCAACCATCGAAATTACCACAGCAACTATCTTCAAACACCCTCGAAACAATTAGAAATTGCTTAAGCCAAACCCTCACTTTGCACTTTCTTCAGGAAATGCACTTTTCTAAATTGGATTACCATTATGTATTTATTATGCTTTATTTTATTTAATTCTTCCTTGGAAGTTTCCACAAACTCTACTCTTCTATGGCAATTACTGCTACTGCTTGTAATTTTTATATACATAAAATATAGAGGCAATATGCATTTTAAAGTGGCTTAAGTGACTCAGTGTTGCTGTTCTTTAAAGTGACCTCGGGTTAAGGTGTTATTGTCCATAGCAGAGATGATATGATATAATAATAATATTGACAGAGTGACTGAGTGAAATGGTAGTTGGGGAAGGACCCACAGCTTCACAGCTTGTTCAGAAGCCTGACAGCCTGGGAGTAGAAACTGTCCATTAACCGGGTTGTTCTAGCCTGCATGCTGCGGAATCTCCTGCCTGATGGCAAGATGGTGAACAGGCCGTGTGCTGGGTGACGCTGTCTGACCAGGTCTTTTTAATCTTCCTGAGGCAGCTGGACTGGAAGACGTCCTGTAAGGCTGGTAGTTTGTTGACTATGATGGTTTCTGCCGTCTTCACCACTTTAAGGGCCTTGCGGTCACACGCAGTGCAGCTGTTGTACCGGACAGTGATGCAGCCCATGAGGATGCTCTCTATGGTGCATCTGTAGAAGTTGGTGGGGATCTGAGGAGGCAGACCAAACTTCCTAAGCCTTACAAGTTTTCTGTTCTTCTCTAAGTTCAGGGAATTTGCTGAAATTATTGTTTGTGCTATTGAATCTTAGGCCAAAGATACAACACGCATTAAGAGAGGTTATGATATTAGATATTAACATATGAAGTACAAACTCCAAAACGTTGTGTAATGATTTGTTGTGAAATGATTCTGACTAAATTACTTTCTAATATCAAATCGTTAAGCAAGAAAGTAAATTAAAAACAGATCTCAAGTTTGGGACATACTGATACTAAATACTAATTGAGTTCTCATTGGTGCAATCTGGGCAGTAAAATGGGTCACACTAAAAAGCTCAGAAAACTTGAGTGTGGCACTGTGCCAACTCTGCCAACAGTCAGTTTGTTTTCTTTCTGCCTTGCTAGATCTGAACCGGTGAACTGTATGTGCTATTATTGTGAAAGGGAAGTGTCTAGAAGCAACAACAGCTCACCTCCAAGCTTTAGACCATAGTGCATAAAAATCACTCGTTGCTCACTACAGAGTTACAAACCACCACTAGAAGCAACTTCAACACAAGAACTGTGCTTTGTGAAATGGGTTTCTGTGGCTGAACAGCTGCACGCAAACCTTAGATCACTATATGCAATGCCAAGCGTCAGCTGGAGAGGTGTAAAGCAAGCTGCTGCTGGACACTTAAGCAGTGGAACCATGTTCTCTGGAGTGATGAATTATGCTTCACTATCTAGCAGTTTGATAAATGAATATGGGTTAAGCAGATGCCAGGAGAACACTACCTACAAGAATATATAGTGCCAGCAGTAAAGTTTGGTGGAGGAGTGTTTGTATCTCACTCTTAGCTGGTTAGTATAATATAACCTACAATGATAGAAAGGGACTGTAAAAGAAAACATCTTCTTCACTTCTTTATGTTGAACATCGAAAAATTCTTTACATAAAGTGTAGTTTGTATTTAACAGTGTTGCTGACAGAGTCCACCACAGCAGCTGAGGAGAGCGACCCAACTGAGCAGCCGATGTCAGATTTCACTGTCATCATGGTGGCACTGGTGCTGGTGCTGGTGCTGATCGTCATGGCCATATTCATTGCTGCAGTCCTCATCAGCCGCAAGAAGAGAGAGATAACAAATGGTGGGAGTTTATTTACAACAGCTTTAAACAAATTGAAGCAATAATATAACACATACGGAGAGAAGAAAAACAAGAAAGTGTTAAATAGATTACCTAAGCATTAAAAACTGAGCGTCATTTTACGATAATCATGAATTAGACAGATAAAATCTGCACAGAGCCATATTTACCTCCCAGCAATATCCTCATCATTTAAAGAATCAGAGGTCCAGTCAAAAGCTCAGATGCACATTTTTCTTACATTTTGGAATAAGAGTGAATGCATCAAAACTATAGAAAAAGAGTTATATATGAAATATTACAGTGACTAAAAACAGTGTTAAATTAAAACTATGAAATAAAACATAAGTAATCTGAACTATCTTGTATGCAGCTGATGTGGAGAGAAAACCATTTATCAGTATATTCTACGTGTGATTTGTGGAATTGCAGAAAATGAACGTTTCAGTAGTGACAGTTCAGACTTTACGGCACATTTACTTCAAAACGGTACAATTTAACTGGGACAGGGATGCCGTCTCACTTCCTGCTCTAAAATGCAGTAGGGTGTAAAATAAGGATCGGCCCATGGACTAAAACTCTTTCAGTAGTGACATGAAAAAGTTTAGATTTTGAAATTAAACTCATGACAAATCTAAATCTCCTTCTTGCCCTCCTTCCCTTCTCTACCCTGCTATTACCCTTTGGCCTCCTTTAAGGCCTGACTATGTTTGTTCTATGTACTTCATTATTTGTAAGCCGCTTTGGATAAAAGCGTCTGCTAAATGTAATGTAATGTAATGTAAAAACTACACTTTTAAAGAAATCAAAAAGATCTTTAATTTTTTTTATGAAATGTTATTTTCACAAGTTGAAATGCCTCAGATTTGGATTAGGGACAGATGCCTCTAAATAAAGTATCATATATAAATAATAATTTTTTATATATTTAGCTTATTATGATCTCAGTCAAGGCTTATTCATAGACTGCAAGTAGATCATAACATAATCTTTGTAATGTCTAAGAACTGTTGGATGGCAGCTTGAACTAGTTTGATCTACATGTGATGTAATGCTGAGAGAGTCTTTCTGCTCTGTTTTCAGGTCTAAAAGAGGATCCGTATCTGGATGCTGAAGGAAGAGAGAAGGTGCCAATGTAAGTCTCACTGTAACAGCTGAAGCAATAGTTCAGCCAAAAATTCACCCAGTTTCCTTCATTTCACAGCTACACATGTGGTCAATCAGCCAAGACATATCTGGTGTCTGAACTTTGCTTTACATTTAGCACTCGAACTATGACGCTAATGTAACTAACAAGTAACAGACACCTATACTTGCATGCCTGAATCGTCACATGCTTGCCTCAAACTGCGTGGAGTTGTTCATTGATCTCTAACAGAGCTGATTATCTGGCTTCTGGCGCTGTATGACACACTGTTATCCATAAATATGGACAGACAAAATTCAGACTTTATGATAGCTGTTACTGTTTTTAGCTATGCTAACGTGCTTTAGTCCATGTTTATAGGCATCAGTGCATCATATAATGTCAGAAACCAAATGCATAGGCCTTGGCTGGTCAAATATAAGGGAAAATTAATTTATTTTAGCCCAGCTGGTCTTTAAGCCTTGATGCAGCTCTTATTACATTCTGTTAAATAACGTCAGACTTGTAGTTCATTAAAACAAGTGGAGAAATGATGTGGAAATTCCAGGCTGTAAACATTTGATCCATTTGTTTGTAAGCAGAAGATGAGATGTTTTATTATGATTTGAGTTTGATAAAAAGTTACCGTTGTTTTATAGAAAGAAAAACCCTTTACATTTTTGCTGTGTCATTTAATGTGTGAGGTCATGATTTGCAGGTTTTAGAACTGGAGCTACCTGTTTAATAGTAATAATAATAAGCATGCACATTTATAAAGCCAATTCCACAAGGTTAGGGCAGTAGATAAAATGTAAATAACTGTGATTAATACATCTACTTTGACCTGCATTTGAACAAAAACAGTACAAAGACAACATATTTAATATCAGCTTTAACACTTTTTACAAATATAGACAGGTTTCGGTGCAACGTCATCATGGAGATACGCGTGCAACTGGGGGTAAACTGCAACAACCACAGAGAAGATGGTTGGAAAATGTTTAATATAATAGGCAATCACAACCCTTTACCAAGCACCACAGAAAACTATGGATCGAGGCCGTAATAAGGGCAGAATAGGGTCCCGATTGTCCCAAAGGCAGCATAAGTCTGTGTAGTGCCCATATCATGTAGTATGGTTTTGACAAGGTCATTGGATTTCAACCTGTCCAAACTGTAGTTTTAATACTGACAGCATTTTCTGATATGGTGACAACGCTGAAGTCAACTTGTTAGAATTTTCCGATTCCACTTTAAAAAGTGCCTGAGTGGGCTGTGGCTTGAGGTTGCCGGTTTGATCCCCTGAGCCGACAGTATGTGACTGAAGTGCCCTTGAGCAAGTCACCTAACCCTCAACAGCTCACCGCAGGCTGCCCACTGCTCCGGGCAAGTGTGTTCATTGCCCCCTAGTGTGTGTGTACACTAGTGTGTGTGTGGCGTTTCACTGCACGGATGGGTTAAATGCAGAGGTGCAACTTCCCCATTGTGGGACTAATAAGGGTCACTTAATCTAATCTAATATCATCATAAGATTCAGGGAAGCCATTCTGCATTAAAAACTGGCATCACTAAGCATTAATTACTGATTTATTAAGAAACTTAGTTGTTAGTAATTGAGCACACTGTTAGCTGATAGTTTAGGTTGCCATTAGTTCACAGCTTATCTACTTATTCACTGTGTACTGTGGCTTATTACACTGCTTATGAACTGAAAAGAGTGTTTATTCATATAAATAAGTATCATGAGATCTAACAAGTACTTACATGTTAATGTCATTAATTATCTGTTACTTAATCTACTCATCTATCATTGCATTTTCCTCCACCTCTAGATTTTCAAGTGCCTCAGGCTGTCTTTACATTTTCACCACTAATTACTCCTTAATTCAAGTTACATAACCATTAATTACTGCTTTATTTGTCCCTCCAAGTAAAGTGATGATCTTTACTAATATACTAATTATTCTACAAACTCAGCCACCAAACATTTCACTGTGAATCATAGAAGAAGCGTATGTGGACTCACTGGTTAGGCCTAAAACACAGGCTGCTAATTCAAAGAGGTATGTAGACAGTTACCTTAAGCACTGAAATGAAATATGTACATATTGACAGTATCTGTCACATTATTCTCTTATTATCTTAAATTTTAAGGCGCTAAAAAGATTCTTTTTTGAGCGATTTCATGGAAAGGCAATGTTGGATCCTTAAACAGACTGTCATTGGATGAAATGTGCAAGTATGAAGGACTTAACAGAGTAAATGTTATTTGATAGCGTATGTAGAATTTCCTCTTTATTTGAGGGGACACAAAAACAAGTAGAAAGATTTAATTGCTCATTAGCATGTAATTATCACTGAAACACTCAGAAACGGTGATCAACTCTCTGAAATGGACTGACTCACAGTGGAAGCCTGTATTGTGATCTGGCGAGTCAACCTTGCAGACGGTTTATGGAAATAATTGTGTCAAAGATCAAAACCATTTTGGAACATGTTGCAGGCATCACATTTGAAATGAGTGTGTATTTACAAAAAATAGGAACATTCATTAGTAAAACATCAAATATTGCGTTTTTGTACTGTTCTCAGTTTAATACACGTCAAACAGAGTTTATTGCATTCTGTTTGTGTTTGCATTTCGCACACTGTCCCAACTCTTTTGGAATCAGGGTTGTAAGAGTTGAACAGCTCTGACAAACATTTAGCAGCGTTTCATCAGTGAACATGTTTTGAAATGTTAAAGAGCAGCAGGAAGTGTAACTTCCTACAGAGGAAGTGCTGTAAACTCATCAGACTTACCTAGAACAGGAAGTGCTCCAGCTATAGCCTCAACACACACATACTGACCACTTTGCATACATGTGGGAGTGACATGAAACATAAAGTTGAGCTCACATCCTTCCACAGCACTCTGACAGAATTCTAGATATATATACACTTTAACTCATAGTTATTATAAACCTTTGACCTCACCTGTAGAAAAAGGAATGTAACCTCCTTGGTCAGTTTATTGGAAACCTTTCCTTTTCTGGTGAACAGTTAGAAACTGTAACCCAGTGGTTTCTAACTTCCAAATGCTAGACGTAGAAGAAGGTTGTTTCTAATAAAGTGGCCAGTTTCTAATAATTTGGCCAATGAGAGGAAGTACAAGGTGGGTGTTTCTAATAAAGTGGCCAGTAAGTGGAAGTACAAAGTAGGTATTTCTAATAAAGTGGCCAGTGAGTGGAAGTACGCCATAGGTGTTTATAATAAAGTGGCCGGTGAGTGGAAGTAATCTAAAAATACATTCTTTACAGCTTTTTCAGTATGTTTTAAACTAAATTAACTTGTCTTTTTCTCACATTTAATTAATTAGTGTAT
This sequence comes from Pygocentrus nattereri, assembly GCF_015220715.1. Lineage (NCBI taxonomy): Eukaryota > Metazoa > Chordata > Actinopteri > Characiformes > Serrasalmidae > Pygocentrus > Pygocentrus nattereri. The sequence goes on from NC_051232.1 coordinate 13,843,010, forward strand.
TCAGTGAACACATTATAGAGTGTGAACTTTAATATGTATGTGAGGTATGTATTACAGAAAGAAGTGTACTCATAATAAAAAAAGTGTACTCATAATTACTCATGTAAAACACATTATCTCAGTCTAAGGGGATTTTCTTAGGTTAAATCAACTTCCTTTGGTTTCTAAATTGGAGATTTCACTGGAAACAAGTTTATGATGACAAATTATAAAAATATCTCCTGTGCATTGATGTTCCTTCTTTTCTACTTACAAACACAAATGTGGTACAGATTGAACATTTACAATTTGTCCCCCAGAGTTGTTGATGAGTGAACATATCCATATCCAATAAAATGGATCAGTGTGTGGTACTGAAACCTTTCCTTAGCTGCCACATTTCCTATCACAGTGTAAAAGAAGCTCCATGCTGCCTTTATTGTTGGATGCACTGCAATAGTTTCTGAGTGAGCTTGCACACACGCTCAGAATGCAATTCACATGGAAATGATTGTTACTGATCTGTTTTATCAGAATAATAATGAAAGGTCGCTGAATTGTGAAGTACGCTGTAAAGATGACAGAAATTTACAGGCCACAATTTCCCCTGTAATTTACAGTATTTACATTATTCATATTGTATTTTTACAATACTTTATTTGTAAATGCAGTTGATTACTGTTGTGCTAATGTACAGCTCTTATGTGCTTGAATGAGCACTCACAGGAGTCTGAGAACCTTCAGTGCTGATGCATTATGTAGAACAGCATTCTAATATTTCCAAATACTGTAGGACTGTTTAGCAATCTCACCATGAACTGATCATCAAATTACGAAAGTTCCTGCCTTCAAACCAGTCATTAAGTTAACAGAGTCAGTAGTTACCAAATTACTATTAATTACTACATTAGATGAACTAGTTCACTGAAACATGGTGGGAACAACATTTTTACAGCAGTCAGCTGTACAGTGCTTTGTTTCCAGTGTCAATTCAAGCAACTCTTACCATGTACAGTGAGAGACCACCCTTCATTTAATTTCCAGTCAAAACAGCCTTTAAGTACAAGTTGTTTGATAGATTTGTTAAATAATTTAACAGAAAATTCCATAGAAGCCTCAACGAAATATCATGTCAAAGTTTTTGTGAGTGTTCACCTATTACCTTTATTCCTGCTGACATTCTCTTCAGGATCTGATGAGGACAGTTTTGGTGGTTTCCCAGGTTTTGCAGGTAGTTGTTAGGAGTCCCATTTTTAATCAGTTTTAGAGTTTTAGTTTTTTTTACTTATTTTTGCTTCGACTTTCTTTTTTCTCATTTTCTTATGTTTAATCTCTTCACAAATATCTCCTGAAAAATGAATAATTTATACTGAATGGCAATTTGACTGGACATTAATTAAAGGAGGGGTGGTCTCTGACGTTTGCACACCACAGATATTCCTGTTCATGTGTTTGCTTGTTTAAAATGGTACACACACACACAAAATAACACTCTGTGTGTCCTGTCTGTGTGTGTGCTGTCAGGCCAATGTTTGAAGAAGATGTGCCCTCTGTAATGGAGCTGGAGATGGAGGACCTGGAGAAGTGGATGATTAAAGGAGGTGAGCTGTGACCTCTCTCTGACCCTATTACTCACTTCTCCCTGTCTGGAATTCTGCATGACTGACGTGACACTCCTCTTTGCTTCTTAATCACCTTATGACACTTGTGTCTGCTTACTCTGTGGAGAGCATGACTGTGTATGAGAGGGATTAGGCAGATTCAGCCTCTATTTTTATCTTTTATTGAATCACAGATGAGGAATCAAGCAAGCTTGCTCTATCTCAAAGCCATATGGGTTAGGGTTAGAGGGACAGGAAGCATTCCACAATAACAGAAAAAAATAGCATGGAGGCCAACCGTATTAATGTGAGTATGATAGATAATGAAACTTAACTAAACTTAACTTAACTAAACTTAACTAATGCTACAGATGTCAATAGGAAAGCCAGTAATGCAGAAGACAACAATATAGGAGCCAGGGGTATATTAGCCAAGAGTATTAAAATCCAATAATTTCATGTGGGAGACAACATTTTAAATGTCAAAATCATACAAAATTAACAAATTCAATAGTAATATAGAAACTATTTGAATAAATGTAAAAAAACAAAACATAAAAATCAATAGTATGGAAGTCAGTAGTGTAATACACAATGTTATGGAAGCTAATAGCATGAAAATTAATAGTATGAATGACCATAGTATGGAAGTTAATAGCAAGAAAGTGAGTAGTCCATAAGTCAATAGTAGGGAAACTAAAATCATGGAATAGTCAATAGTATAAAAGACAACAGTTTGGAAACTATTAGCATGAAAGTCAGTTTTATAAAAGATAATAGTATAGAAGCTAATATAATGGAAGCCAATATGATAGAAGACAAAATTATGGAAGCTAATAACATGACAGTCAATAGTATAGAAGACAATAGAAAAGAAGCTAATAACATGACAGTGAATAGTATAGAAGACAATAGAAAAGAGGTTAATAACATGACAGTCAATAGTATAGAAGACAATAGAAAAGAAGCTAATAACATGACAGTCAATAGTATAGAAGACAATAGAAAAGAAGCTAATAACATGACAGTCAATAGTACAGAAGACAATAGAAAAGAAGTTAATAACATGACAGTCAATAGTACAGAAGACAATAGAAAAGAAGTTAATAACATGACAGTCAATAGTACAGAAGACAATAGAAAAGAAGCTAATAACATGACAGTCAATAGTATAGAAGACAATAGAAAAGAAGCTAATAACATGACAGTCAATAGTACAGAAGACAATAGAAAAGAAGCTAATAACATGACAGTCAATAGTATAGAAGACAATAGAAAAGAAGCTAATAACATGACAGTCAATGGTATAGAAGACAATAGAAAAGAAGTTAATAACATGACAGTCAATAGTACAGAAGACAATAGAAAAGAAGCTAATAACATGACAGTCAATAGTATAGAAGACAATAGAAAAGAAGCTAATAACATGACAGTCAATAGTACAGAAGACAATAGAAAAGAAGCTAATAACATGACAGTCAATAGTATAGAAGACAATAGAAAAGAAGCTAATAACATGACAGTCAATAGTACAGAAGACATTAGAAAAGAAGCTAATAACATGACAGTCAATAGTACAGAAGACAATAGGAAAGAAGCTAATAACATGACAGTCAATAGTATAAAAGACAATAGAAAAGAACAGTAATATATATGCAAGCTAATATCATGACAGCATGACTGTAAATAGTATGGAAGACAATATTATGGAAGCTAGTATCATGTATCAAAAGTATAGAAGACAATATAATGGAAGCTAATATGATGACAGTCAATAGTACAGAAGACAATATTATGAAAGTTAATAACATGACAGTCAATAGTATAGAAGACAATATATTGGAAGCTAATATCATGACAGTCAATAGTATAGAAGACAACAGAAAGGAAGCTCATATACTGACAGTGAATGCTATATAATATAAAAGCATGGAAGCTAATAACATTACAGTCAACAGTACAGAAGACAAATAACATTAAAGTCAGTATTATAGAAAACAGTAGTAAGGAAGCAATAGCATGAAATTCTGTAGTATAGAAGACAATAATATGAAAGTTAACAGGAGTCAGTAGAATAGATACATTCATGCAGTGGTACAGTGGTACAGAACATTAAGGCATAGAAGCCAGTAATATAAAAGCCAGTAACTTAGCATAATAGAAGGATGAAACCAATGATATTCTATAATGTAGACGTTCATAGTATGAAAATCAGTAGTACTGACAGAGCTGACAGAGTGGCGGTCACTATACCTCTATGTACATAATAGTAAAGATCATGAAGGAAAAGTGCTGGTCAGTTTTTGTTAGCTCAAGCAGTTGTTTTCCAGTTCCAGTTGCAACTGGGTGCTTCTTGTTTCCTGCTGATGAACCAGAAAAACTTGACCATGAGTAATGATGAGTAATAATGGGAACTCACAAATTGTCCATGCTGTTACAAGTGATTCTATTCAGTACTGTGAATAAACGCATCTTACAGAGAGACCAGCAGATGGTACCATTGCGTCACAAATCATTAAAACTCAAAGGGTGCTCTTTTGTGAATGTCACTTTCATTAGTTAATGTTGACACTTGAACAAAAATTCACTCACTGTATGAAAATCATTACTCAACTTTAGCTACTTAATATTTAATTTTTGTTTAATATCCATTTTGCTTTCTGATTTTTTCGTCTGCAGATGGGGGCGTCAGCATGGACTCCAGACAAAAACAATTCTAATGAACACATTTCTGTGAGTATAATTGTACTATAGCTTCTTTTACATACATAGTGCTTAAATATCCATTAAAATATGCATCCTAAAAATAGAACCAAAAGCTACTAAGGACACTGTTTTTGAAAGTTATACTATTACACTTAAAATTATTTATATATCATTAAAAGCAATTCCATTTTTTCATAGACGGTAGCTGCATTCCTTTCAGCAAGGTCCGTTATATTCCCCACTCACTGAGCACAGGATGCAGGTTAAAGGATCAGTTGATTGAATCCCTTCAGAGTTCTGAGGTTGCGGTTGAGGTTCTGTAGTCAGCATCATCCCAGATCAGAAACTCTGAGCTGCCCACATTACCTTGTTTTTCTCTATGAGAAAACAGTGTCTTCAAAAATCTGCTCTACTGCTTCCTGTGAACTAAAACATTTCAGCCAATACATTTAGTCCTGTATGCATTTTTCAGAGGTCATTTAGAGGTCAAATAATGCTAAATGTTATATACATGCTGCAAGCAAGCTAATGCTTCTGCTAACTGAAATGACATCACATGGAAAAAGTCTACGGTTAAATTATTATATAACAACACCAGCTACTCAACCTGCAGCCTAAGCCTGACAAAGCCTCGAAAGAACCACACTGGACAGAGCTTGCTGGTTTGTTTGTGGAATTTGGTTGAGGCCAGTCTTATGATGTCAGTGCACAGCAGTGTTAGCTTGCATAAAGCAGTGTTTATATTTTGATCTTGTAATTCAGAAGATCCAGTGATATTTGTGGGAAATTAGGACAATTAGAAAATTTAGCAGTGATTTTTCTAAACTCACTTCATTTTTCCCATAGAGAAAACTAGCTTAGACCTGGAGTTACTAATATGGGCATGACCGCAACTAACAGTGGTTTTGCAATTTTTTGCTTTAGTGATAAACCTGCTATTCACTACCTGCTGTACAATTCCAATTTTAGTTTTAATAAATATGTTTAGAAAGTCTTTGTTTTATTTTTGTGCCTAAGAAGCTACTAAAGTAGCATCGGAGAATCGGAAAACCTAAACACTCAAGCAGAATGTTTTATGAAAGAGTTATGAAAATGCACGATTATACATCTCCTGTTGCCAAGTCACAACCCTTTCATTTGCATATTTTAGTGTATTGGATTATGACGATTATGACAGGTTCAAGCTTATTCATGACATAAAATCTAAGCTATGCACTGCATTTGTTACGTGTTCATATTCATAGCAAATTTGTCTTTGCGCCCATGATAGGAACTTTATGTCTAAGCTGGTTTTGGCAAAAATGGCTAATGTTCCAAAGGTGATATTTTGTCTGAATTACTAATAATAAGTTATTTAGTAATCAAAGCACAAGTGCTTCTACATACATGCTACAGGTAAACTAATGCATGATGTCACATAAAAGTCTACTATTATACTTTAACACTGCTATATACCAACACCAGTTATTCTGAACTTAGACGGCGTGTAAATTTATAAACTGGAGCAGCGCAATGTGTTAAAAATCAGGCTGACCAATCAGTGCTCTGTTGTCATGGCTGCAGTTCAAGCAAATGTGCATCCTGATGACAGAAAAACACAATGTATTATAAGGCACACAACACACTGACTACAAACAAAAAAAAAACATTCGGAAGCCCAAAGCTGAAAGACTGGGGAATTATGGAACCTAAGAGTTGATAGCTATTTATTGTGGATAGGTGTGTCCTAATCTGTTCATCCCCATAAAATAACAGTGGTCTAGTGTTTAAAAATGCATTGGATTTGATGTGAAGGTTCCACTGCATTAAAAATGGCTCCAGCCTGCAAAAAATCCCATACTTGTTAGTTGGCTTTTATGCTTTTAAAAAGCACGTTTCAGAGTGAGGAGGGTTTTGAATCCACCTTCATTTCCCTCACATACATTACACTGGTCTGTGGGTTACACTCACCATTCACAAGTCTCAGTACACGTAGCTCACTGCGTACAAGACGAGACAGGAATGTGTTCATGTGTCACGCCCTAATGTAATGTGTGTGATGTGATTTCCTGGAACACTTGTATAGTAGAATTGTGCCTTTGTTGTGCTTTTAGAGCAAAAGCTTCTCTCTGTCCATGAACTTTGGCATGTATTTCTGATGTTTGGAGTGGAGAAAGATTTTGTGCACTACACTATTGTAAAAGTTTGCAATCACACCATAGTAACAATTGTTTTGTGTATTTTTTAATGTACAACAATAACAAACACAATGTGAATTACAATTTGCCAGGAAGGTATTTTTAATGCTGTATTCAAAATTCGAAGAATGCTGTGAACAAGACATTTTTAAATGATAAATGACGCACTGTAACTAGAAAAGTGCATTTCTCATGTGGTTGCTACAGTTTTGCCAGATGGTTAATATAGAAAATAAGAAGGTTGCTGTAGTATGATTTCTTTGATTCAATTGCTTAAAACAAGTACAAATGTATACAAATAGATAGTTTAATAGTATAATATTCTTACAATAAGAAACATTGGACATATTGACTCGATTTTCATGTAAACTTTCGTGTAAACTTGCCTGATTGTCAGATTGACTGCATTTGAAGCAGGGAGGGAAAAGTAAGTAAACACCTTCCTCTCTCACTTTCTTATATTTGTTCCTCTCTCGCTCTGCAGGTAATCTCTGTGGACTAAGACATATCTGTGTTCTTCTGCTGTGCTGTCTACTGAGTACACTCTGACTGTTGCCTGCAACAAACCAAAGCCTGATTTTTATCCATGTTGTCGTAGAAGGTCTTCAGATAAAGAGCATTTTAAATTTTAACATGAATCCATAGTAGCTCTGTCATACGATTTCACGGCAAAAAAGTTTTATCTGGGCAAGAATGTCATCTTAAATCTAGTCGATGCATCTAATCTTTCTCATTATGAGAGTATTATAAAATAAACTATTTCTAGACATTTTACTTTTAAGTAACATTATTAACTGAAGTTATCTCACTATATCAACAGATGATTTCACTTGTTGAGATATATGTTTTAAGATTAAGTGACCCTCATAAATCCCACAGTGGGGGGATTTCATCTCCACATTTAACCCATCTGTGCAGTGAAACACCACATACACACTAATAAACATGCGCACACTAGGGGGCAGTGAGCAGTTGGGGGTTAGATGCCACACTTGGGCACCTCAGCCACATGCTGTCTGCTCAGGGGATTGAACCAGCAACCTTCCGGTCACAGGGCTGGTTCCCTAACCTCCAGCCCATGACTGCCCCCGTGATGGCAATCCAAAAAGCAGAACCTTTCTCTCACATTAAAGCAACAAAGCTTATTTTTTCTCTCTAGTAAGATAACTTCTCTTACAAAGCACTGAGCCTAAGATTATTTTGTTTACATTAAGATCAGTCTCACTTAAACATCTGACCCTGTTTTAGGTGGCATGAAACAAGTCCAGATCACCATGATAATTGTGTCACGATATCCAGTCATATTTTTAGGTCTGTTCCAGGTGGAGGGATGCAGGCAGGGCTTTGTGAGGCAAAAGAAAAATGATCTGCCAATATTGTATGATAAATTCACTTAACAAAAGTACTTAAAACATGTAGAAATAAGTTAAATAATATTCCTATAACCATCTCAAAATGAGAACAATTCGATATTTCAATTAGATTTAAGATGATTTCACTTGCTTAAACATCTTTTGTGCACCAAAACAGTCATAATTCATTTCTACATGACCATTTTCCAACCACTCTTGATCCCTAACAATTAAACAAGCTGTTTTTGTTACTGTGCCTTTACGATTGATATATGTAAATGAGCTGTGTGTATATGTGATTGGCTGCCCGGTAGGTGGTCCAGGATGAAACACTCCTTAACACTCCTTATAACTCAACATGAGTGGGCGGGACTAAACTGCTGTAGGTTAGGCAGATACATGTAAATGCCCTTTTTTCATGGCATCACAAAAACAATGAATTCAAAACTGTTTTTTGCAGCTTAGCTTCCCTATATGGACTGCATGGACTGGTGAGTGAATGTTTTGATACAGCGTTTACGTACTTCTTGAAAAAAAAGCATGGAAAATTCAGTTTCCCGGGAAAAGGGACCTCTAAGGCTATTGCAAAGGCTATAACTGGCCAGGTCAACTTAGCGACTGTTATCTAGCTAACGCCAAAATCTCAGCCTTGAGGCAATTCAGGACTCCATATGGACAGTTAGCATGTCACAGTCAGTAAAGATCTGGGCTCAATAGTCTTTTTTACATGAAATATCAGCATTGTAGCTTTGAGAATTAGAATTTGGTCACATCCACATTTCCTGATGTTTTGCATTTCTGTGGACTGCAGTTCAACAGCCCTTATTCATCAAAGTCGCGTTAAAAAAGTGCAGATTTGTGAGTGCACTGCTCCCCCTACTGACCAAACTCTGTAGGGTTAAAATTATGACTACTGGAAAGAAAAAAACATAAAATAAACGAAATGCGTCTGTGCTAGCTGTGATTTGTATGGTTCATTTTTTGGTGGTTTCAGAAGTATAAAACAAAATCACACGTTAATATGTCTTTAAATAGAATATGGTGTATTTGTTTATGTCAAAGTACATGTACAGTAAGTACATCCACTTTTGTATTGGATGGCCATGCACAGAAATGATTAGCGTTGGTATTATTGATGATATTGGTAATAGTTTTGGTTACACTCCTGCCAGCTGTGAGTTTCTACAGCAAAGATGAATCTGAAGAATGACAAAAATGAAATTTCTGTGGCTCATTTTACGCTCAGATTTGACTGAACGCAACTTTGACGAATAAGGGCTGTTTTTGTGTTTTTCAAGCTTTCGTCATTTCCTCGAGTGTTTGCATTGCATTTCAATGATGAAAGTGGCTTGAAGCAGGGTGAGATTGTTTTATTTCAATTTATGTGAGTATGTCCACATGCAGTAACTACACTGCAGATTAGAGATATCACTGTGCCTTGTAAATATAGAGGAAATATTTTTAAATAAATTTGTATGTTTTATTAAATGAGTTTCTGTAGGTGCTTTTTATTTGATGTGGTTGCTGTTTGTTTCTAAGGCTGATTATAAACTGCTGAATTGAGTGATTGAGTGATGAATTTAAAAACGACTACATTTGTATTAAATATGACAATCAAAACATTGTGTATAACTGTGTTTATCTGTTTGTGTGGTGGATGTTGCTTTTGCACTGTTTTTAAATCAAGACAGTAAATAAAGGGAATAAATTAGTGGCTGATTGAGATACAGCAGTTTGGGAAGGGTTTCTGTTTAATGTACTGTCCCTCAGAGTGGACATATTGTAGGAGGTGGTTACAACTCTTTTTACGCCTGAGCAGAATAACCGACATCAGCTAAACCTCAATACAAATCCTGTGCCATGACTCTTGTATAGTGCATATTTTATGTTGATGCGAACTTTACCACGAACTTTACCTCAAGCTTTGAGTACAGCTTGGCTTGACCCGCCGTCCTTCAAGACACATGGAAGACAAGCATCAAGACTTTTCTCTGTACTGGCACCCAGGTGGTGGAACAAACTCCCCCTTGCTGCCTGAACAGCAGAGTCTCTCATGGTCTTATCTCTTTATCCAGCACTTAAATTAGCACTGAGTTAAGTAATTAAATGTAACGTATTGTATCATATTGTATTGCACTGCGCTATCACTGCGTTTCACTCTGTTCCTTTTTCTCTCTGTAGCAACATGGACTTTTGTTTCTACCCGTATCTGAGCTCAAGACTAACTTTCTCTCTAACCTATTGGTAACTAGCAAAGATACTTCTCTAGATAGACAAAGCACTTTCTGAAAGTTGCTCTGGATGATAATGTCTGTTAAATGCTGTAAATGTAAATGTTTGATTTTCGTTCCCAATATGTTACATTCAATAACCAAACAGTAATCGTACATTAAAATGTGCAGAAGTGTGCTCTCTGTAGATTTCTCTTCGAAAATCAACAAAACCAAGAATTTTACCAGGGATGCACAAACCTTTGCAGATGACTGTATAAAAGCTTGTGGTGTCCTGCACAGAATGAGTGATGAACGAGTTTCATGAGTATGATGAGATAAGATGTGTATTTGTGAAAACCAGCTACAACATATCAAAAGATGGTTCTTCAAGGGTTCGATTCCCCGGCCGGGCGACCAGGGTCCTCTCTGTGTGGAGAGACAGGCATTTAGGCCAATTGGACATGCTAAGGACGTGCTGCCTTCTGCCCAAAGACTGCTGGGATAGGCTCCAGAACAGTTTTGGTGGTCTAGCAGGCCTTGCAGAAGGTTGTTAGGAGTATCATTTTCTCTGTTTAATCAGTTTTTGAATTCCAGTTTTGGAAACTCCTGTTTTTTCACTAATTTGGTTCATTTTAGAAATGAATAACTGACTCTAAATGTAGGTATTGTGATATAAACTGAGCGCGTTCTACAGTTTCTCATTAGGCTGAACGAATAACTCCCTCTAAATGTAGGTACTGTGATATAAACTGAGTGTGTTCTAAAGTTTCTCATTAGGCTGAATGAATAACTCCCTCTAAATGTAGGTACTGTGATATAAACTGGGTGTGTTCTACACTTTCTCATTAGGCTGAATGAATAACTCCCTCAGAATAGATAGGAGAAATGATCTTAAATATGCTAAATTCTTTAGATTCTTCTTTTTAGGGTCCTGCTGCTCTGTCGATGACATCACAGCCTTCCTCTGCACTCCCTGGAAGTGTCTGGAAAAAGAAAAGCACGCTGTTTACTTTCAGAAGTGAACACAGTGGAGTTTCACTGCAAGCCATTAGGACAATGGTGAAGATCTTTTTTCTTCAGCTTTGTGTTATGATAGTGCTGAAAAACAGCACCAGATGGAACTCATTTGTTATGTGTTCCCTCTCCAAGACTTGTCTGGACTGTCTGGCATTCACCCCCATTAAACTGAGCCTGCACTGAGCGCATATTCCTACTGAATGTATCTCCAGTGCGATAAAGGCTTCTTCATTATGTGAACTATCATCGAACGATCTGGTTAGAGTCTCAATATACATGTTTTTAAAGGGGAATTCCATCGCTGTTTCAAAATTTCTGCATTACTAAACTGATAAGAAGGAGACAAAGACATTCAAAGCGGTTGGGTAGGAAATATGAGAATGGTTCACAGTGCTGGTGATAGGAACCAGGCGTCCACCCCTAAAAGCTCCCTCCCTAAAAGCAGAAAGTTAGTACATGAAATGTTTATGAATTCACTGCCTGATGTCTGAAACGCGGTTTTAGGATAGTTTTGAAAGGCTTGTGGTCTAAAATTGATTTTTTAATCCATTTATGGTGGATGCTGCGCATGTAGGCTGCTGTGAGGCAAAACAGACATGTGTAGTTCTCACTGGTGGGTTTGGGTAGTAGATAAAATGGTAACATGACTACATTTGTGTTGTAGACATCATGACCTCTGGTTCTTATCACCACCACTTTAAAGACATCTGAGGCTCTACAGTGAAGCATTACACACCAAACCACTCGGAATGACTTTGATTTAACAATTAAGTCATGCAGAAATTTTGAGAAATGGTGGAATTTCTCCTTTTTAAACATTATTCAAGGCTTCTTTAAAGGTTATATACGGAATCGTGACGACTTAAATGACTGTTTGAAGGTATGCACTGCTGGATGTGGAAGTTGTGGAATTATCTTATGTTATATATTTTCTGCTGGTCTGCGCTGAAAGCCTCTTTCTTCCTTTGGCCACGGGCCTCCTCTTCAGCTTGGCTTGGCAGGAGGCCAGTGTCAATTCCACGCTTCTCAGAAACACATTCTTTGGTGCTTCAGCCTGTTTCTGGTAGATTAAGATACTGAACATGGGAATTAACACCAGACCCCGTGCCAGAGAGGGGAGAGAGAAACATGCGAGCTGCCCGGCCTTTAAAAAAATATCAAATCCAATAAAAAAAACTCTGCTGTCAATAAACAGTCACTACATTTATAAACTTTAACGCTACGGTTTCAGCTAAGCTATTGTACAAATGCAGAAAAGACTGAATTAAAACAGCCTTTAAAATAAACCTGAATAAAATCTTAGGTTGAGAAAAAAAAATCAGTCTGGCCACGTCTTTGCGTCACAGCGAAGCGACTGCAGAGCGTGGAGAGGGAGGGGCGTGGTTGGAGTAGCGATGGCGTCATCAGTGCGAGCCTGGAGTGTGTGGAGTGACGTGAGGTTCGATTCAGTTTATCGAACCGGCTCCCTCCAATTGTGTGATTCAATGAGTCGAGCACGTGATTCAGTAGACTCGTTTATGGTTTCACTGATCAGGCGGCGCTAAATAGTACAGAAGCTTCGATGGATAGGTTGACAGACAGACAGACAGACAGACAGACAGCATATACTTTATATATGCTGCATCAATCTGAAATCAGGAATAAAATATTGTTTATAATATTACAATTTACCATTTAATCTTCATGCTGTCGCTTTATTGCGTTCAGTTTCGAAAAGATTCACATCCAAAACTGAGATCCTCCAACCTGTGAAAGTGACGAAAATGATGCGAAGACAGTTTCGTGAATCTATTCGATGGATTCACCGAAGGGAACCGAAGCTAAGGAACCGATTCAAAACAAACGATTTGTTCACGAGTCGTTCATCGCTACAGCGGGTCGCGCTCTGGCGGCGGTGTGTTGCGGGAAAAGTCGCGAGCGGAGGCTGCGGGACTCTCTCGCACGCGGCGGGATTCGGAACGGAGATCAAAGGAAGAAGAAGAGGAGAGTCTGAACTCCTCGCGCAGAACAGGAGCGCGAGCCGCAGAGGAGTCGCGCGTGGAGCGCAGTCGATTTAGCCAGCCCGAGCCGCTTCAGCTAGCCGACCGTTGCCTAGCTACGAGCCCCGGAGAGCGAGCGCGGGGGACCGCGAGCCTGGCGCGACACCACCGCTGCCGCCAGTGAGCGCCTTCAGCGCTGAGGAAACTTCGGGAACGGCGCAGACTGCGTGGAGCCGCAGCGGCTGACTGGCAGAGCGGCACTCTGAGGTAGCTAGCGGGGAACGCCGCGGTGTGTTACTACTGCCCGATATCCATCTGCTGTCGGCGATACGACGGTAAACAGCTGTGCTGAGGAGGAGGCGACACTGCGAGCGGGCAGCGGCGGAGCTAATGCTAACGCTAACGGATAAAGGGGAGCGGACGGGAGTGTAGCTAGCGTTAGCTTCGTGGCTAATGCTAAACCATAAAGGAGAGTTTTGTAGCCGAGTTAGCGTTAGCTGCGTAGCTAATGCTAACGGATAAAGGGCAGTGTATGAGGTTTGTGTAGCTAGCGGTGGCTAACTTACCTAACCTAGCTAACCTAGCTGTGAACTGGTCTGTTGTAGCTTGTGGGGAAAGTGTTCTTGCTGCTTATCTTAAATTTAACTGCGCGTATGGAAACCCTGAGCAGTCTGCACTGTTTAGGTTGAGTGAAATAAGTACGGATGGTGAAGTACAGTGGGTCAGTGAGGGGGTTTTATCAGCTCCAGGTAACAAGAGAAAGTCCAGCTACCTGACTGTCTTTGCTAACTAACTTGATGTACTAACCAGATATTTTCGTTTAAAAAGTATTCTGTGGTTTGAACTGTCTCGCGGTAGTGTGCGCTTGAAGAATAACCCACGTTTATCTGAAGTAAACAGTTCTTAAACCGGACACACATTCATACGACCTGTTAGCAGCTGGCTAACTTAGCTGCTATTCCAGCTTCGCCTGATCAGCGTGGACTGGCCGGCTTGCTGCTAAAAGTTCTTAACTGTCCTTAATGTCTTCTAAGTTTACTTTCAGTGGGTACATATGAGGCTCGCTGGATTCACGTTGTATATTAGGCTGTAGGCTCACAAGCAGTGTATTTAGCATTACGGGCGAAACTTTTTCCTTCCAGAGTTGTGTTGGTTAAATGTTGAGCCACTGATCTGGTGTTGCAGCTATGCTACCTGCCTGATAAGACTCTTCACTTGAGCTATTTCTGTTGAAGTGTCTGTGTTCTTTGGCTACTGTGATAAATAGGTGCGCGTAGGTGTTCTAGTAGTGTCCTTTATAGTAATCAGGGCTGTGAAGAGAGTAGTTGAACTTGGTCTGGTGGAGTTGGTAAAGTACTCACCCCCATCCCCCAGGCCTTAAGCAGCATGCAGGGCGCCATGGCCAAGCACATGGACCACTGAGCACTTTAACCACACTGGAATATTTCAGATGGTCAAGCTTTTCTAAAACCATTTTTATTTCTAAAAGAAAACTAGCATTTAATAGGTTGGAACATACAGACGTGCAGGCTTGTGGTGATCTGCTGGGTGTATCAGACTAGTGGTGTTGCAATGTAGTTTGTTATGAAATGGTTATTGCCTTTTGCCTGCATGTGTTTATTATGTAATTACTGTTGTCAAAGCCACTGTGTTCACTCCTGCCAGGGCTTCTGTCCTTCCAAAGTGCCTGAGGTGCCTTAGCGCTTTTCCACCAGACACTACAGTGCTTTGTGATGGTGTGTTTAGTAATCTGTGATCATCCATTATCAGGTGATCTGTATTGTACCTGAGCATATGTGCTGGATATAGTTGCCCTTCTAAAGAGATGCCAAGCATAATAATGCAGACTGCTGATTTGTCAAATGCAGCTGTTGCTGAATCGACGCGCAATGGCACTTGTGTCAGATATTTAGAAATAATGTGCGCTATTTCTAAAAAACTAGCTAGTGTGCTCATCTTAGTCAACCTGAAATCAAAATTAACCATTGTTACCTTGCTAGTTCATGTATTTGGTCACATTAAGCACAGTCCATTGTGGCATATCATTCACAAGACAAATTCTTGTTTCTCCATAATCTTTGATAGAAATGTAGTAATTTCTTCCCATCTCTGAATGCCTTCTGAGGTTTGAGTCGACTTGTTTCAGCGGGCTGCAAAATTTGTACTGTCTAATAAAATCTTAGTATGTTTTTTCCTCCTTCACCCTGACATATCATTGACCAGAAGCACCAGTCCTCACCGCTGCTCCGGGCTGCATGGTCATGTATATCAGCAGACGGCCTCCTTTCTCCCTTTACTCTCTCACTTTTGGTGTTTGGACTGTGTGTAAGATAGTCACTTATTAGTTGTTCAGCTTGTTTATGCCAAAAACTTTCTGTTCAATTAACAGGAGTGAGGTAGTTCAAATATCTGGTGGTAGTTGCGCTGATTTCTAAGGTTTTCTACTGCGCAGAGAGACTGTGAGGGGAGGTCAGCTGACGATGGAGCGACGTGCACAAACAAACAACCAAACACACAGTCCATCTGTTGCTCAAACGTTAGGCAATTACACTCCTACATGGACGTATTTAACCTGAATTCTTTTTACTGAAGTCTTTCTTTCTTGCTTTTATTGTGAAAAGAGTAAGAAATGCAAGAGCAACATGGATGCTAACAGGCTAGCCTGCTAACCAGCATTTTGCCCGGTCTACACACGAGAAAAAAAAAAGAAAAACATAAAAATCAAGCTTTTAACAATTATGAAATCATGTTTTAGAAACTACAGAAAATACACATTCTGCAGACCATCATAGTCTGGCTCTGTGTTCATTGCGGAACGCCAACTTTTCATGATCCAGTTATAAACTGAAGACAAAAATCACGTTTTGCCCACAATTATTTCCCGCCTACGAACTTTAACATGAGGCCAAATGCAGAGTAAGGGGTAATCAGAGTTTGCAGCTCCTCCGCTGTTGCTTCTGCTGTTTGTTTACTGTTAATACTAGCATCAAGAGGAAGGTCATGTGGGCACCTTATAATTTCTAGAGAACTCCCTTTTTGGATCAGTTTTAGGGCTCGCATTAGTAACCATACCATGCTGTACTGGACTGTCTAGTGCAAAAGTGCTACTTGACTTTTTTCCCTATGGGAGTTATTTTTGGGAGCGGCGAGCTGGACTTAATTCTTAAATAGGCAAAGCTTTGCTTTTATGAGTGTTGCAGCTTTAATATTTCTTGCCCTTTTTTCCTTTATTGAAATTACCAGGTTTCTGGTGATATACACCTTTCTTCCACAATCTGTGATGGTGTTGTAGATAAGCGTACTTAGTTCCTTGTTTTTAATTTAAGAAGCCACACGTAAGATGTCGGTCACATGAAATGGTTAGTGTTGTTGCAAATCCACACCAGATGATGAATTAACAAGACACTTGTCAACAAGAAAAATCCACCTATTTTTGAATTACAGTGTAGTTAAACCATTAAGATGTAAACAAAGTAGTTCAGAGTGGTTTGTTGTGCTCTGTTCTAGAGTTTAATACCTCTAAAAGCTCCCACACAAAGTCTTTATACTAAAGGGTTACAAATATGTTTCTTGATGCCTGAGACATTTTTTTTGAAAGTTTTGAAATATGATTTTGGACTATTTATTTATTTATTAAATACAATCCTGGCAGAGAGACACATGCAGGGTATTTCAGGCACAGTAGTCCCAAAAGAAAGTTTTTCAGATTTATCACCATTTTACTATCAACATTTCCTTAAAAACTCAGAAGTGTGGTTACATTTGTGGTTTTGAATTGTAAATAAAATGGATTTTTTGGGTTGTGGGCTTCACGGCCCCTGGTTCCTATTACCACCACTGTAAAGACATCTGAGTCCTGAACCAATTAACCGTTTCACACCAAACCACTCTGAAGGACTTTGTTTACTTCTCAACCATAGAGCAGCTTAAGTTGAAAGGGGCTATCTGAACTGAGGTTTTGCAAAAAAAAATGTGGGTGATTGTTTGTTGTGCTTGAAGATGCACTGATGTGCAGTTTTGGGGCTGATCTGATGATGCATAATTAATTTGTAGTCTTGTTATGGCCTGTAGTTATCAATAACTCATTACTTTAATCAGCAGTGGCAGCGGTCAGCAGGATATTGTCTCAGAAATTAAATTTTGCTGTCAGCTCAAGTGGTAGTGTAAACGGGTAGAACCATGACAGCAGAGATGCTATAAACGTTTTCCTTTAATATGTTTACAAAAAACAGCTCAGCTAATTCTCATGTTTCTTGTGATGGGTGTTTGACATATTTGTCATCCTTTCACAGCTTGAATATTAGTAGGGTTTACAGAGAAAACTGTTTACGGCCATTATAAGTAACATGTGGATCCATTTGTTAGGTTTTGTGAAGTTGAAACGTAGTCAGGAACCATGTTTATGTTGAACTTGCTTTATGAGACAGACCCCTGAACAGTTATTGAACCTTGAATGGTCAATGTGTGTGTTTATGATATCCAGTATTCTCTGTTTGTGTGGGGAAAAGAATGGAAACCCCCACCACTTGGTTGTACTGATTTCAATGAAGTTTTGAAAACTGTTAAAATAGTTTCTTCTACCCGCTCGCTCAGATTTTCCTCTTCCATTCATCTCTCTGTACCTTCTGCTCGTCTGACTACCATGGGGTGCAGAGCGACAAAGTGACAAAACTATGACCATAAGAAAACGTAAAGCTGCTTACTGATATGTCCTTCACCCGCAACCAGTCCGTTGATCAAAGCTAGGTGTCTTGTTCCGGCCTGTCAGAGTAAAGTGGGTGGGCCCTATGATATGGATGCGCCTACTCTCAAATAACTGAGCTTATTCCTTAAGGAACTTTTTTTTTTCTTTTGTTAGAGGGTGCTGTGGCAGGAGTTAAAAAGGTTCTTGGAGAAACCTTGTCAGAACAGTTTGGACAGGTCTACCTCTTCATAGTGTAGCACTCTGTGACGTCTGTTTAGGTGTGTGCTTTGGTGTAGACTTTTGGCTAGTGTACTTGTGAGTTTGTGCTCTCATTTTAAACAGCCTAGAGCTAAGGTTTGTTGTTTGCCTTTGTATCTGTTGGCTGTTGGTTTTACATGTGAGTAATGTCTGCAGTTATGTGAAGGTTCTTTAAACTTAGTGGCTGTAGAAACATTACTGACACTGTAAGTGCTCTGAAGTATGACTGCAGGTGGTCAATCAGTGGCGTTAATTTTTCAATTAAATCAGTGTTCACCAAATCCAGGACTGGAAACCGGACTGAAGATCCAGATTTGAAGTTTTCTATTGTGAGACCGCATCATAGTTATGTGGTGATTGAAATTGATGATACGTATTCTTGTCACCCATCACTGGTTCTTGTGAATCTGCTTTAGCAGCCAGGGCTGTAGATTGTAGAAATTTGTTGTGGTGTCTTCCCTTCAGTTTTCTGGAGGAGTTGTCTTTACATGTTAGCCTGTTTGTATTTTTTAAAAATGTTTTTAAAGCTACTGTAAAAATAGGGCTGAGTGTCTGTCTTTCTTTCCTGTCTTTTGAAGTAGCTGCTTCCAAACATTTGTCTTGGAGATGAAAGAGCGGAGAGCACTACCTGTTGGTCGCTTTCACCTGGTCCGTTTCTGCCCCTTGTCTGTTTGTGTTATCTCACCTTTCTTAATATATTATGTCAGATTGAACTAAAATGTTATGTTGTCCAACAGTGCTTGGTATAGTCATCTTTTAATCCTTATTGTATTGGTCTTTGCAAAATGGATATCGCAGAATCATCCATATGACTGTTGATTAGCGTGTGTGCATTCACACTGAAGACACATATGAATTACTTCTGCTCAATATGCGGATCAGTTCACAAAATGTTGTAATTCTGATTACATTATATGATTATATGAGATAGTGGCATCTTGATTTAATGCAATATTTGATGCCGCAAAAAAATGGAGTGACTGAAAATGTGCCTTATGTTAGTTTGTTTCATTTTCGGTTTATTAGAGCATTAAGTTATAAAAGTATGCTATAATGTGGATAAGTTTGTGGAAATATGCGCAAGGATAGCTGTGAATTTACTAATGTATCATGCTTTGCTTGTTGACGTGTAATATCATTGCAGAAACTGTGGAACTCTGGAAAATGATTGCAGTCAGCTTCAACAATATTGGTTGTCTGAAATAATTGCAGTCATCTCAAGTAATTTTGATTAGGCAGTGGTGTAATAATTGTGACGGGCCTACAGCTACAGATGAGACTATGCTAAATTCCCAAACTCTCAGTAGGTCTGTGTGAGGAGCTGGAGAACGAACTGCTGGCTGTGCAGCAAGTGAACGGAGCTTGTTACTCTGTAGCAACAAGCTGCTTGTTAAGGAACTGTAATTTGGATGAATGAATTGCTGACATAAACGTATTAAAGGCCATGTTCACAGAAAAATTTATTTATTTCTTACTTTATTTATTTAACTGTTGTATAAAAACAATAGAACACTAAAGGTCATGTATTATTCCCAATGACATCACGGCTATGATGGTCTAAGGATGATTGTACCTGCGACCAAATCACAGCCATGATGTTATATTGTGATGACACACTCCCTCTCATGTTCTGTTGCTTACGTATAGTTTCCTGTGGTACAGTTTGACACAACAGTGTTGCTTTGCTGCATCCCTTTTACACACTGCACATATCAGATCAGAGCAAAATTGCCAAGGTTTGTCTGTCTTTTTTTTCCGTTTTCTTTTTCATGTTCACACTCATGTCCCTTGCTATGTAATATTAATTAAACTGACCCACAAAGAGCACACAGATTGGCATGGTTTCTTGAAGGTCCTCCATTTCCTTACTTACTCATTCTGTCCTTTTTCAATTCACACTTTCGTGGCATTTTTTACCTTCGTTTAATCTCTGTTCCATCTAGCATCACAGTTACCTGTGTAAAACTGGATACTTGATTAATCGTCAGTATAATTAGATTACTTGTTTATTGATTTTAATTGATGACAACAGCCAATAGGCCCAATTTATGTACCCAAAGCCCCTGAATTTGCTCCCCTGTTGGCCCCCTTTGTTGCAGTGTCATGGAAACGGTCTTTCTGTGTTAGCTGGTTGGAGCTCAGAGCAGTGTGAATTATTTAGAGCTCTGACACGCGCCACACATACACACTTCAGTCCCTCTTTTCATCTGGACAGCTGGTGCTGGGTAATGCTTTTCCGTTTTTTCTTTTTTTTGTGTGTTTTTGTGCTCTGTGTGAGCTGCAGGTGTTGTAGTGATCGCTACAGGTGATCACTGTAACTTAACTTTTTAAAGTGTTTATTTAATAAAGTTCTAGAACGTGGTGGCATGTTGTGCATCTAGGCTACACAATGCATCATGTGTTAATTGCGACATTGGCCATTATCACGGAAAACTATGATATGCAAATGAGCCCTTTAAAGCATCATAGTGTTAGTTACTGTGTGGTATGATTGTGCTAACCGCTCAAAGCTGACTTTAATGAATCAGAACAACAATAAATTCATGCAGTCCAAACAGAAGAAACTATTCTGGGCAAAATCCTTCAGGTTGATCATCATGTTATTGATTGACCATCTTTTTGACATTTCCTGCTTTTTTCAGGTGTTTTAATTAACCCCTTAAACCCCAGGCTAATTAAGTTATTAATCTTAAGACTTTGTTTCTACCGTAATTCAATTAGTGCTGTCAACCATTCAGTTACTATGAGTAATTCAGCAACTATTGTGAATCATTCAGAACCTGTTGTGAATTGTTCAGTAACTGCAGTGAATCATTCAGTACCTGCTATGAACCATTCAGTTACTATGATTAATTGAGCAACTGTTGTGAATCATTCAGTAGCAGCTGTGAATCATTCAGTACCTGCTGTAAATCACTCAGTAACTGCTGTGAACCATTCAGTTACTATGAGTACTTTAGTACCTGCTGTGAACCTCTCAGTACCTACTGTGAACCGTTATGTTACTATGAGTAGTTCAGCAACTATTGTGAATCATTCAGTACCTGCTGTGAAGTTTCATTCCATTCAGTTACTATGACTGGTGTACTAAGAATCATTTAGTAGCTGCTGTGAACCAGTCAGTAAATATGAAGTATTTGGAATCTGCTTTGAATCATTTGATGTCTTATGTGTCGTTTGGTAACTGCTACAAATCATCCATTATCTTTTTATTCAGTAACTAATATGAATATTCAGGAACTCCTGTGAATCATTCAGAGTCTGCTGTGAATTATTGAGTTACAGCTGTGATGCTGTGTACTAAGCTCTGTAATGAGGGTGAGGAACTGAAGTGTGGGCCCATAGGCCTTCAGAGTTTAATAGATTGAGATTGCACTTAAAATGTGCATGTTTGTGTGAGAGGCTGAGTTAAGCATTGTCTGTGTGAGAGAGATTGGTCATGTCTTTGTGAAGTTAAGTGACTTTAGTTCTGCATATTTAGTTCTGGGCATAATTCTTGTGGATCAGTTTTCCCAGTACCTTCCCATGGTTTATTAGGGCAAACTGAGCCTCCATCCTGGAAATTTCCCTCCTGGGGGACCGCCGAGTGCCAGCTGCCAGCAGTCTGTGCCAAAACATTGAATGATGCAACATAAATATAATAATGAGAACATTTAGCGTTTTTATAACAGCAGATTATCTCTGCCTCCTCATGGGACAGACCTTTTGCAATGAGATCGTATTGGGCTGCTGTGAGAAAGTTTACATACACCAGCGCAGATGTCTAACTTTACGGTCACAATACAAATAAGACTCTCTCTTTCTTTATCTCTCTCTGACTGTGGCTAACATCGCATCTCTTGTTTAAAAGGACAATTCCACTGATTTTTTTTTTTTTTTTTTTCCTGCATAGTTTAATGGTTGAGATGAAAACAGTCTTTCAGAGTAGCTTGTTGTGAAAATGGTTCATTGTAGAGAAACTTACTGACACATTTCTTTAAAGGGGTTGAAATGTCTACAACACAAATATTTCCATGTAAATTACTATCCAAAACAATCAGTTAATCTGTGTGTTTGCTCTGTTTTTTATGTGATGTTGATGATGGTAAATTTGTGACAAATCTGGGGAAAAAAATATTTTTTGCTTTACAACGACCTTCATATACTATCATAACCCAATGCCTCAGACACCAGACAATGTGTTCAACTTTGTGAGGCATCTTTTAGAAGTGGACTTCTGGTTCCTGTCAGCTAAGAACAGTTCTAACTGTAACTTTAGGTATCACACAGCATTTTTAAAGAGCTTTGCTCTTCATATCTTTTTATCTCAAGTATTTGTTTATGCAGAAGATCTGAAAAATCAGAGGAATTCCTTTGCCTTTTTTTTGGCTTGTTTACTGTGTCATTTAGAACTGAGGCCAGCCAAATTACTCAAGCATTAAGTAGCCCCTGTCTGTTTCCTTCATGATGTAACATGATGAATGTATATGTTTAGATATCACAGATAGGTGCTTATTTACTTTGTCCTGTGTTCGGTGAAATTTGTGGTAGTTATTAAATAGTTAACCACAGAAATGCTAAATGGCGACAAGAAACAAAACCAGTTTACCAAGTGCAGTAACAGAATAAAGTAAAAGTATGCTTTAAATTTCAGTAGCATTTTCATTATCTCAGTTTAAGTCACATATTTGGAGAAGAAAGTAAAATCAATAAATAAACACATAATCAAGTGAATACATAAATAAGTACATAAATGCAAGTGCCAGCAGAGGAAACCAAGCACCCCTCTTATCCCCCTTCCCTTGATCCAGCTTTGATATATATATATATATATATATATATATATATATATATATATATATATATATATATATATATATCCATCCATCCATCCATTCTCTAAGCCGCTTCTCCGTCAGGGTCGCGGGGGGAGCTGGAGCCTATCCCAGCAGTCTTCGGGCGGAAGGCAGGATACACCCCGGACAGGTCGCCAGTCCATCGCAGGGCTATATATATATATATATAATATAAAGATGAAGAGAAGGAGAAAATGGGAGCAGAGAGGGAAGAGAAAAAAGATGGATAGAGGGGAATGAAATGGATAAGAGAAGCAGGAAGAAAAAAGGTAACATACCTAGAGTGAAAGAGAAAAGAGGAGAAGACAGAGATGGATAGAGAGAGGGAAGAGATGGCAAAAGACAAAGGGAGAAAGTAAACACAACACTAAAAGAGGAGAGAGTTTCCTTTCGTTTGTTGATTGCCCGACAATAGAGGCCTCCACATTATGCCCCAACACAAACAATGTACTCCATGTTGCAGGATAGATTCTCTAAGAAGGGCCCCCCCCCAGTGGAGAGCTGTTTCCATGGTAACCCTCTTCTGTTTTTGTGAATGGTGGTGGTGGAAGTGCGCTCAGCATCCTCTGATGATTCACTTTTAGCTTTAAACCCTATATTTATTTATTTAGTGTGTATATATTGGGGGTTATACACATTTTTTTTTATTCTGAAATTGAGATCCAATTCTTCATGTGTATATGTATGTATGTATGTATGTATCTGTGTGTGTGTGTGTGTGTGTGTGTGTGTATATATATATATATATATATATATATATATATATATATATATGAATAAATGATATGAATTTTCCAGGGCCTAACATGCTACCCTCTGACAAAATAAACCCAGTCACAAGCATTGGAATTTATAAGCTCTTCAAAAATGCCGGTCATTTGAAGGTTGATGTGGCCATAGTATGAGTCCTGCCCGGTGTTATGTTTAAAATGTTTAAAATGAGATCACAGCTCCCAGGGCTGACCTGATGAAACCGTGTGTGTGTGTGTGTGTGTGTGTGTGTGTGTGTGTGTGTGTGTGTGCGCACGCCGTTTTGGGTAGTAAAGCTCAGACAAACCTAATATTACATACTGAAGCCTTCTTAAAGGACGTGCATGCTTTTTTAGTGTTTAAACCTCGGTTTTAACAGGAGCCGTGAGTTACCCCACAACAAGCACTTAAACACAGATTTGAAAGGAATGGGAAGAAAAACTGATGTTGCTAGTAATAAATGAAAAACAATGGTATCTATTTAGCATCATGGTAGTGATTCTGTACTAATCCATATCTTACATTCCTCAGTAGCCACAACAGCTGTAGCATATTTCGCATTAGTAAAAGCACCTTGTCTTTACTCTTCTGCTTCTGCTGCTTTCTGCTTCTGCTTCATCTGCTGCTGCTGCTCTTTCTTCTGCTTCTCCTATTCCTTTCGCTTCTTCTCCTTCTCCCTCTCCCTACTTTTACATTCTTTATTCCTGGCCTCTTTTCTTTCTCTCTCCATTGTCTTCTGTTTTGCTCCTGCACTCCACACCTTTCCTTGTTCTTTCATTCTTTTTTCTTTTTCCTGGTCCTTCTTTTTTCTTTCTCTCCCCACTGTCTTCTGTTTTGCTCCTGCTCTCCCTGCTTTTCCTCTCTCTCTCTCTCTCTCTCTCTCTCTCTCTCTCTCTCTCTCTCTCTCTGTCTGTCTGTCTGTCTGTCTGTCTCTGTGTCTCTCTGTGTCTCTCTGTCTCTCTCTGTCTCTCTCTGTCTCTCTCTCTGTCCCTCTGTCTCTCTCTGTCTCTCTCTGTCTCTCTCTGTCTCTGTCTCTCTCTGTCTCTGTCTCTCTCTGTCTCTCTCTCTCTCTCTGTCTCTCTCTCTGTCTCTCTCTCTGTCTCTCTCTCTGTCTCTCTGTCTCTCTGTCTCTCTCTCTCTCTCTCTCTCTCTCTCTCTCTCTCTCTCTCTCTCTCTCTCTCTCTCTCTGAGTGTACATAAATGCTCTCTCATCCCCTCTCTATACCCTGGGGATGGTGAATAATTCACTCTGCTCCTCTCGGTCCCGAAGGAAGAAGCAGACGAGGGGAGAGTGTGAAGTGCAGTGGGCAGAACCTTAATATATTAGTGACAACTGAGTAATTTCATACTTTTTTTGGAAGTGATTTTAGTGCATCCTGAATCTAAATGTAGTCAGCAAGTTGTTTAGGAGAAAATTCACTGAATCATGAAGATCTCAAATTTCACCTTAATTCCTTTACATCCTACAGACATTATTGCGCAGCAGTTTAATTAGGTTCTGTGCATTTGGTACAATTTCAGAATTTAAATTGATTATGAATATTGATTTGAATTTATGATTTAAACTGTTTGGTGCCTCCTGAATCCAATTTCCTAGTTTGATTCAGCTGCAGTTATTTAGGAAATGGAATTTTTCAAAATGCACAGAATACCTAAATGCCACTGTATGTACTGTTTGCATAGTAGAGGAATGTAGACAATAAAAAAAAATCCACACCACGTCTTTTTTGATTTTTACATTTGAAATTGCCCCATTAATTTTATTTGGACCCAAACAGTTACAATAATCAACTATTATTTGTTTATAATAAATCTTATTCTATTATTATAACTAAATAATCCATATTAAATACTAAACTGTGTTTTAATAACACAGTACATCAATGATTTTAGAATGAGTTTAGTGTCTGCCAGTGTCTCTCAAACCACTGTCAGTGATCAGAACTGTTAAGATCTATTATTTAGGCAGTTACTGTAAACTACAACACGAGTGAAAAAATATGACTTAACTGTCTGTTAAAAGGTTCTACTCTATGTGAAGCTGTTATGTGATAATTCATATGAATCACTGACTTTTTTTCTCACACATTCTGACTTCATGAACCACCACACCCTGAACTATGAAAAGAGAAAAACCCACCTGTTTGAAATCCGATCTGACCAGTCAAATTGAGTCACAAATACAGAAATCCAATTTGAATCGGATTCACAACCATCTCCAAATTTTGCTCAGTCGATGGTATTACATTACTTTTATGGGGTGAGATGTTGATGGACGTCTGTTGTCCAAATGGAAGTAGATGAGCATCTGGCAGGTTTGGTTAAAGTGTCTTCATACCTAATAGTGTGGATTATCCTACAGAAAGAGTGAGACCTGCTGTGGCCAAACTCTGCAGGAATACAAAGTCTACTTTTTCAATAAATGTATATGTACACACATTTATATGTATATAAATTTTATAATATAAAGTGTGTGTGTGTGTTCCAAAGGAACAAGGTTGACTCTACACACACACACATTTATATTTATATATATATATATATACACACATAAATAAATAAGTAAATAAGTAAGGAAGTGAGTAAGGAAGTAAGTAAGGAAGTAAGTGTGTGTGTGTGGAGTCAACCTTGTTCCTTTGGAATAAGAAACTAACCAATGTTGAATGGGATTAAGGGGGGCTGATAAACTGCAACAGATGGACAACAGTATGTAATTGTGCACCTATATAGTGGAGCTATTTGGTGGATGTTTCTAAAGTGGTCAGTGAGTGGAAGCAGAAGGTTGGTGTTTCTAATAAAGTGGTCAGAGAGCAGAAGCACAAGGTTGGTGTTTCTAGTAAAGTGGCCAGTGAAGGAATAGTTTTGTTACAGTGAGGAACACTTATTTTCAACAGTGTATTTAAGCTTGGCAGCATGTGTTATTGTTGCTTTTGTCAACACACCGCGGTCTTGTTTGGCCAGACAGACGTGCCTGTGTTTGTGTCTGTGTGTGTGTGTGGGATGTGTATGTGCCTACATATCTGCTTTATGCTCCTGTGTGTTTCATCCTGCTTGCAGCCCGTGGCTCAGAACATCAAAGGATGTCTCTGCAGAACGGGAGATAACACAGTAAACCCTGCTGCTGTCTAAAGCGTTTCCAAAGCTTTTTCCAGCACCCTCAGGCGCACCCGGAACCACTGTGGCTGGCCTGTAGCCCTGAGACAGGTCTGTGTGCATAACGGCTTACAATTGTTATTGTTTCTGTGTTACAATTGAAATATATCTTATTCATTAAAAATTCATTGGGAGCTCAAAGATTATCCTCTTGATCTACAGTGCATATACATATTTTAAGTTCTTCTGCTTTTTCTTACAGTAAGGAACTGAGCCTGATGATCGCACCCGTTCATGTTTTTTTTCCAGTTTTTTTTTAATTAAAAGGAAATTCCACCAATATTGCAGTATTTTTGCATAATTAAGTAGTTCAAAATGGGTTAAAGTGAAACATCCCAAGTCTGAGTTGTTCACAGTAGTGGTGACAGGAACCATACATCTGAAGACATGCCTTATGGGTGATATAACTGCATTTATCAGCACAATAAATTGATATTTGATTGCTCGCATTATCAACAGTGGTATTTGTCATGGTTAAAGGTTGTTCTACATTGTTTTAACCACAGTAGTTTCTGTTTAAAACACCCAGAAACACCCATGGAGCTGTGATTGGTCAGGAGGATCATAGCACATTGTGATTGGTTGGAGGGCTCATTTGCATGTTGCCTCTATTTGTGATATCAGAATTGCAAACCCTGATGTTGTGATAATGATTAACAGGCAATATATATTGTTGAGCCCTGTTGGCTCTGTCTGCTGTTTGGACTGCTCATGGATCTTTGTTTACAGCCCAGCTTGTGTCTGTGAGTGCACACATGATTGTTCTGTTTGTCTGCCAGTATGCCATTGTCCAGGTAGCCGAGGGGATTGTGGTGAGTGCTTTAAGCTGCTGTTTTTGTCTCTTCGTTCTTAGCCACAGGGTTTAGCTCTTGAATGTTTGGACTGCTCATTCATCTCATGTTCTTCTATAATAACATTGATTGATACTCTCTCCTCTCTTTAAACATCTCACATTAACATGCAGCATCTGGATATATTGAAGCTTTGTGTCTGATATAGTGGCCATGAAAAGTCACGGATGCCAAGCAGTTTATTTTATTTTTTATTTTTTACTCACCATACCCAGCACCGGATTCAGATTCTTTAGAAAGAAGAGTTTCAAATCCAGAATTTTAGTAAAATTAAAGTTATCCTTTGTGAAAATTGTTCATTTGGCTTCAGTAAAGTTGATCATTTGGAATTAGTTAATAAGTTAACATTTTAACTTTAATACTTGACTCTAATAAAGTTTGTAATTTAACATTAGGAAAGTTGTTTCATTAAGAAAAGTTGAGAAAGTATGTTAAGTTGAAATGAATAAAGGTATTTATTTAAGCATTAGTAAAGTTTATAAGTTATTTAAGAATGAGTAAAGTTTATAACTTGGCACTGAAAGTTAATAATTTGGAATGAATACATTTAATACGTTAGCATTACTAAATTCAGTATTGTATACACTGTTATTAACATTTACCTAATAAGTTGGCATTATTGAGGTGAATGAATTGGCATTAATAAAACTATGAACTTAAGAAATGTGAAATTAACGTATCATTCATACAGTAAAATATGTTCAAGCTCTGAGTGTAAGTGTCTTAAATTTGACACAGGTTGTACTGGTGGACCATTTAATTCTGTTTTCTCTTGAAGGTATACCAAATGGCATCCTATACAATATTGTGAACATTCTGATTTTTATTCACCAGTCTCACTAAGACTAAAGAGAAAATGACATTCACCAAGCACGGATTTAATTCTGGGTTTTAATCATATTATTAATTGATGCTCGATGTTCTATTGCTTGATCCGTTATTCTAGATTTATCTATAGATCTGTTCATCATTTTTGCACATTTTTTCTTTTTGCACGCAAAATTCTTTGTTTAACCCTTATTGTATGCTAATACTTGCTAATTGTTCGAAACCTGTGAATTGCAGATGACTACTAGATTGTAGTTTTCTACATTTAGTCTGCAAGGTTGGATTTACTTTATTGAAAACAGTGGTTGGAGACTTGTGAACATTGGCAATAGTTTTTGAGTGGCTGAACAGAAGCATGCACTGCATACAGGATTACCCGGTGTAACCTATGTGTAGGCATTAGTTTCAATGCATAGTTTTTGGGTTTTTGGAGCGTTCCCAAACCCGGCTTGCTTTGAGCTGTGGGTGAGTAAGAAAATCTCTGAACACCTGTATGCATATGTCAGTTACTGTGGCAACCATGCCACCAATAGTCGATTTGCTCCTGATTTCCTTTGGGATTTGATGTTTTAGG
This sequence comes from Pygocentrus nattereri, assembly GCF_015220715.1. Classification (NCBI taxonomy): domain Eukaryota; kingdom Metazoa; phylum Chordata; class Actinopteri; order Characiformes; family Serrasalmidae; genus Pygocentrus; species Pygocentrus nattereri. The sequence goes on from NC_051232.1 coordinate 13,871,967, forward strand.
CAAGTCTCTATCTCTCTATCTCTCTATCTCTCTATCTCTCTATCTCTCTATCTCTCTATCTCTCTATCTCTCTATCTCTCTATCTCTCTTCACTGTGTTTTCATCGACTCAACCAAGTAAAAGAAGTGTGTTCTTCACCTGATTAAACTAATATAACGTAAATGTTAAACCAATAGACTTTGCATTTATGTTTATTGTTGCCAAAGTCGTAGAAACTCTAGATCTTGATGCTTTCCAAATATGTCACAAAATTGGAGATATTTAAGCTACTGTTAAGTTAGCATTATGCTAGCATGATTAAAGTTAATGAACCCATGTTTTCTGAGGGCTGCTACTTTTTGCTGAAATGTCTTAAAACCTGGACATGGTTTGTTTTGATCAGATTATTTTGTTCTGTTACTCTATTACACTAAAGGGAACCTGACAGAATAGTTCTATTGCTTTGGCAACAAACATCACTGTTTTTACGATTATAATTAACTGGAGAAAAACTTTTTCTCATTGACAATGCACATTCATTGTGTGTGTTATAATATTAATAATTGTCATTTACACTAGATTATTAATTTAAAAAAAAATGCTTAACTGAAACACATTCTAGAATAAAATATCACATCAAATATTTTTTAGCATTTTTGTTACTGTGCCTTAAGACCGATGTACATTCTGTTTGGCTGATCCACCACGGTTAAATAGTAATCTGGGCTGTGAATGGGAGCTTATCTGCTGTAGACAGGTGGATATGTTGGCTTTTGTGACATCACAAACACTGAATTTATTCAAATTAATTCAAAACTGGCTGGTGTAGCTTAGTATCCATACATGGATTGTGATACACGGGAAAACTTTAGCAGTGTTTATGTACTACATGAAACTCTTCAGTTTCCCGTGATATTGGCCCTTTTGAAGTTATCAGCTCTTTTTGTGAGACATAAGGATTGCTGGTTCGTCTTTCTCTTTCCTTCTGTCACTCGTCCTCTTCTAAAAATGAACTCGAAGAGCAACTGGGATCTTGCTAAAGGCACTGTTTCAGGCAGTGAGCAGTCTGTGGACCACACATGTGTAACTTCTACAGGCGCACAAAAGTCTCTTTCTCCGTAGATTAGATGAACAAGGGTTACTGGCTTTTGCCATAGTGGACGTTCTGTGGGTCGTGACAGTAGCGACTTCTCTCTTCAATCCACCTTTGTTTCTGAGCTCAGAGGATCGATAGGCATTGACCTACAGGAGGAGAAAGGGGCTCATTCATTAACTGTTGGTAGAGGTTTGTTTTTATGCAGGTCCAAGATCCATTTCATGGTTGCAGTGATCAGAAATTCCATAGATTAGCCTATCATAGATCATCATGTCTAGTGTAGTTTAGCCAGTATGTAATTCGTATGTTGTATTGGTTCTGAATCAAAGGACAGGTGATCTCATGCAGTACAGAGTTCAGTTTTACCTGTTTCATCACTTGTGGGGGGGAAAAAAAGGAATATTGATGGACGGGGGGTGAAGTAATAATGATGTAATAATAAAGTGAAGCTAAATTGTTAAAACAGGTAATCAAACCTAACATGACCAGCAATACAGAATCTGCCCAACCATCTGCCAGCAGACGGTCAACATGCGCAAGCTGATCCTGTGATGGTGGCATTTTCAGAAAGATATATTTGATTGTCCACAAAACAATATAAAAAAAACAAACAAACATGAATTGTAATAAATCTCAACCATGGCAACTAACCACTTTTTTTTTTTTTTTTTTTTTTTTTTTTTTTTGTGGACAGGAGGAGAGAAAAAAATCTGCGTCTTAAAAAATATCTACATGTGTGTGAAAGGTGTAAAGAGAGTAGAACTGAAAAAGCATGACTGATGGGAAATATCCAGTATCATCATGTTTAGATTGTATACGTGCAGTCAGGCTGAGACGTTTACATAGTAGAAATGAAGAACCCCAGTGGAAGCCATTACCTCCCCCAGCTGCGGCCTCACGTCGGAACACAGCAGGTCTTCACCAGAGCTGAGATTTGAGACTGGAGATTTGATTGTGCTTGAGTGAGTGTTGGTGGAGAGATGGAAAGGAAACGTGCAGAAGTCTAGTAATCGTGTTGTGGGCAAACAGAGAGAAGTCATGGAGGAGGAATGAAATGCTGCTGTGGTTTCCCCCACTGTTAGATATGTAGTAATTTTTTTTCCTCCAGGTCCTTGATGGATTACAGGGTTGACTGGGTTCAGTCACTGTCCTGCTGAGCCTCATGATTAGTAAGATGCAGCTAATATGATGACCATCATGAGGCCCTGTACTAACAGAGGGCATTCATTTGCACCATTGGAACTGAATCTCTGACGGCTCGCTACAAGGGTACAACAATTACTCAACAATATCAATTATGGTAAAAATTCATATTTAAAGATGTACGCTGGAGCAGAGAAACAAGGATGGGTCTAGGGTGTAGGAAAATCGAACAAAGAATTGTCTTATGTTATTTTATACTGTACTATATTGTTGAATATTACAAAATAAAAACAGCTAAATAAAAACGGGCCTGTCACACCACCAGCACTCTGAGCATGTTTACAGCACCCACTGAAGAATGATTGTGGATAGTAGTTGGTGTTTGGTAGTTCTTCGTGTGGTTTGGTATGCCTTGGAAGTTGTCAGGAGTTGTTGGTATGGTTTGGATGTTGTAGGCATGGTTTGGTAGTTATTGGTAGTTGGTGGTATGGTTTTGTTTTGCTTGGTTTGGTAAGGTTTGGTCATTGTAGCTATGGTTTGGTAGTTGTTGGTTGTTATGGTTTAGTTTGGTATGGTTTGATAGTCATCGCTATGGTTCGGAAGTTGTCGCCGGTGAGGTTCTGTTGTTGTAGGTAGTTATGGTTTAGTTTGGTATGGTTCGGCGGTTGTCATGATGTAGTTTGGTTTAGCTTGGTAGTTGTTGGTATGGCTTGGTTTTGTAGCTTTTGATGGAAAATTAACTTATGTAAGCAATAAGGTCAAATTTTGTGAGAAAAGCCATTCTGGACATGCTGATCATTAAAAAAATGAACATATAACGTAAAACAAAATCAGAAATTGTAGTTTTTTAATGTTTGATGTTTTTGATGACTCTTTGATGTTAATTTATGTCTAGACTTTCAGAACTGAAAGTTCTGGCTCTTCTCTAACAGTGGTTGCGAGTGCTACAATGTTTCTCTGAGCTGTGTGGTTCTGAAAGACTAAGTTGGATAGTTTGCGTAGACAGTGTACTCGGCTTTGGTCTGTTCCCACACTTCTCTCTTCCCTGACAGGACAGATCCTGACAATGAGGGCCAGTGTGTGTCCACTGGGCGCAGAGACGTTCAGAAACCTTCTGCTGTCTGCTTTACCTTTTCCTGCAATGTTGCTGAAAGAGCACTCTGTTCTCAGAGAGAGAAGTTTTAGTGTCCATGGTTTATTTTAGGAGGTATAGACAGAGAGATGTTTGCTTATAAATAAGGGTACACAGACAAAAACGCTCAGATGCATGCCCACACCCTTGTGCACCACTTGCTCAGTAATAGAAACAGCTAGGCCTACACAATATATTAATGCATAGTTTCTTTATAGCTGTTGCAGTATTGTCAATTACTGATATTAGAAAAAGGAGCATTATACAAATCTGACCAATCCAGAAAGACAGTAATCCTACATGGGTCGCAGAATTATTACAATTTAAGACAGTACCACTGTCAGTAATGCATTGATGTTTGTGTATAAAGTTAAATTCTCATTGGTCCATATATAGTTTCTGCTAGATGTTCATCTAAGGAATGTTTACGCACTATTTTTACTTTAGAAAAGTCAGAAAAAATTCTGTGGCATCGTTCTTCATCATATTAAATTAATTTTTTGGGTGTTAATTTTTTTTGTTCAGTCACTGAGATGAAAACAAAGGTTGATGTGAAATAATTGTAGAAAATGTACTGACTCTTTACAGTGGTGGTTAAAGGAGTCACAGTATCTACCACACAAATGCCATTTTATTTACTGTCCAAAACCACCAGTGAACCTACACGTTTTCTTTTTCATATGTAATCTTGATAATGATAGCATAATGGCAGATCTGGAAAGCCTCACAACACTCTGCATGTACCAGGTACCATGTACCATCTCTTCATCATCTTTTTTACACACACACACACACACACACACACACACACACACACACACACACACACACACACACACACACACACACGCTTTACCCATCCCTCCCCATTTTACTTATATAAACCGTGTTTCTTTCCAGCCGCTGATGCGTGGCAGTCAGCAGTGGTATTCTATACCTCTGTGACACTGTATCTGATGAGATATATATATATATATATATATATATATATATATATATATATATATATATATATATATATATATATATATATATATATATGTATGTATATGTGTGTGTGTGTGTGTGTGTGTGTGTATATACATATATGTGTGTGTGTGTGTGTTGTAGATGAGTCAATGCCCTGTGAAAACCTACAGCAGAAGCGTGTTTTCTCTCTGTTATCATTGAGACACCACCTCATGCTGCAGGGGGAGCGCACTGATGTGGGTCAGAGATTAGTTCAGTCAAACTCTGCTTGGCCTCAGCGATATGGCTTAAAAATATTATTTAATAGGATTATAATAATAACACTACACTTCGCTCTCTCTTGCTCTCTGTCTGTCTTTCTCATTCTGCATGTATGTGTGTGTGTGTGTGTGTGTGTGTGTGTGTGATATATTCACTCACTCACTATATGGGCAGAAGTATTGGGACATCCCTCCTAATGATTGAGTTCAGGTGTTTTAGCTACAACCCATTGCGTAGGTGTATAAAATTAAGCGCATAGCCTTGCAGTCTCAGTAGATAGAAACTGGTAGTAGAATGGATTGTTCAAAAGAGCTAAATGACTTCTGCTAAGCTATTATAGGAGCAAAAACAGCTTGGCCACTTAGTGGTAGATCTCGCAAATTCGCAGAACAGGACAACTGAGGACTGAAGCGGACAGTGCCTATCCTCTGTTGAATCGCTCACTAAAGAGTTCCAAATTGTCTCTGGAAGCAAGATTAGCAAAAGAGCTGTGCGTCAGGAGCTTTATGATGGATTTTGAATGGGATGTCAAAGCTTCTGTAGGTGTAATGCGTCGGTGTCCCAATGCTTTTATCCATTTTGTGTGTGTGTGCATTTTCATATTCAGTTGAAGTAGTGAGAAAATGATCTTAACAGAATCGAGGGGAGTTCAGTTATAACACTTAGATTGATTAATTTTTTTTATGTTAATTTCTTAAACTCTACTAATCTTGCATGATAGTCTCTAATAATGCTTAAATGCACTGTAGTAGCATCTAATAATACTAGTGTTATCTAATAATCTTTAATGCTCCAGTGTTCTATAATAGCTTCTAATAATACTTGTTATCTAGTAATGTATTATTCATATTAATGCATATTTTTAATAATAATTAATAATACTGTTATGTAATCACCTCTGACTCTTTAAGTTTAAGTGTACTTAATAATAGCCTCTTATGTAATAATCTGTAATCATGTTCTAATATTCTGTAATTATCTGTAACTTAAATCTTCTGTCATCATCTCCCTCCATCCCTCCATCCCTCCATCCATCCATCCATCCATCCATCCATCCATCCATCCATCCATCATCTTCCGCTTCTCCGGGGTTCGGGTCGACCTCGCTTTCCCCAGCCGCTTCCACTAGCTCCCTGGGGGGGATTCTGAGGCGTTCCCAGGCCAGCTGGGCGATATAGTCATGCCAGCGTGTCCTGGGTCTTCCCCGGGGTCTCCTCCCGGGTGGACTTGCCTGTGACACCTCCCAAGGGCCATGGCCTCGGATTTGGAGGTACTGATCCTCATCCTGGCCGCTTCACACTCGGCTGCAAACCGATCCAGCGAAAGCTGAAGTTCGCGGCCTGATGTCCCCAATAGGACCACATCATCTGCAAACAGCAGCGATGTAACCTTGAGGTCACCAAACCGGACACCCTCCATCCCCTGACTGCGCCTAGAAATTCAATCCATAAAAAATATGAATAGAATCGGTCACAAAGGGCAGCCCTGACGGAGTCCAACTCTCACTTGGAAAGAGTCTGACTTACTACCTGCCATGCGAACCAAACTCCTGCTTTGTTTGACCAGGGTGGAACCCGCACTGCTCCTCCTGAATCCGAGGTTCGACTATAAGCCGGCCTCTCTTCTCCAGTACCCCTGCATAGACCTTACCAGGGAGGCTGAGGAGTGTGATTCCCTTGTAGTTGGAACACACCCTCCGGTCCCCCTTTTTAAAAAGAGGCACCACCACCTCAGTCTGCCAATCCAGTGGCACCGTCCCCGATGTCCATGCAATGTTGAAAAGGTGTGTCAGCCAAGACAGCCCCACAACATCCAGAGCCTTGAGGAACTCGGGAGGGATCTCATCCACCCCTGGAGCCCTGCCGCCAAGGAGCTTTTTAACTACCTTAGCGACTTCGGCCTCATTAATGGACAAGCCTATTCCCGTGTCCCCAGACTCTGCCTCCTCACTGGAGAACGTGTCGGTGGGATTGAGAAGGGCCTCAAAGTATTCCTTCCACCGCCCAATGACGTCTTCAGTCGAAGTCAGAAGCACATCATCTCCACTGTATACAGTGCTAGTGGCACACTGCTTTCCCCTTCTGAGTCGCTTAACAGTTTGCCGGAATCTTTTCGGAGCCGACTTATTGCTTGGCCTGTCTATACCTGCCAGCTGCCTCTGGTGTCCTACAGGCCAACCATGCCTGGTAGGACTCCTTCAGCTTGACGGCATCTTTCACCTGGGGTGTCCACCACCGGGTTCAAGGATTACTGCCCCGACAGGCACCAACTACCTTGCGACAATAGCTACAGTCAGCCGCTTCAAAAATGAAGGAGCAGAACATGGCCCATTCTGAGTCAATGTCCCTCTCCTCCCCCGATATCTGGTCAAAGTTCTGACGGCGGTGTGAGTTGAAGATAAATCTGACAGATTCTTCTGTCAGACGTTCCCAGCAAACCCTCACTATACGTTTTGGTTTGCCTGGTCTCTTCCCCCACCACCTGATCCAACTCACCATTAGGTGGTGATCAGTTGACAGCTCAGCTCCTCTCTTTACCCGAGTGTCCAGAACACATGGCCGCAAGTCCGATGACACGACTACAATGTCAATCATTGAACTGTGTCCTAGGGTGTCCTGGTGCCATGTGCACTTATGGACATCCTTGTGTTCAAACATGGTGTTTGTTATGGACAAACTGGTTTGCAAAAACTGAACACCTCTCGGGTTCAGATTAGAGAGGCCATTCCTCCCAATCACACCCCTCCAGGTCTCACTGTCATTGCCCACGTGAGCGTTGAAGTCCCCCAGTAGGACAATAGAGTCTCCAGGAGGAGCACTTTCAAGCACCCTTCCTAAGGACTCTAGGAAGGCTGGGTACTCTGAACTGCTGTTCGGTGCATAAGCACAGCCAACAGTCAGGACCCGTTCTCCAACCCGAAGGCGTAGGGAAGCTACCCTCTCGTCCACCAGAGAAAACCCCAACATACAGGCGCCGAGTCGAGGGGCTGTGAGAGAGCCCACACCTGCCCGCCGCGTCTCACCATGGATAACTCCAGAAAAGAATAAAGTCTAGCCCCTCTCAAGGAGATTGGACCCAGAGCCCAAGCTGTGTGGTGAGGTGAGCCCGACTATATCTAGCTGGCATCTCTCAACCTCGCGCACCAACTCCGTCTCCTTCCCCACCAGTGAGGTAACGTTCCAAGTTTCAAAAGCCAGTTTCAGCAACCGAGGATCAGAACGCCAAGGCCCACGCCTTCGGACACTGCCCGATCCACAATGCACCGAACCCCTACCCGTGGTGGGTCGATGGGAGGGGGGGACTCATGTAGCTCCTTCGGGCTGGGCCCGGCCGGGCACCATGAGTGAATGCCCGGCCACCAGACGCTCGCTGGCGAGCCCCTCCCCCAGGCCTGGCTCCAGGGTGGGGCCACGGTAACCCTGATCCGGGCAGGGTATACAAGTCCTGTTTTCTTGTTTTCATAGGGGTGATTATGGATCACACTTTGTCTGACATGTCACCTAGGACCAGGTTGCCATGGGAGACCCTACCAGGAGCTTTTGCTCCAGACAACATAGCTCCTAGGATCATTCAAGCACACAAATCCCTCCACCACGATAAGGTGGTGATCCATGGAGAGGTTAAATGTTTTGTAATCTGTAGTTGTACTGTAATGTTCTGTAATTGCCTTTAATAATACTGTAGTGTAATAGAACACACTAAAAAATACTGTGAACTTGACCTCATCGGCCTTTTCATTATTCATTAATAAAAAAATTTTGATATTCATTTTTTAAAGGCTAATATATAATAATTGGAGATTTTGTCCTGTCGTGCCAAAAAAATTTCAGTATGTGATTAAAAATGCAAATTAATAAATGTCTGTCTATTTTTAAACTGTTCTGCAGACATGAGAAGAAACCTCAAAAATGACTACTTGCACAAATTGGAGCATTTGATTATTTGTCAAACCATTTTAGAGGTAGGACAGGCTAATACTGGTGTATTAGCAGGATGTTGAATAACTAAAGCAAAATCTAGAATGTTTATTCTTGTTGACCAATTATTATTAATTATCTAAAATGTCGCCCCATTATTGGTATTATAACTAGAAACATTTTCATATTGATCAAGTGCTAATTAGATTTTATTGTAATAAGATATTCTGAATTACCTCATTTTTTATTGTAATGTGGTTATATTGCTCAGCCCTGTTTTCCATTAGTCCTATTCTTTGAAATTAATTGCTAAATTGCATTGAGAGAGGTTTCTCTAATGCAGATAACATTCAAGTTTAATTTAAGTTGTAGAAAAACAGCCCCCACCTCCCTATCTCTTTCTCTCTGGAGTAAGGGGTGGAGAATTAATGACTTGGTGTTGATGGATGTGAAGACAATAGTGTCTGTCCTGTTTTTAAGATGATTCTTTGTTCATCCAAAAAAATTACTGAGCTTTTGTTTTTGTTTCCATGTCTAGGCATTTTCACCATCTGT